>NC_053028.1:388921059-389246593 GCF_003073215.2 Triticum urartu
TGGTTTTTATTGGCCTACTCTCTTCAAGGATGCCCGTAAGTTTGTCTTATCTTGTGATGAATGTCAAAGAATTGGTAATATTAGTAGACATCAAGAAATGCCTATGAATTATTCACTTGTTATTGAACCATTTGATGTTTGGGGCTTTGACTATATGGGACCTTTTCCTTCCTCTAATGGTTATACACATATTTTAGTTGCTGTTGATTACGTTACTAAGTGGGTAGAAGCTATTCCAACTAGTAGTGTTGATCATAACACTTCTATTAAAATGCTTAAAGAAGTTATTTTTCCAAGGTTTGGAGTCCCTAGATATTTAATGACTGATGGTGGCTCACATTTTATTCATGGTGCTTCCGTAAAATGCTTGCTAAATATGATGTTAATCATAGAATTGCATCTCCTTATCACCCTCAGTCTAGTGGTCAAGTAGAATTGAGTAATACGGAACTCAAATTAATTTTGCAAAAGACTGTTAATAAGTCTACAAAGAATTGGTCCAAGAAACTTGATGATGCATTATGGGCCTATAGAACTGCATATAAAAATCCTATGGGCATGTCTCCATATAAAATGGTCTATGGAAAAGCATGTCACTTACCTCTTGAATGAGAACACAAGGCTTATTGGGCTATTAAAGAACTTAATTATGATTTTAAACTTGCCGGTGAAAAGAGGTTATTTGATATTAGCTCACTTGATGAGTGGAGAACCCAAGCTTACGAAAATGCCAAGTTGTTTAAAGAAAAAGTTAAAAGATGGCATGATAAAAGGATACAAAAGCGTGAGTTTAACGTAGGTGATTATGTATTGCTATACAACTCTCGTTTAAGATTTTTTCCAGGAAAACTTCTCTCTAAATGGGAAGGCCCTTACGTTATCAAGGAGGTCTATCGTTCTGGTGCCATAAAAATCAACAACTTCGAAGGCACAAATCTGAAGGTGGTGAACGGTCAAAGAATCAAAAACTATATCTCAGGTAATCCCATAAATGTTGAAACCAATGTTATTGAAACCGTAACCCCGGAGGAATACAAAAACGACACTTTCCGGAATGTTTCAAACTCTGAAAAGGAATAGGTATGTGGTACGGTAAGTAAACCGACTCCAAAACAGTTTTTAAGGCAATATTTCTCCGTTTTGGAATATTTAGAAAAAGAGAAAAATAAGCAGTAGTCCGGAAAGGACACGAGGGCCCCACGAGGGTGGAGAGCGCGCCCCCTACCTCGTGGGCACCTCGTGTGCTCTCCGGACTCCATTTTCTTACAGGACACATATTTTGGTCGGTAAAAATTCATTATATAACCTCCCGGGGGTTTTGACTCCCGTATCACGCAAAAATCTCATGTCTTTGTTTCGAGCTGTTTTTCTGACAGATCTAGATTATCATGACGTCTCCAAGTGCTCCCAAGGACAAGTTCTTCGAGAAGGTCATCAACCCTTATCTCGCGGAGGTGCAGCGACACCCTCAAACCATTGAGACGTGTGATGGGTTGCTGCACATCCGTGATGCTGAGGGACCAAAGGGGAACGGAAGCATGGAGACGAGGCTCGAAGCAATGGAGCAACAAGTTTTCAAGTGTCAAGGGATGGTGGAGCGTGGACTCAACTCCAACTACATGATGATCGCAGAGTTCATCAACAAACACAAGCTGGATGCCGACAACATCGGGGAGACCATCTTCAAGCTTCATGAGAAAACCGAGCACCTTCAAGCTCAGATCTATGACCTGCAAAACCAAAACTGTGAGTATGAATACAGATTCAAAAGGATGAGTTTGGCTATAGATTTGAGGATCCCGGAGACTCGGTCATCCTTCTATGATGGTGAACCTATGCCTTGGAAGAAGGACGACAAGCCTACACCATCAACAAAATCACCACCGTCTCCACCAACAAAGAAGAATTGAGTATCTGGTATGGGCACTCCACTTGGTAACTGCGAAGCTTGGGGGAGTGCCCCGGTATCGTATCACCATCACTTTTATCTTTACCGTTTTTCTTAGTTCGATCCTTTTGGTAATATCTTGATCTAGTAGAATAAAAGTTCTTAGTATGATCTAGTTGTGAGTTTTGCCTTATTGTCCTTCTATGTAATCGAGTCCGTGAGCTATATAATAAAGATTAGTGTTGAGTCAAGGGCTTGATTATTTTTGCCATGATCCAAAGTGAATAAAAGAAAAGAGAAAGAAATAAAAAGAAACAAAGAGATCATGTGACTCTTATGGAGAGTAATGAGCTCACATAGAAAGAGTATGATGAATAAAAGTTGTTGAGAGTTGACAAACATAGTTTTGGTCATCATTGCAATTAATAGGAAGTAATATATAAAGAGAGGTCTTCACATATAAATATACTATCTTGGACATCTTTTATGATTGTGAGCACTCATTAAAATATGAGATGCTAAAGAGTTGACATTGGACAAGGAAGACAACGTAATGGGTTATTTTTTCTTACATCTAAGATAAATTATATTGTCTTGGATCCTCCAACATGTTGAGCTTGCCTTTCCCCCTCATGCTAGCCAAATTCATTGCACCAAGTAGAGATACTACTTGTGCTTCCAAATACCCTTAAAATAGTTTTGCCACGAGAGTCCACCATACCTACCTATGGATTGAGTAAGATCCATCAAGTAATTTGTCATCGGTGCAAGCAATAAAAATTGCTCTCTAAATATGTATGATTGATTGGTGTGGAAGAAATAAGCTTTATACGATCGTGTGATATGGAAGTAATAAAAGCGACAAACTGCATAATAAAGGTCCATATTACAAGTGACAATATAAAGTGATGTTCTTTCGCATTAGGATTTTGTGCATCCAACCATAAAAGCGCATGACAACCTCTGCTTCCCTCTGCGAAGGGCCTACCTTTTACTTTTACCTCCTATACTGCAAAAGAGTCATGGTGATCTTCACCCTTCCTTTTTACATTTTATCCTTTGGCAAGCGCAATATGTTGGAAAGATCCTGGTATATATGGCTAATTAGATGTGGGTTTTCAGGAACTATTACTGTTGGCATTACCCTTGAGGTAAAACGTTGGGAGGCAAAAACTATAAGCCCCTATCTTTCTCTATGTCCGATTAAAACTCCATAAACATAAGTATTGCATGAGTGTCAACAATTGTGAAAGATTATATGATATTTGAGTATGTGGACTTGCTGAAAAGCTCTTATACATTGACTCTTTCCTATGTTATGATAAACTGCAATTGCTTCAATGACTGAGATTATAGTTTGTTAGTTTTCAATGAAGTTTACAATTCATACTTGATATTGTGATTGAATTATTACTCCAGCATAAGATATCATATGACAAGAATTATGTAAGTTGCTGCTTTAAGAATGATCATGATGCCCTCATGTCCGTATTTTATTTTTATCGACACCTTCATCTCTAAACATGTGGACATATTTTTCGATTTCGGCTTTTTGCTTGAGGACAAGCGAGGTCTAAGCATGCGGGAGTTGATACGTCCATTTTGCATCATGCTTTTATATCAATATTTATTGCATTATGGGCTGTTATTACACATTATGTCACAATAGTTATGCCTATTCTCTCTTATTTTACAAGGTTTACATAAAGAGGGAGAATGCCGGTAGCTGGGATTCTGGCTGGAAAAGGAGCAAATATTAGAGACCTATTCTGCACAGCTCCAAAAGTCCTGAAACTTCACACATGATGTTTTCCAAATATATAAAAAACGTTGAGCGCAAGAACTTCACCAGCGGGCCACACCATGCCCACGAGGGTGGGGGGCGCGCCCCCTACCTCGTGGGCCCTCTAGTGGCCCTCCGGTGACCATCTTCTGCTATATGGACTTCTTCGATGGGAAAAATCATAAGCCATCTTCTCGTACGAAACTCCACCGCCACGAGGCGGAACCTTGGCGGAACCAATCTAGGGTTTTGGCGGGGCTGTTCTGCCGGGGAAACTTCCCTCCCGGAGGGGGAAATCATCGCCATCGTCATCACCAATGCTCCTCTCATCGGGAGAGGGCAATCTCCATCAACATCTTCATCAACACCATCTCATCTCAAAACCCTAGTTCATCTCTTGTATCCAATTCTTGTCTCCAAGTCTGGGATTGGTGCTAGTAGGTTGCTAGTAGTGTTAATTACTCCTTGTAGTAGATGCTAGTTGGTTTAATTGGTGGAAGATCATATGTTCAGATCCTATATGCACATTAATACCCCTCTGATTATGAACATGTTTATGCTTTGTGAGTAGTTACTTTTGTTCCTGAGGACATGGGAGAAGTCTTGCTATTAGTAGTCATGTGAATTTGGTATTCGTTCGATATTTTGATGAGATGTATGTTGTCTCTCCTCTAGTGGTGTTATGTGAACGTCGACTACATGACACTTTACCATTGTTTGGGCCTAGAGGAAGGCATTGGGAAGTAATAAGTAGATGATGGGTTGCTAGAGTGACAGAAGCTTAAACCCTAGTTTATGCGTTGCTTCGTAAGGGGCTAATTTGGATCCATATGTTTCATGCTATGGTTAGGTTTACCTTCATACTTTTGTTGTATTTGCGAATGCTTGCAATAGAGGTTAATCATAAGTGGGATGCTTGTCCAAGTAAGGGCAGCACCCAAGCACTGGTCCACCCACATACCAAATTATCAAAGTACCGAACGCGAATCATATGAGCGTGATGAAAACTAGCTTGACGATATTCCCATGTGTCCTCGGGAGCGCTTTACATCATATAAGAGTTTGTCCAGGCTTGTCCTTTTCTACAAAAAGGATTGGGCCACCTTGCTGCACCTTATTTACTTTTGTTACTTGTTGCTTGTTACAAATTATCTTATCACAAAACTATCTGTTACCACTTATTTCAGTACTTGCAGAGAATACCTTGCTGGAAACCGCTTATCATTTCCTTCTGCTCCTCGTTGGGTTCGACACTCTTACTTATCGAAAGGACTATGATAGATCCCCTATACTTGTGGGTCATCAAGACTCTTTTCTGGCGCCGTTGCTGGGGAGTGAAGCGCCTTTGGTAGGTGGAATTTGGTAAGGAAAAATTTATATAGTGTGCTGAAATTTACTGTCACTTGTTACTATGGAAAGTAATCCTCTGAGGGGCTTGTTCGGGGTATCTTCACCCCAACTAGTAGAGCAAAGAGTTGCTCCTCAACCTACTGAACCTACTGAAAATGAAAATGCTTGCTTTGAAATTCCTTTGGGTATGGTAGAAAAACTGCTAGCTAATCCTTTTTTAGGAGATGGAACAAAACATCCTGATGAGCATCTAATATATGTGGATGAAGTTTGTGGATTATTTAAGCTTGCAGGTGTACCCAAAGATGTTGTTAAGAAGATGGTCTTCCCTTTATCTTTGAGGGGAGATGCATCGACATGGTATAGGCTATGTGATGATATGGAGTCTTGGAACTACAAACGATTGAAATTGGAATTTCATCAAAAGTTTTATCCTATGCATCTTGTTCATCGTGATCGCAATTATATATATAATTTTTGGCCTCGCGAAGGAGAAAGCATTGCTCAAGCTTGGGGGAGGCTTAAGTCAATGTTATATTCATGCCCCAATCATGAGCTCTCAAGAGAAATGATTATTCAAAAATTTTATGCTCAGCTTTCTGGTAACAATCACACCATGCTTGATACTTCTTGTGCTGGCTCTTTTATGATTAAGACTATTGAATTCAAATGGGATTTATTGGAAAGAATCAAACGCAACTCTGAAGATTGGGACCTCGACAATGGTAAGGAGTCAGGTATATGTTGGGGAACGTAGTAATTTCAAAAAAATTCCTACGCACACGCAAGATCATGGTGATGCATAACAACGAGAGGGGAGAGTGTTGTCTACGTACCCTCGTAGACCAAAAGCAGAAGCGTTAGCACAATGTGGTTGATGTAGTTGTATGTCTTCACGATCCGACCGATCAAGTACCGAACGCACGGCACCTCCGAGTTCTGCACACATTCAACTCGATGACGTCCCTCGAACTCCGATCCAGCCGAGTGTTGAGGGAGAGTTTCGTCAGCACGACGGCGTGGTGACAATGATGATGTTCTAACGATGCAGGGCTTCACCTAAGCACTGCTACGATATGATCGAGGTGGATTATGGTGGAGGGGGGCACCGCACACGGCTAAGAGATCAAGAGATCAATTGTTGTGTCTATGAGGTGCCTCCTGGCCACGTATATAAAGGAGTGGAGGAGGGGAGGGGCCGTCGCTCTCTATGGCACGCCCTAGGGGAGTCCTACTCCCACCGGGGGTAGGATTCCCCCTTTCCTAGTAGAACTAGGATCCCTTCCAAGTAGTAGAGTAGGAGAGAAGGAAAGGGAAGGGGAAAGGAGAAGGAAGGAAGGGGGCACCCCCCCCTCCCTAGTCCAATTCGAACCTGCCCATGGGGAGGGGTGCGGCCACCCTTTGAGACCTTTCTCTCCTTTCCCGTATGGCCCATTAAGGCCCAATATGAATTCCCGTAACACCCGGGTACTCCGAAAATACCCGAATCACTCGGAACCTTTCCAATGTCCGAATATAGTCGTCCAAATATCGATATTTACGTCTCGGACCATTTCGAGACTCCTCGTCATGTCCCCGATCTCATCGGGACTCCGAACTCCTTCGGTACATCAAAACTCATAAACTCATAATATAACTGTCATCGAAACCTTAAGCGTGCGGACCCTACGGGTTCGAGAACAATGTAGACATGACCGAGACACGTCTCCGGTCAATAACCAATAGCGGAACCTGGATGCTCATATTGGCTCCCACATATTCTACGAAGATCTTTATCGGTCAAACCGCATAACAACATACGTTGTTCCCTTTGTCATCGGTATGTTACTTGCTCGAGATTCGATTGTCGGTATCTCAATACCTAGTTCAATATCGTTACCGGCAAGTCTCTTTACTCGTTCCGTAACACATCATCCCGCAACTAACTCATTAGTTGCAATGCTTGCAAGGCTTATTAGTGATGTGCATTAACCGAGTGCCGGTAACGAGATTGAACCAGGTATTGAGATACCGACGATCGAATCTCGGGCAAGTAACATACCGATGACAAAGGGAACAACGTATGTTGTTATGCGGTCTGACCGATAAAGATCTTCGTAGAATATGTGGGAGCCAATATGAGCATCCAGGTTCCGCTATTGGTTATTGACCGGAGACGTGTCTCGGTCATGTCTACATTGTTCTCGAACCCGTAGGGTCCGCACGCTTAAGGTTTTGATGATAGTTATATTATGAGTTTATGAGTTTTTATGTACCGAAGGAGTTCGGAGTCCCGGATGAGATCGGGGATATGACGAGGAGTCTCGAAATGGTCAAGACGTAAAAATCGATATATTGGACGACTATATTCGGACATCGGAAAGGTTCCGAGTGATTCGGGTATTTTCGGAGGTACTGGAGAGTTACGGGAATACGAGGAAGAAGCAATGGGCCTTAATGGGCCTTACTGGAAAGGACCAAGAGGTGGCGCGCACCCCTCCCAAGCCCAGTCCGAATTGGACAAGGGGTTTGGGGCGCGGCCCCTCTCTCCCTTCCTTCCCCTTTTCCCCCTTTCCCCCCTTCTCCTAGTTGGACTAGGAAAGGAGGAAACCTACTCCAACTAGGAGTAGGAATCCTACTCCCTGGCGCGCCCCTCCTAGGGACGGCCTCCTCTCCCTTGCTCCTTTATATACGGGGGCAAGGGGGCACCTCTAGACACACAAGTTGATCCACGTGATCGTTTTCTTAGCCGTGTGCGGTGCCCCCTTCCACCATAATCCTCGATAATATTGTAGCGGTGCTTAGGCAAAGCCCTGCGACGGTAGAACATCAAGATCGTCACCACGCCGTCATGCTGACGGAACTCTTCCCCGACACTTTGCTGGATCGGAGTCCGGGGATCGTCATCGAGCTGAATGTGTGCTAAAACTCGGAGGTGTCGTAGTTTCGGTGCTTGATCGGTCGGGCCGTGAAGACGTACGACTACATCAACTGCGTTGTGCTAACGCTTCCGCTGTCGGTCTACAAGGGTACGTAGATCACACTCTTCCCTCTCGTTGCTATGCATCACCATGATCTTGCGTGTGCGTAGGAATTTTTTTGAAATTACTACGTTCCCCGACAGTGGTATCAGAGCCTAGGTTTTATGTGTTGATGTTGTGCACGAGTAGAACACAAGTGAGTTGTGGGAGATATAAGTCATACTGCTTTCCAGCATGTCATACTTTGGTTCGGCGGTATTGTTGGATGAAGCGGCCCGGACAGACATTACGCGTACGCTTACGCGAGACTGGTTCTACCGATGTGCTTTGCACACAGGTGGCTGGCGGGTGTCAGTTTCTCCAACTTTAGTTGAACCGAGTGTGGCTACGCCCGGTCCTTGCGAAGGTTAAAACAGCACCAACTTGACAAACTATCGTCGTGGTTTTTGATGCGTAGGTAAGATTGGTTCTTGCTTAAGCCCGTAGCAGCCACGTAAAACTTGTAACAATAAAGTAGAGGACGTCTAACTTGTTTTTGCAGGGCATGTTGTGATGTGATATGCTCAAGACGTGATGAGATATAAGTTGTTGTATGAGATGATCATGTTTTGTTGAAGTTATCGGCAACTGACAAAAGCCTTATGGTTATCTCTCTATTGCATAAGATGCAAGCGCCAAATAATTGCTTTACTTTATCGCTATGCGATAGCAATAGTTGCAAGAGCAATTGTTGGTGAGACAACCATGTGACGACACATTGATATAGATCAAGATGATGGAGATCATGGTGTCATGCCGGTGACGATAGAGATCATGATAGTACTTTGGAGATGGAGATCAAAGGCGCAATATAATGGCCATATCATGTCACATATTTTGATTGCATATGATGTTTATCTTTTTATACATCTTATTTTGCTTAGTTTGACGGTAGCATTTTAAGATGATCTCTCACTAATTATAAGAAGTGTTCTCCCTGAGTATGCACCGTTGCGAAAGTTCTTCGTGCTGAGACACCACGTGATGATCGGGTGTGATAGGCTCTACGTTCAAATACAACGGGTGCAAAACAGTTGCACACGCGGAATACTCAGGTTATACTTGACAGCCAAGCATATATAGATATGGCCTCGGAACATGGAGACCGAAAGGTCGAGGCGTGAATCATATAGTAGATATGATCAACATAGTGATGTTCACCATGAAACTACTCCATCTCACGTGATGATCGGACATGGTTTAGTTGATTTGGATCACGTGATCACTTAGAGGATTAGAGGGATGTCTATCTAAGTGGGAGTTCTTAAGTAATATGATTAATTGAACTTAAATTTATCATGAACTTAGTCCTGGTAGTATTTTGCAAATTATGTTGTAGATCAATAGCTCGCGTTGTTGCTTCCCTGTGTTTATTTTGATATGTTCCTAGAGAAAATTGTGTTGAAAATGTTAGTAGCAATGATGCGGATTGGATCCGTGATCTGAGGTTTATCCTCATTGCTGCACTGAAAAATTATGTCCTTGATGCACCGCTAGGTGACAGACCTATTGCAAGAGCAGATGCAGACGTTATGAACGTTTGGCTAGCTCAATATGATGACTACTTGATAGTTTAGTGCACCATGCTTAACGGCTTAGAATCGGGACTTCAAAGACGTTTTGAACGTCATGGACATATGAGGTGTTCCAGGAGTTGAAGTTAATATTTCAAGCAAATACCCGAGTTGAGAGATATGAAGTTCCAACAAGTTCTATACTGAAAGATGGAGGAGAATCACTCAACTAGTGAGCATGTGCTCAGATTGTCTGGGTACTACAATTGCTTGAATCAAGTGGGAGTTAATCTTCCAGATAAGATAGTGATTGACAGAATTCTCTAGTCACCATCACCAAGTTTGTAGAACTTCGTGATGAACTATGAATATGCAAGGGATAACGGAAACAACTCCCAAGCTCTTCGTGATGCTGAAAAATGAAGGTAGAAATCGAGAAAAACATCAAGTGTTGATGGTTAGACAAGACCACTAGTTTCAAGAAAAGGGCAGAGGGAAGAAGGGGAACTTCAAGAAGAACAGCAAGCAAGTTGCTGGCTCAAGTGAAGAAGCCCAAGTCTGGTCCTAAGCCTGAGAGTAGGTGCTTCTACTGCAAAGGGATGGTCACTGAAGCGGAACTACCCCAAGTGATTGGCGGATAAGAAGGATGGCAAAGTGAACATAAGTATATTTGATATACATGTTATTGATGTGTACTTTACTAGTGTTTATAGCAACCCCTCAGTATTTGATACTAGTTCAGTTGCTAAAATTAGTAACTCGAAACAGGAGTTGCAGAATAAACAGAGACTAGTTAAGGGTGAAGTGACGATGTGTGTTGGAAGTGGTTCCAAGATTGATATGATCATCATCGCACACTCCCTATAATTTTGGGATTAGTGTTGAACTAAATAAGTGTTATTTGGTGTTTGCGTGAGCATGAATATGATTTGATCATGTTTATTGTAATACGTTATTCATTTAAGTAAGAGAATAAATTGTTGTTCTGTTTACATGAATAAAACCTTATATGGTTACACACCCAATGAAAATAGTTCGTTGGATCTCGATCGTAGTGATACACATAATCATAATATTGAAACCAAAAGATGCAAAGTTAATAATGATAGTGCAACTTATTTGTGGCACTGCCGTTTAGGTCATATTGGTGTAAAGCGCATGAAGAAACTCCATGCTGATGGGCTTTTTGGAATCACTTGATTATGAATCACTTGATGCTTGCGAACCATGCCTCATGGGCAAGATGACTAAGACTCTGTTCTTCGGAACAATGGAGCGAGCAACAGATTTGTTGGAAATCATACATACTGATGTATGTGGTCCGATAAATATTGAGGCTCGCGACAAGTATCATTATTTTCTGATCTTCACAGATGATTTGAGCAGATATGAGTATATCTACTTGATGAAACATAAGTCTGAAACATTTGAAAAGTTCAAAGAATTTCAGAGTGAAGTGAAAAATCATCGTAACAAGAAAATAAAGTTTCTACGATCTGATCGTAGAGAAGAGTATTTGAGTTATGAGTTTGGCCTTTAGTTTAAAACAATGTGAAATAGTTTCACTACTCACGCCACCTGGAACACCACAATGTAATGGTGTGTCCGAACGTCATAACCATACTTTTTTAGATATGGTGCGATCTATGATGTCTCTTACCGATCTACCACTATCATTTTGGGGTTATGCATTAGAGACAGCTGCATTCACGTTAAAAGGGCACCATCTAAATCTGTTGAGACGACACCGTATGAACTATGGTTTGGCAAGAAACCAAAGTTGTCGTTTCTTAAAGTTTGGGGTTGCGATGCTTATATGAAAAAGTTTCATCCTGATAAGCTCAAACTCAAATCGGAGAAGTGCGTCTTCATAGGATACCCAAAAGAAAATGTTGGGTACACCTTCTATCATAGATCCGAAGGCAAGATATTCGTTGCTTAGAATGGATCCTTTCCAGAGAAGGAGTTTCTCTCAAAAGAAGTGAGTGGGAGGAAAGTAGAACTTGATGAGGTATCTGTACCTGCTCCCTTATTGGAAAGTAGTTCATCACAGAAATCTGTTCCTGTGACTACTACACCAATTAGTGAGGAAGCTAATGATGATGATCATGTAACTTCAGATCAAGTTACTACCAAATCTCGTAGGTAAACCAGAGTGAGATCCACACCAGAGTGGTACGGTAATCCTATTCTGGAAGTCATGTTACTAGACCATGACGAACTTGCGAACTATGAGGAAGCGATGATGAGCCCAGATTCTGCGAAATGGTTTGAGGCCATGAAATCTGAGATATGATCCATGTATGAGAAAAAAGTATGGACTTTGATGGATTTGCCCGATGATCGGCAAGCCATAGAAAATAAATGGATCTTCAAGAGGAAGACGGACGCTGATAGTAGTGTTACTATCTACAAATCTAGAATTGTCGCAAAAGGTTTTCGACAAGTTCAAGGTGTTGACTACGATGAGATTTTCTCACTCGTATCTATGCTTAAGTCTGTCCGAATCATGTTAGCAATTGCCGCATTTTATGAAATCTGGCAAATGGATAAACAAAACTGCATTCCTTAATGGATTTACTAAAGAAGAGTTGTATACGATGCAACTAGAAGGTTTTGTCGATCCTAAAGGTGTTAACTAAATATGCAAGCTCCAGCGATCCATCTATGGACTGGTGCAAGAATCTCGGAGTTGGAATATACGCTTTGATAAGTTGATCAAAGCATATAGTTTTATACAGACTTGCTGTGAAGCCTGTATTTACAAGAAAGTGAGTGGGAGCACTACATCATTTCTGATAAGTATATGTGTATGACATATTGTTGATCAGAAATAATGTAGAATTATTCTGCAAAGCATAAAGGAGTGTTTGAAAGGAATTTTTCAAAGAAAGACCTCGGTAAAGCTGCTTACATACTGAGCATCAAGATCTATAGAGATAGATCAAGATGCTTGATAAGTTTTTTCAATGAGTACATACCTTGACAAGATTTTGAAGTAGTTCAAAATGGAACAGTCAAAGAAAGAGTTCTTGCCTGTGTTGCAAGGTGTGAAATTGAGTAAGACTCAAAGCCCGATCACGGCAAAAGATAGAAATAGAATGAAAGTCATTCCCTATGCCTCAGCCATAGGTTCTATAAAGTATGCCATGCTGTGTACCAGATCTATTGTATACCCTACACTGCGTTAAGCAAGGAAGTACAATAGTGATCTAAGAGTAGATCACTGGACAGCGGTCAAAATTATCCTTAGTGGAATAAGGAAATATTTCTCAATTATGGAGGTGACAAAAAGGTTCGTCGTAAAAAGTTACGTCGATGCAAGTTTTGACACAGATCTGGATGACTCTAAGTCTCGATCTAGATACATATTGAAAGTGGGAGCAATAAGCTAGAGTAGCTCCGTGTGGAGCATTGTTGACATAGAAATTTGAAAAATACTTACGGATCTGAATGTGACAGACCCGTTGACTAAAATTATCTCACAAGCAAAACATGATCACACCTTAGTACTCTTTGGGTGTTAATCACATAGCGATGTGAACTAGATTACTGACTCTAGTAAACCCTTTGGGTGTTGATAACATATCGATGTGAACTATGGGTGCTAATCACATGGTGATGCGAACTATTGCTGTTAAATCACATAGCGATGTGAACTAGATTATTGACTCTAGTGCAAGTGGGAGACTGAAGAAAATATGCCCTAGAGGCAATAATAAAGTTATTATTTATTTCCTTATATCATGATAAATGTTTATTATTCATGCTAGAATTGTATTAACCGGAAACATAATACTTGTGTGAATACATAGACAAACAAAGTGTCACTAGTATGCCTCTACTTGACTAGCTCGTTAATCAAAGATGGTTATGTTTCCTAACCATTGACAAAGAGTTGTTATTTGATTAACGGGATCACATCATTAGTTGAATGATCTGATTGACATGACCCATTCCATTAGCTTAGCACCCGATCGTTTAGTATGTTGCTATTGCTTTCTTCATGACTTATACATGTTCCTATGACTATGAGATTATGGAACTCCCGTTTGCCGGAGGAACACTTGGTGTGCTACCAAACGTCACAACGTAACTGGGTGATTATAAAGGTGCTCTACAGGTGTCTCCAAAGGTACATGTTGGGTTGGCGTATTTCGAGATTAGGATTTGTCACTCCGATTGTCGGAGAGGTATCTCTGGGCCCTCTCGGTAATGCACATCACTTAAGCCTTGCAAGCATTGCAACTAATGAGTTAGTTGCGGGATGATGTATTACAGAACGAGTAAAGAGACTTGCCGGTAACGAGATTGAACTAGGTATTGGATACCGACGATCGAATCTCGGGCAAGTAACATACCGATGACAAAGGGAACAACGTATGTTGTTATGCGGTCTGACCGATAAAGATCTTCGTAGAATATGTAGGAGCCAATATGGGCATCCAGGTCCCGCTATTGGTTATTGACCGGAGACGTGTCTCGGTCATGTCTACATTGTTCTCGAACCCGTAGGGTCCGCACGCTTAAGGTTTCGATGACAGTTATATTATGAGTTTATGAGTTTTGATGTACCGAAGGAGTTCGGAGTCCCGGATGAGATCGGGGACATGACGAGGAGTCTCGAAATGGTCGAGACATAAAGATTGATATATTGGAAGCCTATGTTTGGATATCGGAAGTGTTCCGGGTGAAAGCGAGATTTTACCGGAGTACCGGGAGGTTACCGGAGCCCCCCGGGAGCTATATGGGCCTTAGTGGGCTTTAGTGGAAAGGAGAAAAGGGGCAGCCCAAGGTGGGCCACGCGCCTCCCCCCTCCCCTAGTCCTATTTGGACAAGGAGAGGTGGCCGGCCTCCCTCTCTCTTTCCCCCTCGGGGAATCCTATTCCAACTAGGATTGGGGGGGGGAGTCCTACTCCCGGTAGGAGTAGGACTCCTCCTGCGCCCTCCTCCTGGCCGGACACCCCCTCCCCCTTGGATCCTTTATATATACGGAGGCAGGGGGCACCTCTAGACACACAAGTTGATCCACGTGATCATATTCTTAGCCGTGTGCGGTGCCCCCTTCCACCATAGTATTCGATAATATTGTAGGAGTGCTTAGGCGAAGCCCTGCGACATTAGTACATCAAGATCGTCACCACGCCGTCGTGCTGACGGAACTCTTCCCCGACACTTTGCTGGATCGGAGTCCAGGGATCGTCATCGAGCTAAACGTGTGCTAGAACTCGGAGGTGCCGTAGTTTCGGTGCTTGATCGGTCGGGCCGTGGAGACGTACGACTACATCAACCAAACGCTTCCGTTGTCGATCTACAAGGGTACGTAGATCACACTCTCCCCTCTCGTTGCTATGCATCACCATGATCTTGCGTGTGCGTAGGAATTTTTTGAAATTTACTACGTTCCCCAACAAAATTATTTACTATGTACTCGTACTATAGCAGTAGTAGTACTACTTTCTCAACTAGTAGTGCGAAGTATTGTACTTCTATAGTGCACCAGTTTTGAACTCTTGAATCCCAAGGCCAAGGAGCTACAGTTGCAAGTGGAGGGTACTATTGTTCTCTAGAACCATCGATGTACTATCAATGCAGGGAAAGTACACTTGCGTAGTGCATACACTCCATGCTCTATTCAAGCGCGTAGCTGGCCTACTCAGCCGCTCCTCTCACGCACATGCTAGCAGCCTATTTATTAGTGACGGTTACTGCGGGGCAGAACATTTGAGTTCTTTGATACAGCGAGACTAGGCTTTTCGCTTTCATTTGTGGAGGTTTAATGGATCTCGTCGAAATTTGTTAGTTCCTTCTTTATGAATGAGATGAAGCAAAGCTCTTTCCTCCATTTCAAAAAAATCACGTCAAGAGGAATTTTTTTATAGAGACGATAATGGAGCGAAGTCCATGTGTGCAATGGCACAAGCTACAGAGTAGTAGAGTAGCACTTTACATACAGAGCCATATTGCACAGTTCCCAATGCCGTGCCAGGCTTTTCCGGCTCCTTGGGCTTAATTGGGAGTCGCTAGTTTAAATGTGGTAGCTGATGAGGAAGCTGCAAGCGACATGCGGCTAGGGTGAGCACACAGGTGAGAAACTTTGCATGGTGTGAATTGATATATAGGACTAGTACTACTCTAGTACGCGAGCCACGAGATGATGGGAGGGAAAAGTCGTTCACGTGCCTGGGCTATCCAGTGCACCCAGATTGTCATGCGACACGTCCGTTCGACTTCAAAAGTCAAACTACCAGTGTACAATATTGGCTCGCAACGAGGTTACTATTTAAAAAAAGGTCGTCGTGCGTTCGGCCGGGATCGAACCCACAAAACGAGCTATACACTCCCGCGACCACTAGTAGTACTCATTGGAGTACAACGCAACCTAGAATCTCCTTTTGTCGCTAGTACATTGTTCCTTACAAGAAACCACTAATACTACCAAGAAATGACTACTCTACCACTTTACTAACCATCCCTATCAAGAAACAACTACTCTACAAAGTGCCGTTATAGGCACGTTTCAACCCATGTCGCCCTTAAGTCAACGCCTTCTATTCGACCTACAAGTTAGGCGTTATGACTTGTGGGACCTACATGTCAGTCTGGACAAAAATCCGAGAGTGACCTCCTACCTCCGGCCCGTCCACCTAGTCATCCTTGCCCATGGGATGCAGCTACCGCCGCTGGCAGAAGACGAGGTCAAAAGCGTCGGCGGCGCAGAGCCCATATTGCGGCAGCCTAGATGCCAGCTCCGTCCGGCCCTCGCGGCCGCTAGCTAGCCAAGATAGCACACACCCTGCCGGATGCATCCAGCTGCTTGTCTGCAAGGTTTGCTAGCTAGGTTGGCATGGCGGTGCGGCGGCTTGCTCACGGGCACCGCGCTAAGGCCAGCCATCTGGCTCGAGCGAAGGCCAGCGCGGCGGCTTGCTCGCGCGTGAGCCACGCTCGGGCCAGCCAGCCAACCTGTGCGAAGGCCAGCACGGTGTCCGGCCCGTCCGGCGGAGCGGTGGCCAGCTCGCTCATCACCGGCGGCACCGACGAACACGCATATGAACTGTTTGAAGTAATGTTCAGGAAAAATAATGATTGGAGGAGGAAGAACAGGATAGAAGGTCAGATGTGGGTCCCTCGTGTCAACGGTCAAACAAAATGTGTTGGTTTAAGATGCCTCATCAGCACGGACGTGTGGGCCAACCCTGTCATAAACGGGTTTAAATGAGCCTAATCAGCACTAGGTAGTAATTTTTGGCACGGATTAAGAAACACTCTAATTTTGATATACATATATCACTAGAAATATATTATGTTTCAATCAGAATATATTCCTTGGGCTGTTTTGGTGAGTTGAGGGAGGAATGTGGTTTGTTTTAAGATACTAATTAAGGGGTTTGCTGCAAACTGTAGAGAAGTGGGATGTTGTTGAGAAAAGGCAACAACTTACCTCACAGTCGTTAGATGTAGATCTAATGGTCAGAAATGACGAATGGTAGACACACCATCATCACCAACTAAGTCTTCTGTAGGAGTACTAGCAAGATGCATGTGCATTGCATGGAACATCAAGATGCATTTTTTATAAAATACCTATTGTGATTGACCCATGCGGGAGTAATCCCATGTGTAAAAACTAATGATATATCGAGAAAGAGGAGATATAAGGTGAGCAGGAGTGGGGCGTGGTGGTGATTGGTGGTCGAACTGAGCGGAGGCATGGGGATGGACAACGCCGGTAGTGACCACCATGCCAGTTTGTTCCAGAGGCTTCCTTTTTTAATTGCTCAACAATGAGGTTGTAGGAGATAAGGATGAACGAGCGAAGGCCTTGTCTGCAAATGTGCGGAGAGGTGCGGGTATCTTTTAGTTTAATTTCTATCCGTCAGATATAGATCGGACTGTATATATTGCAAGATGGCAGGCATACCATCATAACCAACTCGGTTTTTCCTATAAGAGAAGAGGCATAAGTATGGAGATACAAACGTATTATCGATACTTGTTTCCATAAACTTGGATCTACATTCTATTCAACGACTGAGCATGTGGGGCCTTAGCACGATGAATTCTCACTGTGTAAAACAAAGATTTTCCCGTCGCCGATAAGGAGGGGGTGACGGCGGCACGCTTTCGGCTTGCTCTAGTCCTAGTAGTCATACTAGGTGGTCTATGATACGTCTCCAACGTATCTATTATTTTTGATTGCTCCATGATATTATATTATCTATTTTGGATGTTAATAGGCTTTCTTTTACACTTTTATATCATTTTTGGGACTAACCTAATACCGGAGGCCCAGCCCAAATTGCTGTTTTTTTTGCCTATTTTAGGGTTTCGAAGAAAAGGAATATCAAACGCAGTCCAAACGGAATGAAACCTTCGGGAACGTGATTTTCTCAACAAACGTGATCCAGGAGACTTGGAGTGGGCGTCAAGAAACAACCGAGGAAGCCACGAGGCAGGGGGGCGCGTCTACCCCCTGGCCGCGCCCTCCACCCTCGTGGGCCCCTTGTTGCTCCACCGACGTACTTATTCCTCCTATATAAGTCCACGTACGCCCCAAACATCCAGGAGCACCACGAAAACCTAATTCCACCGCCACCACCTTCTGTACCTGAGAGATCCCATCTTGGGGCCTTTTCCGGAGCTCCGCCGGAGGGGGCATTGATCACGTAGGGCCTCTACATCAACTCCATGGCCTCTCCGGTGATGTGTGAGTAGTTTATTTCGACCTACGGGTCCATAGTTATTAGCTAGATGTCTTATTCTCTCTCTTTGGATCTCAATACAAAGTTCTCCTCGATCTTCTTGGATATCTATTCGATGTAATCTTCTTTTGCGGTGTGTTTGTCGAGATCCGATGAATTGTGGGTTTATGATCCAGTTTATCTATGAACAACATTTGATTCTCCTCTGAATTCTTTTATGTATGATTGGTTTATCTTTGCAGTCTCTTTGAATTATCAGTTTGGTTTGGCCTACTAGATTGATCTTTCTTGCAATGGGAGAAGTGCTTAGCTTTGGGTTCAATCTTGCAGTGTCCTCTCCTAGTGACAGCAGGGGCGGCAAGGCACGTATTGTATTGTTGCCATCGAGGATAAAAATGTGGGGTTTATATCATATTGCATGAGTTAATCCCTCTACATCATGTCATCTTACTTAAAGCATTACTCTGTTCTTATGAACTTAATACTCTAGATGCATGCTGGATAGCGGTCGATGTGTGGAGTAATAGTAGTAGATGCAGAATCGTTTCGGTCTACTTGTCGCGGACGTGATGCTATATACATGATCATACCTAGATATTCTCATAACTATGGTCAATTCTATCAATTGCTCGACAGTAATTCGTTTACCCACCGTAATACTTATGCTCTTGAGAGAAGCCACTAGTGAAACCTATGGCCCCCGGGTCTATCTTCCATCATATTAATCTTCTAACACTTAGTTACTTCTTTTGTTGTTTATTTTACTTTGCATCTTTATCATAAAAATACCAAAAATATTATCTTATCATATCTATCAGATCTCACTCTTGTAAGTGACCTGAAGGGATTGACAACCACTTTATCGTGTTGGTTGTGAGGTTCTTATTTGTCTGTGTAGGTGCGTGGGACTTGAGCGTGATCTCCTACTGGATTGATACCTTGGTTCTCAAAAACTGAGGGAAATACTTACGCTACTTTGCTGCATCACCCTTTCCTCTTCAAGGGAAAACCAACGCAGTGCTCAAGAGGTAACAAGAAGGATTTCTGGCGCCGTTGCTGGAAAGATTCGCGCCAAGTCAAGTCAAGTGAAGACATACCAAGTACCCATCACAAACTCTTATCCCTCGCATTACATTATTTGCCATTTGCCTCTCGTTTTCCTCTCCCCCACTTCACCCTTGCCATTTTATTCGCCCTCTTTTCCTCTCGCCCTCTCTTTCCCCGTTCCCCTTCTCCTTTTTTCTATTTGCCTTTTTGCCTATTTCTTGTTTGCTTGTGTGTTGGATTGCTTGCTTGTCATGATGGCTCAAGATAATACTAAATTGTGTGACTTTACCAATACCAACAACAATGATTTTCTTAGCACTCTGATTGCTCCTCTTACCGATGCTGAATCTTGTGAAATTAATGATGCTTTGTTGAATCTTGTCATGAAAGATCAATTCGCTGACCTTCCTAGTGAAGATGCCGCTACCCATCTAAATAGCTTTGTTGATTTGTGTGATATGCAAAAGAAGAAAGATGTGGACAATGATATTGTTAAATTGAAGCTATTTCCTTTTTCCCTTAGAGGTCGTGCTAAGGCTTGGTTTCCGTTTTTGCCTAAAAATAGTAGTGATTCATGGAATAAGTGCAAAGATGCTTTTATCTCTAAGTATTTTCCTCCCACTAAAATCATCTCTCTTAGAAATGATATTATGAATTTAAAGCAACTTGATCATGAACATGTTGCACAAGCTTGGGAGAGGATGAAATTGATGATACATAATTGCCATACACATGGTTTGAATCTTTGGATGATTATAGAAAAAATTTATGCCGGATTGAATTTTGCTTCTAGAAATATTTTAGATTCGGCCGCGGGAGGCACTTTTATGGAAATCACTTTAGGAGAAGCTACTAAACTCCTAGATAATATTATGGTTAATTATTCTCAATGGCACACCGAAAGATCTACTAATAAAAAGTGCATGCGATAGAAGAAATTAATGTTTTGAATGGAAAGATGGATGAACTTATGAAATTGTTTGCTAATAAGAGTGCTCCTACTGATCCTAATGATATGCCTTTGTCTACTTTGATTGAGAATAATAATGAATCTATGGATGTGAATTTTGTTGGTAGGAACAATTTTGGTAATAACGTGTATAGAGGTAATTTTAATCCTAGGCCGTTTCCTAGTAATTCCTCTAATAATTATGGTAATTCCTACAACAATTCTTATGGAAATTATAATAAGATGCCCTCTGATTTTGAATCTAATATTAAAGAATTTATTACTTCGCAAAAGAGTTTCAATGCTTTGATTGAAGAAAAATTGCTTAAGATTGATGAGTTGGCTAGTAACGTTGACAGAATTTCTCTTGATGTTGATTCTTTGAAACTTAGATCTATTCCACCTAATCATGATATCAATGAGTCTCTCAAAGCCATGAGAATTTCCATTGTTGAGTGCAAAGAAAGAACCACTAGGATGCGTGCTAAGAAAGATTGCTTTGTGAAGGTGTGTTCTTCTAATTTTCATGATAATAAATATGAAGATCTAAAAGTTATTCATGTGTCTCCTATTAAATCTTTGTTTTGCAATATGAAACTTGATAATTATGGGACTTAAGATGAGCCACCTTTACCTAGAAGGCGTCCCAAAAATTCGGAGTTTTTAGATCTTGATGCAAAAATTGTTAAAAGTGGGATTGAAGATGTTAAAACTTTAAGTAGAAATGAACCCACTATTTTGGATTTAAAGGAATTTAATTATGATAATTTCTCTTTGATAGATTCTATTTCCTTGTTGCAATCCGTGCTAAATTCTCCTCATGCTTATATTCAAAATAAAGCTTTCACTAAACATATCGTTGATGCTTTGATGCAATCTTATGAAGAAAAACTTGAGTTGGAAGTTTCTATCCCTAGAAAACTTTATGATGAGTGGGAACCTAAAATAAAAATTAAAATTAAATATCATGAGTGTTATGCTTTGTGTTATTTGGGTGCTAGTGTTTGCACGATCCCAAAAACTTTGAGTGATTTGCTAGGTTTCCGTGATTTTGATGATTGTTCTTTAAACTTGCACCTTGTGGATTCCACTATTAAGAAACCCATGGGAAGAATTAATGATGTTCCTATTGTTGCAAATAGGAAATATGTGCCTGTAGATTTCATTGTTCTTGATATATATTGCAATCCTTCATGTCCTATTATTCCTGGTAGACCTTTCCTTAGAACGATTGGTGCAATTATTGATATGAAGGAAGGGAATATTAAATTCCAATTTCCATTAAAGAAAGGCACGGAACACTTTCCTATCAAGAAAATTAAATTACCATATGAATCTATTATGATAGCCACTTATGGATTGCCTACCAAAGATGGCAATACCTAGATCTATCTTCGCTATTATGCCTAGCTAGGGGCGTCAAACGATAGCGCTTGTTGGGAGGCAACCCAATTTTATTTTTATTCCTTGCTTTTTGCACCTGTTTAGTAATAAATAATTTATCTAGCCTCTATTTTGGTTGTGTTTTTTGTGTTTAATTAGTGTTTGTGCCAAGTAGAACCGTTGGGAAGACTTGGGGAAAGTCTTTTTGATCTTGCTGTAAAAAACAGAAACTTTAGCGCTCACGAGAATTGCTGCCATTTTTATTTGGAAAGTGATATTTAGTTAATTATTTTTGCAATATGATTAATAGATAAATTCCTCACGTCCAGAAATTTATTTTAGAATTTTTGGGGTTCCAGATCTTGCGCTAGCTACAGATTACTACAGACTGTTCTGTTTTTGACAGATTCTGTTTTTCGTGTGTTGTTTGCTTATTTTGATGAATCTATGGCTAGTAAAATAGTTTATAAACCATAGAGAAGTTGGAATACAGTAGGTTTAACACCAATATAAATAAAGAATGAGTTCATTACAGTACCTTGAAGTGGTGTTTTGTTTTCTTTCGCTAACGGAGCTCACAAGATTTTCTATTTTGAGTTTTGTGTTGTGAAGTTTTCAAGTTTTGGGTAAAGATTTGATGGATTATGGAACAAGGAGTGGCAAGATACTAATCTTGGGGATTCACATGGCACCCCAAGGTAAAATTCAAGGACACCAAAAAGCCTAAGCTTGGGGATGCCCCAGAAGGCATCCCCTCTTTTGTCTTCGTCTATCGGTAACTTTACTTGGAGCTATATTTTTATTCACCACATGATATGTGTTTTGCTTGGAGCATCTTGTATGATTTGAGTCTTTGTTTTTTAGTTTATCACAATCATCCTTACTGTACACACCTTTTGAGAGAGACTCACATGATTTGAAATTTATTAGAATACTCTATGTGCTTCACTTATATCTTTTGAGCTATATAGTTTTTTCTCTAGTGCTTCACTTATATCTTTTAGAGCACGGCAGTGGTTTTATTTTATAGAAATAATTGATCTCTCATTCTTCACTTATATTATTTTGAGAGTCCTTTAGAACAACATGGAAATTTGCTTTAATATAAAAACTTTCATAGAAGTGCATTGAATACTATGAGAAGTTTGATACTTGATAATTGTTTTGAGATATGGAGATGGTGATATTAGAGTCATGCTAGTTGAGTAGTTGTGAATTTGAGAAATACTTGTGTTGAAGTTTGTGATTCCCATAGCATGCACGTATGGTGAACCATTATGTGATGAAGTCGGAGCATGATTTATTTATTGATTGTCTTCCTTATGAGTGGCGGTCGTGGACGAGCGATGGTCCTTTCCTACCAATCTATCCCCCTAGGAGAATGCGCGTAATACTTTGTTTCGATAACTAATAGATTTTTGCAATAAGTATGTGAGTTCTTTATGACTAATGTTGAGTCCATGGATTATACGCACTATCACCCTTCCACCATTGCTAGCCTCTCTAGTATCGCGCAACTTTCGCCGGTACCTTAAACCCACCATATACCTTCCTCAAAACAGCCACCATACCTACCTATTATGGCATTTCCATAGTCATTCCGAGATATATTGCCATGCAACTTTCCACCGTTCCGTTATTATGACACGCTTTATCATTGTCATATTGCTTCCATGATCATGTAGTTAACATCGTATTTGTGGCAAAGCCACCGTTCATAATTCTTCATACATGTCACTCATGCATCATTGTACATCCCGGTACACCGCCGGAGGCATTCACGTAGAGTCATATTTTGTTCTAAGTATTGAGTTGTAAGAAATTAAAGTGTGATGATCATCATTATTAGAGCATTGTGCCAAGTGAAGAAAGGATGATGGAGACTATGATTCCCCCACAAGTCGGGATGAGACTCCGGACGAAAAATAAGAAAAAGAGAAAAAATAGGCCAAAAAAGAGAAAAGGCCTAAATAAAAAAATGAGAGAAAAAGAGAGAAGGGACAATGCTACTATCCTTTTTCCACACTTGTGCTTCAAAGTAGCACCACGATCTTCATGATAGAGAGTCTCCTATGATACCACTTTCATATACTAGTGGGAATTTATCATTATAGAACTTGGCTTGTATATTCCAATGATGGGCTTCCTCAAAATGCCCTAGGTCTTCATGAGAAAGCGAGTTGGATGCACACCCACTTAGTTTCTTTTGTTGATCTTTCATACACTTATAGCTCTAGTGCATCCGTTGCATGGCAATCCCTACTCACTCACATTGATATCTATTAATGGGCATCTCCATAGCCCATTGATACGCCTAGTTGATGTGAGACTATCTTCTCCTTTTTGTCTTCTCCACAACCACCATTCTATTCCACATATAGTGCTATATCCATGGCTCACGCTCATATATTGCGTGAAGATTGAAAAAGTTTGAGAACATCAAAAGTATGAAACAATTGCTTGGCTTGTCATCGTGGTTGTGCATGATTTAAATATTTTGTGTGGTGAAGATAGAGCATAGCCAGACAATATGATTTTGTAGGGATAACTTTCTTTGGCCATGTTATTTTGAGAAGACATGATTGCTTAGTTAGTATGCTTGAAGTATTATTATTTCTATGTCAATATTAAACTTTTATCTTGAATCTTTCAGATCTGAACATTCATGCCACAATAAAGAAAAAATACATTGAGAAACACGTTAGAAAGCATTCCACATCAAAACTTCTTCTTTTATCATTTACCTACTCGAGGATGAGCTGGAATTAAGCTTGGGGATGCTTGATACGTCTCCAACGTATCTATAATTTTTGATATCTCCATGCTATTATATTATCTATTTTGGATGTTAATAGGCTTTATTTTACACTTTTATATCATTTTTGGGACTAACCTACTAACCGGAGGCCCAACCGAAATTGCTGTTTTTTTTGCCTATTTTAGGGTTTCGGAGAAAAGGAATATCAAACGGAGTCCAAACAGAATGAAACCTTCGGGAACATGATTTTCTCAACAAATGTGATCCAGGAGACTTGGAGTGGGCGTCAAGAAACAACCAAGGAAGCCACGAGGCAGGGGGCGCGCCTACCCCCTGGGCGCGCCCTTCACCCTCGTGGGCCCCTCGTTGCTCCACCGACGTACTTCTTCCTCCTATATAAGTCTACGTACCCCCCAAACATCCAGGAGCACCACGAAAACCTAATTCCACCACCGCAACCTTCTGTACCCGAGAGATCCCATCTTGGGGCCTTTTCCGGAGCTCCGCCGGAGGGGGCATTGATCACGGAGGGCCTCTTTATCAACTCCATGGCCTCTCCGGTGATGTGTGAGTAGTTTATTTCAGACCTGTAGGTCCATAGTTATTAGCTAGATGGCTTCTTCTCTCTCTTTGGATCTCAATACAAAGTTCTCCTTGATCTTCTTGGAGATCTATTTGATGTAATCTTCTTTTGCGGTGTGTTTGTCGAGATCCGGTGAATTGTGGGTTTATGATCCAGTTTATCTATGAACAATATTTGATTCTCCTCTGAATTCTTTTATGTATGATTGGTTTATCTTTGCAAGTCTCTTTGAATTATCAATTTGGTTTGGCCTACTAGATTGATCTTTCTTGCAATGGGAGAAGTGCTTAGCTTTGGGTTCAATCTTGCGATGTCCTTTCCTAGTGACAGCAGGGGCAGCAAGGCACGTATTGTGTTGTTGCCATCGAGGATAAAAAGATGGGGTTTATATCATATTACATGAGTTTATCCCTCTACATCATGTCATCTTACTTAAAGCATTACTCTGTTCTTATGAACTTAATACTCTAGATGCATGCTGGATAGAGGTCGATGTGTGGAGTAATAGTAGTAGATGCAGAATCGTTTCGGTCTACTTGTTGTGGACGTGATGCCTATATACATGATCATACCTAGATATTGTCATAACTATGCTCAATTCTATCAATTGCTCGACAGTAATTCGTTTACCCACTGTAATACTTATGCTCTTGAGAGAAGCCACTAGTGAAACCTATGGCCCCCGGGTCTATCTTCCATCATATTAATCTTCCAACACTTAGTTATTTATTTTGCCGTTTATTTTACTTTGCATCTTTATCATAAAAATACCAAAAATATTATCTTATCATATATATCAGATCTCACTCTTGTAAGTGACCGTGAAGGGATTGACAACCCCTTTATCGTGTTGGTTGCGAGGTTCTTATTTCTTTGTGTAGGTGCGTGGGACTTGAGCGTGATCTCCTACTGGATTGATACCTTGGTTCTCAAAAACTGAGGCAAATACTTACGCTACTTTGCTGCATCACCCTTTCCTCTTCAAGGGAAAACCAACGCAGTGCTCAAGAGGTAGCAGTCTACGCACGTGTAGATTTATTCTTTTTCACGTCTTGTGTTCGCCGTACTGCCACAACTGTTGATGAATAGACGGTAAGTTATTCACGGGAAAAACCTTTATTGAGCGTGTGTGCGAGAGAGAGATGGCGTGAATGTGTGATATGTGTAGAGACTGAGGCAATGATAAGAGATTCTTTGTGTCTCTGTGTGTGGAGGATAGAGAGAGACATGTGCATGGGGCTTTGTGTTGTGTAACGTGGAGACACATAGACATAATTAGAGAATGAGTGTGTGAGATACACATGCGGACATGGGGAGAGATGTGTGAGTTAGAGAGATGGAGAATTTTGGTGTGCATGTGTGCTAGAGAGAGGGGGGATATATACATACCTAGAGCTGGAGAGAATATGCAAGGGTGTGTGTCTTAAAAGAAGGATCCAGATAGATGGGTGTTTGTGCGGGTCTGTGTGTGTTTGTGCGCTCATGTGTGTATGTGGAAAAGAGAGACCACTAATTATGTAAACCTAGTAGGGAAGGGGAAATGGTGTGGCATGTGTATCAAAGAGAGACAAAGGCATGTGTAGTAGCGGGATAGCATGGGTGCGGGCGGGGAGAAGACTATTTGGAAGAGACATCGAGTGTGTGTGGGAGAGGGGTGTGAGAGCGAGAGAGAGAGAGAGAGCTAGTGAGGGGGAGAGAGAGAGAGAGAGGAAGAGAGGGGTCGTTTGTGTGCGGAACTGGCGTATAGATAGGGAGACAATTGATGTTGTTCAAAAGTGGCCTATGTATGGAGACGCAAGGGAAGCGAGTCATCGTGTGTGTGATAGAGATTTCATGAGAGATCTAGAATAGATGGTGTAGAGAACAACGTGTGAGATTGAGAACGATGATACATTAGGGAGCTATGGAAAGAGTCACGACATATATGTATATAGGGAAGGAGCCGGGGCGGGTCCACATGTGGGAGAGATAGAAAGAGGAGAGTGGTGCACAAGGAGACAAAGGGTGCTTGCTTGCAGTGGGGGTGGTGAGTGAGGTGAGTGTGCGAGAACCACATAACTAGGGAGATAGACGTTTGGGTGATGTTTTGTGTGTATGGGAAAGATACACTCTGTATAGTGCGTGTGCTTGGGAAAGAGAGATGCCGGAGACCTAGAGAGTGAGGGAAGAGATGTGTGCATGCCTGAGAGACAAAGTGATATAGACCTATATTGGGGTCCCGACTTTAGAAGAGAGGGGGGTGTTAATGTGCTCCTGTGTTTGTGTCTGGGGGAGAGAGCGACTTGTGGGGGGACGGGGTGGGTGGCTTCAGATAAAGAGTGAGGTGTCTATATTTGAGAGACATTAGCATAACTGAGATATATATATGGTCAATAGTGTGTGCACCCATGGTTGATTAATTTGTTTCACAGTTTGGACTATGAGATAACAATACTTTTGAACATGCATGATATACTTTGAAGTACCAGAATTACAAACCTAAGATTGGAATTTTGGAATTCGACTCCATCATTCGCTTTTGTAATTCATTTCAACGAAGGTACATTTTTAAGACAGGATTTCATGATTTCAAATTCATATATCAAACCTAGAGATATACACATACGGGCATGTTCAAACTTTATAATCATCCACTTTATTCATACACATACACATTTTTGTTTTTGTCATCATATTTAGGATAAACAGATTTGGAATTTCATTTGAATTGGACCATATGATGGTATTTGCTTCCACTAGCTCAATAATCCATAGTTGAATTAAACGGACAATCTAGGTTTCGAGTTGGAGACATTGATTTTCGAAACTTGCACTTTTTGTATGCAAAACAAATAAATTCTCGACCATGATATCATAGCCAGACGTTAAAGAGTGGAACACTTAATTTCAGGCGCCAAAAGCTTTCAAACTTCCCGCTCACATCGAAATATCTCGTGCCCAAAAGTTTAGCCCTACGATATTCCTGTTTTACCCTACCACATGAATGGAAAAGGGCTGCTTTGGTAACTCCATTGTTTTCCCCTCTTTGCCCCCAACATTCTTCCTAAGATCCCCTCCCCTTCACCTCCCCGCCCCCCAACCACGCCAAGCCGCCGAATCTAGTCCCCTGCCATAGCGGTGGACCTCACACCCCGCCGGATCTACCTTCCGCACCTTGGAATCCCCAACAGCCAACTCACCCCTTCACCGGAGCCGCTTCAGTGACTGGCTTGTCCACCGCTGCAAATCTCCTTGACCGCCATCATGGTCCACCGCACTGGATCTGCTTCACCGGCGCCCTCGTCTAGGCCCTTCACCGACTCCCTCATCAGCCCCATCGCTAGCCCTTCATACAAGCCCTCGTCCGCTGCAACAGTCCGCCTGACCAAAAGCACTATACACCATGCCAGATGTGCTTCACCGATGCCTTCGTCCACTACATCGGACCTGCTCCACGAATGCCATATTCAACTCCACCGGCCCCGCTTTACTGACGCCGCAACCTCATCAGTTATTTCGATTTGTACTCCTTTGGTTTTTCTCTTCTTTATCGTTGAACTGTTCACTTTACCATAGATGAGCTTTCTTGTATGTCGACAGGTGCCGCAATCGAAACACCAGAGCCGCTTCAGCAATGGTGATAGCCGGCCCAAACTCAACCGCAACACAAGCACCATCGACGATCCTTAGCTATCAAGTATGACAATGATACCCATACGCCATCGAGAATCAGGTACTATTATCCAACGGCTGGCGCCTACATTCACTTTCTTAGCATAAGCACCTCACCTTTGAATTTCTTCAGGGCATCATTCAATTTTTCATGAGACGCGTTATTCTTCTTGCACCTGTAGGGCCATACTTCTGGTAGTGAACATGTTACATGTGCTAAATTACAAACCAGTGCACATATAGTTACAATGCTTTATTTTTTGTCCTAAGTATTACTGTACTTCCTAGATATCACTGCCTACTATTTTACTTCTTGCATGCTATATATATGATAATGGTGTTATTCTGATGCCACCTGTTGGTTCCATCAGAATACTTCATGTTCTCTATGCTTAATTACACATCAGCAAACTAACATGTGGTTCCGCTGCTTTTTGTTTGTTTTACCCAACATTTTCTGATGCTAGCTATTACATCACTGCTCTGAGCCTCTGTTCATTATTTTTTTGTGCGTTCTTGATCTTCCCAAGTTGCATGACTAATTTGATGCTTCTATTAATTATGGAGCTGCCAACCTCATCAAGCTAAATATTTGTTCTTTTGGGGCTGGCACCTCGAACAAGCATAAAAATAGAGTGAAGCACATATATTGCCGTGTAAGCACACACCCTTCTTTCATTAGTTTAGATGAACCACTGATGATCAATTCGAATCAGTGCATGCGAATAAAATTAATTTTACCTAAATAGAGGGTGCAGAATAAACTACAACAACTAGATTTGCAACCATGGGATGCTGACGATATCTTCAAAGAACATTGCAACAGCAGCGAGACTTCATGGCAACATATGGTAAGCCGGTGTGTTTTAGTACATGTGAAATGTAATGCGTGTGGGCTGCTTTCTTGGCTTGTGCCCTCAATCTGTAATCCTACAGAATTACAAATAGTTCAGTTGTCTCCTTTGTTGTATTGCTTGATTCAAATTCTTGTTTGTTACTTGTTAGGCTATACCTGAGTTGACCAATATGTCAGCAGTGCCTGCTGTACTATCGTAAAAAAATGCATGCCTAGTTCATTTGACTCCTTAACTTTTCCTATGAACTTCATCACAAGATTACCTTCGTAGTTTATATGAGGCCACACTATTAAGTGCTTTCTCAGATTATTTCAACTACTTAGATGCCTTGGCAACTTAAATATAGTGGTGGTACACTCTCTTTCAACTAGGGATGTCAACTGGGTCCCATTTAATCCCGATTAAAGTCCACTAGTGCTATGATAGTTCAAAAGAGTTTTTGTTTTTTGAGGAAAATGAACTAGCGAGCTAGCAAAAACTAACTAGATGGGACTGGCGGATGCCGTTTATTTTCCACTTACATCCCTAGTTTCATCTTACCATTTTAATTTCTTTTCGGCTAATGCTACTTTGAACCATTTAAATATAGCTTGCCATGCTCGGCAAAAATTCGTGTGTCACTTACCATGTAATCTTACTGCCTGGATCATGCGATAACTATCTCTTACTTATGTCCAGCGGAAACCTTTCAGGATGCCGTTCACACTAGGACACAATGTACAACCCCATAATCTATTTGTGGAAGCAGTGCACCATCCATGTTACCAGATGGTAGCATTTCAGAGGCAACACCGCTAGAGAGCAGTCTGAGCACATATATTATAGTTCTTGAGGCTCTACTAGAGGCAGAAAGAGATGGCGTGGCTGCCATGAATGAGGTAATCTTGATCTTGAGGCTGGAAATTATGCAATTAGCTGCATGCATTATGCAAGCAACCTAAGAATTGGAGGAAGTAAGAATGTTGCATTTGAAGAGGGAGGAGGTCCTACTGCTTCTACTATCTGAATCCCAGGGTAATCCCAGTTCTTCTTTAGATACCAGTTGAAATTGTCATTAGATTAGTATACTTGCATGTTGTGTCATGTCTCTGAATGGATTATGTTGTAAGACCCCCTATGTTGTCCATGTGTTGTAATGATCTAAATTTTTTAGGCGAGGTAATCCTCCGGTACTTGTATGATTGACATAAGGTGAAGTGTTTTTCTTGTGAGCATATTGTATTGGATGAAATAACTGTTTGACTCAAAGTGTATCCAACCTACTGATTTTGAAGATCACGACATTTCTAAATCATATTCATATGTAAAGGTGGAATAAATCTTTGTCATGGTTTTGAAGAAATAAATAACAAAACATAGAATGATGTATGGATATTCATAATCGAATACAAATTGGATTTGAATTTAGTTGCCAGGGCCCAGGGTAAACGTGAATACTAATTCTCCCAAATTTTGAAAGAAGCAGCAAAACACCCACTATCATTTGTCGGCTGCCCGAAGAAAGTGTTTTTGAGATGGAAATTACTATCTACCCCTGACACTTCACATCCTAATCGACCCAATTTCCACTGCTGTCGGTGGGGGTAGACTAGTAACTTTAATCAGACGTGACATTACCGCCTCTAAGCCCATTCAGACATGGTGGGTGCCAAAAGTGGGCGGGAAAACACATTTGATTCAAGCTCATCCGAAGAACATGTGTCTCTCCCTCCATTTCCCCATTCATACACGGTGGGAGGCAAAACAAACTCTCCTCGTCTGAAATCAATGCAGGCAAATATTTTCAATAGAGGCAGATGTGTAACTTCCCTCAGACGTGACACAACCGCCCTACCGGTCAGCCCCATTCATACACCGTGGGCGCCAACCATGGGCGGCAAAACACCCTCTCCTCACCCGAAATCGCTACCGGCAAATATTGGGGAGATGCGAGATTACCGTCCTATCCCCAATCGACGAGATGTCCGAAATTTCAAATGGGGAAAAAGTTCGTAACTTTCCCACATTTCAGACAAGCGCGTACCAAAGTTTGAGATCTCCCCCTCCATTTCCCCATTCATACACTGTCGGCGCCACAACAACCTCCCCACTCCGGCCAGCCTCCTCCGTCTGCCACCCCATCCTCCACCTTGCCGGAGCCGCTACCCTTGCCCCGTTGTCCACTTCAAGAGATGGACGTCTTTATGCACGATGCTTGACCAGGATCCTTTCATTGCCTCCTCTCGCTTCATCGGCGTCGTCGTCCACCTTGTCGTTGCCGCTCCTATGTCCGCCTTGTCCATGGCAACAAGACTTATCACCCGACCTGGCTATCTGCCGTCTAAAGTCTTCTTCCGCGCCGCCAACAGCCATCGCACCCGCAACACCCTCAACGTATCAGCAGGGGCCTACACGCCGTCACAAGAGAGGTGGTACTCTTTCATATCTGCTTAAGTTATTGATCTCACCCAGAAAATATATCGTAACTTATTTACTGTACTTTTCTTGACTGTACCAAATCGTAGTGGCTAGTTGAAAGCAAACATTGGTTGCGAAGTAGCCTTCGTTCGGTTTGCATCTTCAGATCCGCCATGGCATGGTCACTATACTCGTAAAGCTTATGGTTTCCCCCCTTTATATTCACTACCATCATCGTAGGTGCTTCGTGTCGTGCTAGCACTGCTCCTCAAGACCTCAACCCATCAAGCAAAACAACATGCCACTCATAAATCCAAAGCTTAGTTGTTGAAATACGAATCTAATATGATGCTCATATTACTAAAACAAAGAACGTTTAATTGGTTGGGTAATGTTACTATATTTGTTTCGAAAAGCATGTGCGCCACATATAGAGAGACAACAGGAATTTGCATTTCTCTATGCGCTCTGGTTCATCATGGGTGGGCAACACACATTGTATTATCTAACTAGCAAGATGCCCGTGCGTTGCACAGATCGTCAAGATGCATTTGTATGAGTAGTTTATCTTGTGGGAGAAAAGGATGAATGAGGGAAGGCCTTATCTCCAAATGTGGAGAGGAGTGCGGGTAAATGGTCATAGTTTCCTTCCTATCCATTAGATATAGATCGGACGGCCTATATTGTAGGATGGCCGGCACACCATCATCACCAACTTTGCTTTTTATAAGAGTAGAGTAGAGAGATAGAGACAAGAGTATAAGAGTAGAGAAAAAAGTGGAGAAATTTGCTTGCTCTTTGTTATCATGTTCCTCTTATGTTCTTCTTAATAAGTATATTACTCCCTCCGTTCCTAATCGGCCTTGGGTGCATGCATGTGTTGTGGTGGTGTGCGTTTATACCGGGTGTTGTTCATCGTTGCTTTATTTATAAAGCGGCGCGAAAGCCTTTTTTGGTAAAATATAAGTCTTTTTAGATATTCCAATAAGAACTACATAGGATTACATTCACTCATTTTGCTCTTTATGTAGTCCGCGTTTGAATCTCTAAGAGATTTATATTTAAGAATAGAGGGAGTAGTACAGTATCTTCCTTCTCGGGAAGTGGAGCAGGGACATTTTAGTCGACAGGTCTATTGGGTCGCTTTAGATGGACTCTTTCAACGATTCTAGATGGTCTGCCATAATATCCGAGAAATGTCGAGAGCTATGTCGTCTTTGATAGTCTAGACTGATAGTAACAGTATTGTGCCTTCAGTTGAATAGAGCTGCCCCTTTTGGGGCCGAAGCCTTTCCGAACCCTTTCTGGCCATACCGGCAATACAAGCCCATATAATCCAGCTAGTTCCACTTTCCTGATTTTACTCTTGATGCTTAGGGTTTTCCCCTTTTATCTACCCTACTATGATCTGCGTAGGTGCTTTCTGTCGTACTAGTAGTACTCCACCCTTCAAGCTAAAAAACATAGCACTCATAATTCTAAAGCTTAGTTGTTCAAATATGATTGTGATATGATACTGATATTAGTTAACAGACACATTTAATTGGTTAGCTAAAGGTCCCACTTGTGTTTCCAAATGCATGTCGCGACATATAGAGAGAGAATAGAATTGCATTTCTTTGTCACTTGTTGACTATACTTTCTTGTCCATACCAAATCTTAGTTGTTATTTCAAAGCAAACATCGGTTGCTAACTACCCTTTGCGCGGTTTGCAGCTTCAGATCTGCCATCCCACTGCCATGATCAACACTATACTCATCCTGCTTACTGTTTCCCCATTTTATGATGACCACGATCAACCTACATGGTTCGTGTCGTAATAGCACTGCTCTACCCATCGAGCTAATCAAGTTTAGTTGTACAAATTCGAATATGATATTATGCTGATATTAGTAAAACTGAGACATGTTTAATTGGTCAGCTAAATGTTCATACTTTAGTTTCGGAATGCATGTGAGCCACATATGGAGAGACCGGAAGGAATAGTATTTCTCTCTGCGCTCTGGTTCATCATGGGTGGGCAACAGATATTGTATAGAAAGACTTGCAATATCTTCAATCTGCTTGCTCTTCTGCTCTTCTTTAACATGATCCTCTTCTCTTCTTTAATAAGTATGTTCCTTGTCGGGAATAGTGGCAGAGACATTTGCGGTTGAATGGTCAAGTCGAGTTGTTCTCCCTAGTATATTTTGAATCTGTCAGGTCAGGTCGACTTGTTCTTCTTTACTATATGTTGAAGCTGTCATCTGCGAAGTAGTAGGCCACATTATATTAATGCACACACCAAATTACAGCATGCATGACATCTCTCAGAAGAATTGCAGAGATAGCACAAAGGGGTTTATAGGGAGGCAGTATTGTATTAGAATCACTTTTGCATTACAAAGATAATCTCACTTGTTTTTATGTTTTCATGCATGTCAGGTATTGAACATGATCAAAATGAATATGGGAATGGGCGCACGAGAGGAATATTGTAGAACAATCCACTGGCTAACAAACTTGGCATGGTGGAGGATGGCCTATCTTATTCACCCATCAAGGTGCTTGCTCTAATTTGGCAAAGTTGTATTGGTCGCACATATTTTGCATATGACCTCTTGCATTACTTCTACTTTGTTACACCACCATCTTCTTAGTTTAAGCATCATATATGAGTATATGTCATACCTATCCATTTTCTGTACCTATTCCATGTGTCATCATACTATGTTTTTCCAGTCAAATGTTGTTCTTTCGTAATAGATGTCCAAAAGGAAGAGGGTGAGTGCAGATCCTCAAGGAGTACAAACTAGGTATTTGTAAAAGGTAGTGATACATATTAAATCAGATAGATCAGCAGCCACATAAAACACAAGCCCAACGGTACCACACTTTACCCCTACTCCACTGGCCAAACCCCTATTAGAGTTGCAGAGAGCCCAGCGTCAGGTACTGTCTATGATATCAATTCAAAATTTGAACTCCTAAATTTATGCATGTGCCTTACCTTCTCTCTTGTATGAAAACTAATTTCAGATGAATCTCCTTGCTCAAAGGATCATAGGATCTCACAGCAATACTGGGCACTGCATCGCTCTTGTCAGTACCTCTTGCCCTTTGTCAGCATACACTACTGCAGGATGGTCCAAACGCGACACTACGATCAGAGACCCTTCGACGAAACTGTGTGCGATGCCATAATCGCAAACGGTGGTGTAAAAAACTGTCAAAAAGGTGCAAAACATTTGCGATGACAGATGCATCAAACACGGTCCAGAATTTAGTTGCGTGTGCGATGTAGGGCATACGGTTCAGCTCAATTAAATGTTTGGAATGAGGAGGCACAAAAGAAACGGGCAGCCAGATGAAGGTGTGTGCGATATACAACATATGGTTCATTGATGAACTGTGTGTGATTAGGCAACACAATGGAAACGGATCAACTGAACAAGATGTGTGTGATACGCGGCAAACAGGTCAGTAATCTAAAATGTGTGCGAAGACCAAGAATAACACAGACGATTGCTGCTAATAAGCCATGTGAATTGCTCTGTCTACAGTAGAATAACATGTATATATATAACTGAAATAAACATCCAATTACATAAGTGACTATACAGATCATTCGCACACACCTCAATAAACAATTGCATGCATTCTAAAGTAGGAGAAATGATCGTCTAGTCATCTACTTCTTGTGATGCTCCCGCCATTGCTATGTGGCTCGATCCCTCGTCTTTGTCAAGAAGAAGATAGTTCCTCATGTCAATGATCCGCCTGCACATCTCGTAGCTTGTGTACGCGTCCATGGCGCGTACTTGACATGTTGTTCATCCAGTCTCTTATGCCACACACTGTGCCAGGCGTTCTTGTCCTCATTGCTCTCTTGCTTCATCTTTGCGTAGTAGGGATCGATGATGGGCGAGGCGAGGTCAACCAGGGAGTTCAATTTGCTTTTGTCGCTGCCCTAGACCTTGTAGTGGCACTGGATGTTGACAAGATACGGGCATTTCAAGTCCGAAACCTTGAGCGCTTTTAGATTGTTGGTGGTGTCCATCGTAGCGAAAATGTAGTCGGAGCTCTTGATAAACCTGGAGAAACGCTCGTAAGGCCTTGTGGCAAGGTGGAAGTGGTAGACAAGGACGTCATGTCACACGCACAACTAGGCGACAGCAACCTTCTGATCGTGCCCGGCACGACTGATGGTGTACTCGAGGTTGAAGGCGACCACTCGGTACTTGTCCTCGGCAAGGAACTGCTCCATAGTTTGGATGGAGCTCTCCACTGAGACCGGATCATTCGTGTACACCACCGAGAGGGGCTTCTCCCTCATGTGGATGTCCACTATGTGATGCATGGTGACACTACAAAAAAAAACACACATCCGTGACATTTTGGGCCGAACGAATTTTTTTCTGTCATACATATGACACTTCTATGACGATAATTGTGACAAAACCCGGTATCATCATAGATGTGGTGGGCTCCTACTTCTATGACAAAAAATCATGACAGAAAATGGGCTTTTCGTCCTGGGCGGGCCGGAGACGCAGCTGCATGACATTCTTTGGGCCGTCCATGACGGAAAAAACCGTGGTAGAAGCGAGGGGGAGGAAAATTTCAGGGAGTTCCCGGTTACGGTGGGAGGTCAGGGGCCGAGCAATGTGCGTTTCTCTCGTACACGTACGCGCGTGTGTGCGAGGCGTTGGCTCTAACTGAACCCGAGCGAGACGTTGGGCTCTAACTGAACACGAGCGATTGCACTGCATGCTACGCGTTACTGAACCCGAGCGATCGATCGATGGCTGTTAACTGAACCCGATCGAGCGATTCCTTCGCTACTGCTGCTAACTGAAGCCGATCGATGCTGCCTCTGGATGAACAGTGAGCGTTGCGGGGGGGGGGGGGGGTTTGGATGAACAGTTCCGGTGGGGGTGGATGAACAGGACCCCGTGGTGTTGCCTTTGGATGAACAGAACCCCGATCGATCGAGCCGGTTGGGGCTGGATGAACATGACCCTGTGGAGGGCTGGATGAACAGGACCACCCCGTGGAGGGCAGGATGAACAGTAGACGGTGGAGGGCAGGATGAACAGTTGCCCGTGAAGGGGTGGTTGAACAGGAGCCCGTGGAGAGGGGTGGTTGAATAGTAGCCGGTGGAGTAGCGCGCGGTGGAGGCTGGATGAACAGGAGCCCGTGGATGAACAGTCGCAGGTGGAGGTTGGAGGAGGTCGACGGTGGATGAACAGTAGCTCGTGGAGGCTGGAGGGGGTCGACGATGGAGATGAACAGTATCCCGTAGAGTCCCGTTTTGCGGTACGCCACACCCCTCCCGATGAACAGAACCCCCGTTTCGACCGTAGCGCTCCAACACAAGTCCGTTTCGTCCGTTTTGCGGTACGCCACACCCCTCCCGATCAACAGGACCCCCGTTTCGACCGTAGGAGGTCCGTTTCCTCCGTTTTACGGTACGCTAGACCCCTCCCGATGAACAGGGTCCCGTTTCGAACATGGACGGTTGAACACAAGGCCGTTTCCTCCGTTCTGCGGTACGCCAGGCCTCGTTTCCATCGCCTGTTCCGTCCAAGCCCTCCCGATGAACACGACGCTTTCCGTTGCCTCCCCATGAACACGACGCATTCCGTTGCCTCCCCATGAACACGACGATGACGCTGTTTCTCCGTTCCGACCCAGCCATGTAAACGAGCCCTGGCCGTACGTATGCGCGAGTAGGCATTCGAGACCCCGCCCGTATGTACACATACGTGGCCGTATTTTCTTTCTTGCACCCTGGCCGCTGTACGTACGTGTACATGCTACGTGCGCGCCTCTACTACGGCACGTGCGCGCCTCTACATCGACCAGTATATATGTACGTACACGTTCGCGACCAGAATGACAATGCTATGTACGCTTCGACCAGGTGGGTCCCGACTGTCAGGCACTTCCTTGCGTGCGAAGATGTAGCTGGTGGGTCCCAAGTAGTCAGGGGAGCGAATCGTTTTGTTTTTTTTGCCCGGACGCACTTCCTTGCGTGCGAAGGTGTTGCTGGTGGGTCCCAGCAGTCAGGGGGGAAACATTTTTTTCACAAAATACGGTGGCTCATCCGGTGGGTCCCCGTTGTCAGGTGGAGGAATAATTATTTTGCATGTAATAAGGAGGCACTTCCTTGCTGCGGTCGTGGACCCAGCTGTCAGCCTCTCCACGTACAGTCCACGTCCGATGGAAGTCGTTCCTTGACCACGTTGACCACGCCGCGCCAAGAGCACCAGGGCAGTGGACGACGGCAAGGCCTAGGAAGGGGACGATAGGGAGCCGGGGAAGACGCGGCAGTGGAAGCCCGCGTAGAGAGGAGTATGAGGGTTCACTGGTTCGGCTGCGGTGTGAGGCTGCCGCCACCGCAGGGCCTGGCCAGTGGTGGGAATAGTAGGGGCGATGAGGCATCTGCGGCAGCACAGCCGGCCACGGGAGGCAGGAGCATGCGGCACGACCGGCGCTGCTTTGGGCGGCTGGAGCAAGAAGACCAGAGGTTGAAGAAACACTACGACCGTTGGATGGACATCGTATGGTCACTTGAGCTAGAATCGTTCATATTGACTAAATTTGACAAAGGCCCCCGTCCCAGTCAACTTAGTAGGCCCACAAGTCAGCCTCCCACCATGGTGGGTCCCAGCTAGCAGGGGGAGTATTAATTTTTTTTGTGCATAATAAGGAGGCACTTCCGATGGGTCCGAGCTGACAGCGGGGGGGGGGACGTTTTTTTCACGAAATACGCTGGCCCGTCCGGTAGGTCTGAGCAGTCAAGGGGGAAAACATTTTTTCGTGAAATAAGGTGGCCCGTCCGGTGGGTCCCTGCTGTAAGGTGGAGGAATAATTATTTTGCACGTAATATGGAGGCACTTCCTTGTGGCCGCCTAGACCTAGCTGTCAGCCTCTCCACGTACAGTACTCTTTCGATGGAAGTCGATCGTTGACCACGTTGAACACGCCGCGCCGAGAGCACCAGGGCGGTGGTCTGGACGACGGCGAGGCCTAGGAAGGGGACGATGCGGAGCCGGGGAAGACACAACAGTGGAAGCCCGCGCGGAGAGGAGTACGAGGGTTCACTAGTTCGGCTGCGGTGTGAGGCTACCGTCGCTGCAGAATAACAGGGGGTGTGGGTGAGTGGAGGGATGGCCTGGCCAGTGGTGGGAGTCGTATGGGGGCGGTGAGGCCTCCGCGGTAGCACAGCCGGCCACGGGAGGCAGGAGCAGGCGGCACGACCGGCGCTGCTTTGGGCGGCTGGACCAAGAAGACCAGAGGTTGAAGAAGCACTACGGCCGTTGGATGGACAACGTACGGTCACTGAAGCTAGAAATGTTTATTATTGACTAAGTTGACAAAGCCCTTGGTATGCTCCAACTTAGTAGGCCCACAGGTCAGCCTCTGAAACGGTGCGCCCCAGATGTCAGGGGGAGGAATCATTTTTTGGGCGGCCGAAGCTAAGAATATTCAAGATTGAAGAAGAAGCACGACATCCGTTGGATAGACATCCAATGGCCACTGCTGCTAGAACCGTGTGTTGACTATAATAAGTTGGCAAAGCCTTGTATACGCGTCAACTTATTTTTTTAGGGGACGCGTCACTTAGTAGGCTCACAAGTGTGTGGCAGAGAACTTATAGCCCATTTGCATTTTGTAAGAATGTACAACCCATTTTGGAATTCTAATGGAATTTACAACAACCCATTTACGGTTTGTTAAAAGTACAGCCCATTTTCTAGCTAGGACAATGATTAATAATTTCAGCCAACCATTGAAGATAGAATTCAATAAAATTTCCCACATTTTGATGGGCTCCGAAATATTTTTATCCCGAAATTTCTAGTCAGATTAAATATAAATTTGTATTACGTAAAAATCCAACGAAACATTGCGCGCGCAACAATGAAAATTTAAGATTTTCAAAATCCATAAATAATATTTTATAAACTAATTTCGTGTTTGGTGCATTTTTTTATAGTTACTGCCCAGTTTTTATAATTACATCCCATTTATTATTTTTAAAGCCCATTTTCCTGTTAAGCCTAATGCATCCCTCCTAGGAAAGATTTGCAGCCCAGCGGGGCGGAGAATAACAAGTTGACCTTGCCTGGGTATTCCTCAAAAAGACGTATAGTTGGGCTAGCCATTTTCATCTTGAAAAAATTAGTATCTGGGCTGGATATCTGGCATGGGCTAGACGGGCCACAGCCCGCCCAGTTAATACCCTGCTCTCCTCTGAACAACAACGAAATCATCGCCAAGAAAAACTCTACAGTGCTCATGCCTCAAAAACACAAATACTGCTCAAGCTGCTTGGTCCCAGCTGTCGGTCGCACCTTGTGCAATTCTCTCGTTTATATTGACTACATAGGTTGACAATGGTGTGGGACCGTGATGTCACGAAACCAGGAGAAAGAAAAAAAATATAGTTGTACATAATAAGGAGGCACTTGCGTACGTACGGCTATTGCCCTAGTGGGTCCCTAGTGTCATCCAGTCAAAATAAAGTCATTTTCTGAATCCTCATGTTCGTTGACGATGTTAACAATGCTCGGCGCCACAGCGAGCGCAACAACTCGAAGGACAATGGAGAGGGCCTCGCGGGCCCTACGGATGCTCTGATACAGCGCCCGCTACTCATTCAGGAAGCCAGGAGCATCGGACACCTATGAGCACCTTCGAGAAACTGAGACGGCATGAAACGGTAAGGCCACGCTTGGGAGCTCTGGTTATTTCAAACCTGTATTAACATACAAGTGTAATTTACTCGTCATCGAAAACAACGCGTAAAATACAGGCATAATGAAACCGAGGGCTTGAGGTCTGTAAGTAAAACCGGCGGGTTACGCGAGTAATTTGAGAGACCAGTGTATATTTTATGAGCACTGCTATATGGACGACATTACCAGACGATACATGCATGACGTGCGTATCATGCCATCTATGGGCAAGGTTGAAACAACAGCTAATGGCTGGATTAGCAATCGTCCGAGTGTCGTTCAGCGTTTTTATCGTGTGTCAAGTACTTCCGATATTTTACTAGTCGAAATCGACCAACCAAGCGCCTTCGCCCGAGACCATCTGCTTTAATTTACAAGCGTCAGTTTTACAAGCGGTTTTGGTTGGAAAACGACGATCCAATCACGGCCTAATATCATGAGTTGGTCGGAAGATCATATGGTTTCACGTCTAACCTACCCGACTTGTCGTATAGGCTATGAATGAAACATCAGACGATGAACTTCTTAAGCACGGAAACAACAGAGGAGGATGATCTTCTTAACAAGCAAATCACTGGCATTAGATCGACATGCAAAACAATACGAAGCATTATTCTCAGGAGGCACGGTGAACAGCTCGTGATGCCGCATGCCACAACATTCCAAGCTCAACTTTGCAATCAAACACAAGGCCTGGCATTACATAGACAATATTCAGAACAAACTCTTAACACAGGAATATCGCAACAGAGTAACTATTTACTTCTAAACTGAACACAGGAATAGGAAAAAACACTCGACGCTGCTCACAGCAAGGGCGTCCCACTCAAAAATATCAAATGCATGTCTTCTGGCTAACATCAATGAGCAAATTTTGACAAGGTTTTCCAATTCCAATATATTAAACTAACGTCTTCTTGCTAACATCAATGATTAAACTTTGACAAGCTTTTCCCATTCAAAATATGTAATGCCTATGATCCTGGAGTCCTGTCGTAGCTTTTATACTTGTTTGGGCACTTTTTGCCCAGGGCACTCCACGTATTGTTAAATTGCCAATGGTCCATGCATACTAGTCATGTCACCGGTGTCTAATAATACTCGGTAAAGCTTCTCGGTCATTCCTTCTGTAATGTAGCGCAAACAGTGACTGCTTCTTTCTGCAAAGTGGAACGACCAACTAGACCCAGTAATGCAGCAGTTTGCCTTACACATTGGCTCCTTTTGTGCAGTTCAACTAAAATCAAAGTCGGAATAAAACCGAGCATTAATTTTGATATCCCTGTAAGCAACAATAGGTATAAGGGAAACAATTACTAAGAAATAACGGTTGATGACTTGTACTCCCAGAAGAAAAGCATCTACGGATCTACTTTATCTTAATGGGAAACAAAGCATGAGAGTAGCAATTCTCCATCAGTGTGATTCATTTATATTGACTGAGACATTATCTTAACAATGCCTTGTTTCAACATGTATAAAGAACGACAAAGCTTATAAAGGGAGTGATGCTGAATTTGTTGTAACAAAGCAATAAGCATCATGTCTTGGTTGGTCCCATTTTTGTTCACTACTTAATGGGAAAAGACAGCAATACAATAGCTTCAATTCATCATTTATTTAAAATAGTACCAATACAAGTAGCACAGCATCTCAAAACACACTGCACGATCATGTGGATGAAGGCAAGTACCAACCTGTCATGACGCACACAAGATCACATACGAATCTGCCAACACGAATAGGAAATCCAATCTCGTTTTGTGTAGTTGCACTGAAATCAAGCAAAGTGTTTCGTGTAGCGAAGCAAAATGTCACAATAGCAAAAAATTGAATAGATATCCCTGTATAAACAGAGGCAAAAAAAAGAATCAATTACTGGCTAATAAAGGAGGATGAAACATGCGGCCACAAAAATGGTAATCCCGCCAATCCCTAACAAGTGTTGCAGTTTTGAAATAAGATTTAGTAGTTAATTCTGAGAGTGGCATCAATTACTAGCTTATAAAGGGGGTGATGCTGAATTTGTTGTAACAAAGCAACAAGCATCATGTCTGGGTTGGTCCCATTTTTGTTCACTACTTAATGGGAAAAGGCAGCAATACAATAGCTTCAATTCATCATTTATTTAAAACAGTACCAATACACGTAGCACAGCATCTCAAAGCACACTTCACAATCATGTGGATGAAGGCCTATACTGACCTTTCATGAGATGACCAACATAAAATACGAATCTACCAACATGAATAGGAAATCCAATCAAGTTTTGTGCAGTTGCACTAAAATCAAGCAAAGTTGCCGGTGTGACATTTAAGTTTTCTATAGCAACAAGTTGAATAGATATCCCTGTTTTAAGAGGCAAAAAAGAAAACAATTACTGGCGAATAAAGGAGGATGAAACATGCGGCCACAAAAAGAAGCATCTACCTTATCTTGATGGAAAACAAAGTATAGGACAGTGGCATTTCTAAAACGGTTGCATTGATTCATATTAATAGAGAAATTCTTTTAAAACAGATCAGTAGTTAATTCTGAGATTAACAACAGAAAAATAGCTGCATGGGACATGCCAGCACCATGTGCGTCCACACGTACAAATGGGTGATGCAGAGTATGTAGCCAAGCAGCATATATGCGCTGGTCCCATATTTGTTCTCTTTGAACCTTCTTCCTATGTGAGGGCATCAAATCTAGTCGTGCACAAACTACCCGACCCCCCAGTTTCTTTCCCTTTTCAACAAAGAGATCGGTTCCTTACAGATGTGTGTATTGGGTTACCCCCTTTTTCCCTTTTCGACCTACAAAGTGGCTGGATAGCCAGTCTATACTACTTTCCGCCCCTCGTTTCCTCATTGAACCACGTCCTAGATTCTTGCTCCAGCCCACCGCACCCTTCATTCCTCTTTGAACCAAGACCTAGATTCGACTACAGATCGAAAAAGATCCACATGCAGCTAGAGCAACGACGGTTTCAAAGAAACTTATACCTTAGGGTCGTCGGAATGTGCCAAGGCATGCGGCGGGAGGCCGGATCTTCCCACACTAAGTACGGCATCAAGGAAGAAGGGGTCGGTGGCCCTCCCGCACAGGCGCTGGGTGAAAGAGAACAGCACAGCCGATAGTGGATTGCCTCCCTCGCCGAAGGCGATAGAGTGAACGCTGCACCTCCTCCCCTTCCCGGTGCGACGGGATACGGATGCCTCCTTCACCAGCTGTGAGGGGAGAGAGAGAGACAAGAGGCCAACGTAGTCTTGTTTAGATCTGGTGAAGAGAGGGTGAGAAACTGTGAATATAGCAAACCCTAACAAATGTATCTAGACTCATTTTAGTGCTAGATACCTCCGTATCTAGACAAATCTAAGACAAGTAATTCGGAACGGAGGGAGTAACATATATGTAGTGCGGCGAGCGTGTGGAGAGTGCAAACCCTAGCGAACAAGCGCTGAGGCTCCTGCTTATATATATACTACTGTAGTACAAACTGAGCTCCGGTGCCTTCACTGCACCTGCTTTTGGCTGTATGACAGGTCAGCCAGCCACATTTTGGGCCCACCTGTCGTAAAACCCTAGCAAAAATTGCACCAACATGAAAGACGACTGCGTCTCCAACGCAACCAAGGTGAACTGACGAAGGATATCATCTTTGTGCGTAACAAGCAAAGAGCACGGATGGAAGACAGCTTGTTTTTCGTCGAAAATCGATCAGCTTCACCAGCCGACGCAACCATGAGGCGCAACCATGAGCATTGATAGGTCATCTTGGTGATGCATCATCCATTTGGCATCAAGTTTGGGTGAGGCACCTAAGAAGTTCAACAAATCCTCACTGTGGTCTGTTTCTTCTTAGTAATCAAGCTCGAGGAAGGAAGAACCACGTGGCAGAGGACAGTGAGGCGGAACAACAATGGCCATCCAATTTTGTGCAGTTCCACTAAAATTGAGGAAGACATGCCCGGGTATGGAGACACGCGTCGCTGTTTCCAAAAATATAAAAAAGGGTTATCAATGACATCTCAATTGTCAATAAGAATTAATGAAAAGTACACCAACAAACAGAAGCATCATAATTATCTTGATGGGAACTAAACCAGGATACCCGAGAAAAAAAGCATTTCTTCATTTAACCAGTGATAGTACTACCACCATATGGACAATGACCGCACAACCACCATGTACTTTTTGTCGAAACAACATGTATACCTCCATCGAGGCATAAATCAGGACAACTTTTTGAGTGACATTTCCTCTATAATAGTACTAGTAGGTGATGTTGGACCAGCCGACGAACCCTAGCTACTATGCATGGGGAGTTGGGGAGTAGTCGCATAGAAGAAATCCCGCACGCAGCGACCCGGGGAGCTGGACCAGTACAAGAAGTTATACCTCAGGTGGGCGAGATGTCGTTTAGGCGGGCGGGCGGGATCGGCCCACACGACGGCAGCGAACAAGGGCGCGGAGGATCTTCGTCCGCGCCAGCGCCGGCTCCGAGAGGACGGTGCGCATCGGCTTCCTCCGTTGCCGACGGCGACAACGTCAACGCTACACCTCCTCACTTCCCGCAGCGGACGGTATTCGGCCGGATCTGTGACCACCGGTGAGGAGAGAGATAGAGTGGACACTGTCATCTTGTTTTGATATGGAGAGGGTGAGAGAGCGAGACGCGAGAAACTCTATCAAACAAGAGGCTATAATGGAGTAAAAAAATCTCTCCATAGTAGTGGTTTCAAATAGAATACGCGTGTTCTCAGAAAAAAGAAACGAAAACTGGCGGACAATTTTTTAAGGGTCTGTCTAGGACACATGTAGATGTGACATAGCTATGTCACATATAAGTTGATGTCCACTCTGTTTGTGGTCTTTTCCTAGTTTTTTTGTTTCTTGTTGCTACATTATATACTTGTGGGAGCTTAGATGTTATATCCTTAAATAACATCTAGATGTGAATTAGACAAACTGATTTTCTAACGTACCAAGAAAGAAAACTCGATCAAAAACACGCCCCCGCTTCCAGGTCGCGAGAGTCGTCGCGCACACACACATAGACATAGACATGCATATCCGTGTTTACGTAAAATTCCATTTCCATCTCCATCTCCAATCATATTTGTCCAACTAGCACATTATTTACGTTGTTAATTATATACGCAGCAATATTAACGTACAACATCTCTTGTTTGCGCACGTCCAGACCGCTGCCACGGCCGATCCTGACCAACCCGAACCCTCTTCATCACCCGCGCGTGCTTCCCGCCCAAAAGGTCAGTGCCGCATTCATGCCCGGCCAGAGCGGACGCGACCTCTCACTGGCGCCGGCATTGATTGCGGCACGCCGGCCAAGAGAGCGTCGCCCGCGCTGCTTCTGGGTGCACGCGGCTGCTCCGCGTTCAAAGGTCGCAATAGCCGGCTACAACATGCGCGATCTCTTCCAGTAGTAAGTTCTTGGGAGTCCGTGCTACAGCTAGCTGTCCTCCCCCAACTCGTCAATCTCTTCCAATAGTGCTAGTACTCCATGGCGCGATCCATCGACAAGCAGGCGGGAAAGTTATGGTATACTACTCGGTTTGCGGTGAGTGGCATGCCGAGCGACCATGTGGGGTCGAGCCGTGGAGGAGGGTGAGACACGAACACGACAGACGTGATTTAAACGTTGGTTTTACTTGATGGCGCGATCCAACGAAACGAAACATTGGTTTCTCTCCGTTTCCATTTTTTTCTCCGGAAAAACAGAAACTTTTCCACTCCATTTTCATTCCTATTGCAAGGTTGCCCCGTTACAACATTCCATCAAATACAAAGGAAAACTAACACGCATGCTGATGCATTTCAATTATTCATAGATCATAGCCAATATTTACTTCACAAATAAAGAAAAAAGTTGTGAGAGCATGTACGATAGAAAAACTACTGATGGGGTCACTACGACTTAAACCCTAAACCCTGAACATGATTTATTTTCCTGGCCAGGTAGAACCTGTCGAAGGAATGTGCTAGAGGGAGATTCTTTAGTGAGAATGTCAGCAACAATAGAAGTAGCACTCTTTGGTTCTCCACCTTCCGGTACCTCTTGTTCCATAGCACTTTCCATGTCGGGAAGGAAAGACGGCTGGCACCCTCGGATCATACGATGCTTTTGTGTAGTTCCACTAAAATCGACCTGAGCATCTCTGATGGCAAATATATTGAAGAAGTGTGATTAGAATAATAGTACTGGCACTAGTTCAAGAGACATAAACTCATCACACATAGAAGCCGGTAGAAGTAGAGAAAGATCGACATGGAGATGGAGCTACGGCAGTGGAGCAAGCCGGATCCAAAAGGAAGATGGACTACCTGGGACGTCGGGCTGTAACTAGAAGGGCGGTTGGGACGCGGCATCAGCCCATACCTCGGTGACCCCCGATTGGGACGCACCGACTGTGGGTTTTCTCCCTCGCCGATGTCGACCGCGTCTACGCAGAACATTGTTCCCTTCCCCCAGCTGCGGGATCAGGTCCGTCGTTCTATGCTTGTGAAGAGAGCAACCTAAGCAAGCAGGCTTGTAGCTTAGGCTCCTGCTAGTGTATATATAGTGGTTTTATTTTTCTCTCCATATCAACCATTTTATATTGCGTACGTGTCATTCAAGAGTGAAATGATGGTTGCTTCTTCCGACTAACTTACTGTGTGATTTGACTGCTCCTTAGTGGCCCCTACACGTACTCCCCCTACGTGTATGCAACAGTCACACGCACACATAGACGCAAAAACACGCGCGATGCCCTAATGCATGCATGTCCGAGCACACGACGGAACACACACGGTCACGCTCAAGTGCTCAACCTACACGTGCATGCACACACATACTCAGTCAGGGTGAGCTAGTGACCGTATGAACACCGGAAAATATATATATTGAGCGCAATGAGCGTATTATGAAGTCCACTGACCGTATTTTTACAAATATACAGTGACAGATAGTGTATTTATCTCGTTTGAAATTAAGCCATATTAACCGGAGAGGAGGCAGCATGGACTAGCATTACTTTGCTATGTCCCGTCTGTTGGGTAACGTAGTAATTTCAAAAAAATTCCTACGCACACGCAAGATCATGGTGATGCATAGCAACGAGAGGGGAGAGTGTGATCTACGTACCCCTGTAGATCAACAACGGAAGCATTAACTTGGTTGATGTAGTCGTACGTCTCCACGGCCCGACCGATCAAGCACCGAAACCACGGCACCTCCGAGTTCTAGCACACGTTCAGCTCGATGACGATCCCCGGACTCCGATCCAGCAAAGTGTTGGGGAAGAGTTCCGTCAGCACGACGGCGTGGTGACGATCTTGATGTACTACCGTCGCAGGGCTTCGCCTAAGCACCGCTACAATATTATCGAGGACTATGGTGGAAGGGGGCACCGCACACGGCTAAGAATATGATCACGTGGATCAACTTGTGTCTCTAGGGGTGCCCCCTGCCCCCGTATATAAAGGAGCAAGGGGAGGAGGCCGGCCGGCCCTATAGGCGCGCCAAGGAGGAGTCCTCCTCCTAGTAGGAGTAGGACTCCTACTAGGAGGGGGAAGGAAGTGGGGAGGGAGAGGGAAAGGGGGGCGCCGCCCCCCCTCTCCTAGTCCAATTCAGACCAGGGGGGAGGAGGCGCGCGGCCCACCTTTGGCTGCCCCTCTCTTTCTCCACTAAGGCCCATATGGCCCATTACTTCTCCCGGGGGGGGGGGTTCTGGTAACCCTCCGGCTCTCCGGTTTTCTCCAAAATCACCCAGAACACTTCCGGTGTCCGAATATAGCCGTCCAATATATCAATCTTTATGTCTCGACCATTTCGAGACTCCTCATCATGTCCGTGATCACATCCGGGACTTCGAACTAACTTCGGTACATCAAAACTCATAAACTCATAATATAACTGTCATCGAAACCTTAAGCGTGCGGACCCTACGGATTCGAGAACAATGTAGACATGACCGAGACACGTCTCCGGTCAATAACCAATAGCAGAACCTGGATGCTCATATTGGCTCCTACATATTCTATGAAGATCTTTATCGGTCAGACCGCATAACAACATACGTCGTTCCCTTTGTCATCGGTATGTTACTTGCTCGAGATTCGATCGTCGGTATCTCAATACCTAGTTCAATCTCGTTACCGGCAAGTCTCTTTACTCGTTCTGTAATACATCATCCCGCAATTAACTCATTAGTTGCAATGCTTGCAAGGCTTAAGTGATGTGCATTACCGAGAGGGCCCTGAGATACCTCTCCGACAATCGGAGTGACAAATCCTAATCTCAAAATACGCCAACCCAACATGTACCTTTGGAGACACCTGTAGAGCTCCTTTATAATCACCCAGTTACGTTGTGACATTTGGTAGCACACAAAGTGTTCCTCTGGCAAACGGGAGTTGCATAATCTCATAGTCATAGGAACATGTATAAGTCATGAGGAAAGCAATAGCAACATACTAAACGATCGGGTGCTAAGCTAATGGAATGGGTCATGTCAATCAGATCATTCAACTAATGATGTGATCCCATTAATCAAATAACAACTCTTTGTCCATGGTTAGGAAACATAACCATCTTTGATTAACGAGCTAGTCAAGTAGAGGCATACTAGTGACACTCTGTTTGTCTATGTATTCACACATGTATTATGTTTCCGGTTAATACAATTCTAGCATGAATAATAAACATTTATCATGATATAAGGAAATAAATAATAACTTTATTATTGCCTCTAGGGCATATTTCCTTCAGTCTCCCACTTGCACTAGAGTCAATAATCTAGATTACACAGTAATGATTCTAACACCCATGGAGCCTTGGTGCTGATCATGTTTTGCTCGTGGAAGAGGCTTAGTCAACGGGTCTGCAACATTCAGATCCGTATGTATCTTGCAAATCTCTATGTCTCCCACTGGACTAGATCCCGGATGGAATTGAAGCGTCTCTTGATGTGCTTGGTTCTCTTGTGAAATCTGGATTCCTTTGCCAAGGCAATTGCACCAGTATTGTCACAAAAGATTTTCATTGGACCCGATGCACTAGGTATGACACCTAGATCGGATATGAACTCCTTCATCCAGACTCCTTCATTTGCTGCTTCCGAAGCAGCTATGTACTCCGCTTCACACGTAGATCCGCCACACGCTTTGTTTAGAACTGCACCAACTGACAGCTCCACCGTTTAATGTAAACACGTATCCGGTTTGCGATTTAGAATCGTCCGGATCAGTGTCAAAGCTTGCATCAACGTAACCGTTTACGATGAGCTCTTTGTCACCTCCATATACGAGAAACATATCCTTAGTCCTTTTCAGGTATTTCAGGATGTTCTTGACCGCTGTCCAGTGATCCACTCCTGGATTACTTTGGTACCTCCCTGCTAGACTTATAGCAAGGCACACATCAGGTCTGGTACACAGCATTGCATACATGATAGAGCCTATGGCTGAAGCATAGGGAACATCTTTCATTTTCTCTCTATCTTCTGCAGTGGTCGGGCATTGAGTCTGACTCAACTTCACACCTTGTAACACAGGCAAGAACCCTTTCTTTGCTTGATCCATTTTGAACTTCTTCAAAATCTTGTCAAGGTATGTGCTTTGTGAAAGTCCAATTAAACGTCTTGATCTATCTCTATAGATCTTTATGCCTAATATGTAAGCAGCTTCACCGAGGTCTTTCATTGAAAAACTCTTATTCAAGTATCCCTTTATGCTATCCAGAAATTCTATATCATTTCCAATCAGTAATATGTCATCCACATATAATATCAGAAATGCTACAGAGCTCCCACTCACTTTCTTGTAAATACAGGCTTCTCCAAAAGTCTGTATAAAACCAAATGCTTTGATCACACTATCAAAGCGTTTATTCCAACTCCGAGAGGCTTGCACCAGTCCATAAATGGATCGCTGGAGCTTGCACACTTTGTTAGCTCCCTTTGGATCGACAAAACCTTCCGGTTGTATCATATACAACTCTTCTTCCAGAAATCCATTCAGGAATGCAGTTTTTACATCCATCTGCCAAATTTCATAATCATAAAATGCGGCAATTGCTAACATGATTCGGACAGACTTAAGCATCGCTACGGGTGAGAAGGTCTCATCGTAGTCAACCCCTTGAACTTGCCGAAACCCTTTTGCGACAAGTCGAGCTTTGTAGACAGTAATATTACCGTCGGCGTCAGTCTTCTTCTTGAAGATCCATTTATTCTCAATTGCTTGCCGATCATTGGGCAAGTCAACCAAAGTCCACTTTGTTCTCATACATGGATCCCATCTCAGATTTCATGGCTTCAAGCCATTTTGCGGAATCTGGGCTCACCATCGCTTCTTCATAGTTCGTAGGTTCATCATGATCTAGTAGCATGACTTCCAGAACAGGATTACCGTACCACTCTGGCGCGGATCTTACTCTGGTTGATCTACGAGGTTCAGTAGTATCTTGTTCTGAAGTTTCATGATCATTATCATTAGCTTCCTCACTAATTGGTGTAGGTGTCACAGAAACAGTTTTCTGTGATGCACTACTTTCCAATAAGGGAGCAGGTACAGTAACCTCGATCAAGTTTCTACTTTTCCTCCACTCACTTCTTTCGAGAGAAAATCCTTCTCTAGAAAGTTTCCGAACTTAGCAACAAAAGTCTTGCCTTCGATCCTGTGATAGAAAGGTGTAACAATCGTCCTCCTTTGGATATCCTATGAAGACACATTTCTCCGATTTGGGTTCGAGCTTATCAGGTTGAAGCTTTTTTACATAAGCATCGCAGCCCTAAACTTTCAGAAACGACAACTTTGGTTTCTTGCCAAACCACAGTTCATAAGGCGTCGTCTCAACGGATTTTGATGGTGCCCTATTTAACGTGAATGCGGCCGTCTCCAAAGCATAACCCCAAAACGATAGCGGTAAATCAGTAAGAGACATCATAGATCGCACCATATCTAGTAAAGTACGATTACGATGTTCGGACACACCATTACGCTGTGGTGTTCCGGGTGGCATGAGTTGCGAACTATTCCGCATTGTTTCAAATGTACACCAAACTCGTAACTCAAATATTCTCCTCCACGATCAGATCGTAGAAACTTTATTTTCTTGTTACGATGATTTTCAACTTCACTCTGAAATTCTTTGAACTTTTCAAACGTTTCAGACTTATGTTTTCATTAAGTAGATATACCCATATCTGCTTAAATCATCTGTGAAGGTGAGAAAATAACGATATCCGCCACGAGCCTCAATATTCATCGGACCACATACATCTGTATGTATGATTTCCAACAAATCTGTTGCTCTCTCCATAGTACCGGAGAACGGAGTTTTGGTCATCTTGCCCATGAGGCACGGTTCGCAAGTACCAAGTGATTCATAATCAAGTGGTTCCAAAAGTCCATCAGTATGGAGTTTCTTCATGCGCTTTACACCGATATGACCTAAACGGCAGTGCCACAAATAAGTTGCACTATCATTATCAACTCTGCATCTTTTGGCTTCAACATTATGAATATGTGTGTTACTACTATCGAGATTCAACAAGAATAGACCACTCTTCAAGGGTGCATGACCATAAAAGATATTACTCATATAAATAGAACAACCATTATTCTCTGATTTAAATGAATAACCGTCTCGCATCAAACAAGATCCAGATATAATGTTCATGCTTAACGCTGGGACCAAATAACAATTATTCAGGTCTAAAACTAATCCCGAAGGTAGATGTAGAGGTAGCGTGCCGACGGCGATCACATCGACTTTGGAACCATTTCCCACGCGCATCGTCACCTCGTCCTTAGCCAATCTTCGCTTAATTCGTAGTCCCTGTTTTGAGTTGCAAATATTAGCAACAGAACCAGTATCAAATACCCAGGTGCTACTGCGAGCATTAGTAAGGTACACATCAATAACATGTATATCACATATACCTTTGTTCACCTTGCCATCCTTCTTATCCGCCAAATACTTGGGGCAGTTCCGCTTCCAGTGACCAGTCTGCTTGCAGTAGAAGCACTGAGTTTCAGGCTTAGGTCCAGACTTGGGTTTCTTCTCTTGAGCAGCAACTTGCTTGCTGTTCTTCTTGAAGTTCCCCTTCTTCTTCCCTTTGCCCTTTTTCTTGAAACTAGTGGTCTTGTTGACCATCAACACTTGATGCTCCTTTTTGATTTCTACCTCCGCAGCTTTCAGAATTGCGAAGAGCTCGGGAATAGTCTTATTCATCCCTTTCATATTATAGTTCATCACGAAGCTCTTGTAGCTTGGTGGCAGTGATTGGAGAATTCTGTCAATGACGCAATCATCTGGAAGATTAACTCCCATTTGAATCAAGTGATTATTATACCCAGACATTTTGAGTATATGCTCACTGACAAAACTGTTCTCCTCCATCTTGCAGCTATAGAACTTATTGGAGACTTCATATCTCTCAACCCGGGAATTTGCTTGAAATATTAACTTCAACTCCTGGAACATCTCATATGCTCCATGATGTTCAAAACGTCGTTGAAGTCCCGGTTCTAAGCCGTAAAGCATGGCACACTGAACTATCGAGTAGTCATCAGCTTTGCTCTGCCAGACGTTCACAACATCTGGTGTTGCTCCAGCAGCAGGCCTGGCACCCAGCGGTGCTTCCAGGACGTAATTCTTCTGTGCAGCAATGAGGATAATCCTCAAGTTACGGACCTAGTCCGTGTAATTGCTACCATCATCTTTCAACTTTGCTTTCTCAAGGAACGCATTAAAATTCAACGGAACAACAGCACGAGCCATTTATCTACAATCATATATAAACAAGCAAGATACTATCAGGTACTAAGTTCATGATAAATTTAGGTTCAATTAATCATATTACTTAAAGAACTCCCACTTAGATAGACATCCCTCTAATCCTCTAAGTGATTACGTGATCCAGATCAACTAAACCATGTCCGACCATCACGTGAGATGGAGTAGTTTCATTGGTGAACATCACTATGTTGATCATATCTACTATATGATTCACGCTCGACCTTTCGGTCTCCGTGTTCCGAGGCCATATCTGTATATGCTTGGCTCATCAAGTATAACCTGAGTATTCCGCGTGTGCAACTGTTTTGCACCCGTTGTATTTGAACGTAGAGCCTATCACACCCGATCATCACGTGGTGTCTCAGCACGAAGAACTTTCGCAACGGTGCATACTCAGGGAGAACACTTCTTGATAATTTAGTGAGAGATCATCTTATAATGCTACCGTCAATCAAAGCAAGATAAGATGCATGGATAAACATCACATGCAATCAATATAAGTGATATGATATGGCCATCATCATCTTGTGCTTGTGATCTCCATCTCCGAAGCACCGTCGTGACCACCATCGTCACCGGCGCGACACCTTGATCTCCATCGTAGCATCGTTTTCGTCTCGCCAATCTTATGCTTCCACGACTATCGCTACCGCTTAGTGATAAAGTAAAGCATTACACCGCGATTGCATTGCATACAATAAAGCGACAACCATATGGCTCCTGCCAGTTGCCGATAACTCGGTTACAAAACATGATCATCTCATACAATAAAATTTAGCATCATGTCTTGACCATATCACATCACGACATGCCCTGCAAAAACAAGTTAGACGTCCTCTACTTTGCTATTGCACGTTTTACGTGGCTGCTACGGGATTAAGCAAGAACCAATCTTACCTACGCATCAAAACCACAACGATAGTTTGTCAAGTTGGTGCTGTTTTAACCTTCGCAAGGACCGGGCGTAGCCACACTCGGTTTAACTAAAGTTGGAGAAACTGTCACCCGCAAGCCACCTATGTGCAAAGCACGTCAGGAGAACCGGTCTCGCGTAAGCGTACGCGTAATGTCGGTCCGGGCCGCTTCGTCCAACAATACCGCCGAACCAAAGTATGACATGCTGGTAAGCAGTATGACTTACAACTCACTTGTGTTCTACTCGTGCATATAACATCAACATATAAAACCTAGGCTCGGATGCCACTGTTCGGTAACGTAGTAATTTCAAAAAAATTCCTATGCACACGCAAGATCATGGTGATACATAACAACGAGAGGGGAGAGTGTGATCTACGTACCCTTGTAGATCAACGACGGAAGCGTTAACTTGGTTGATGTAGTCGTACGTCTCCACGGCCCGACCGATCAAGCACCGAAACCACGGCACCTCCGAGTTCTAGCACACGTTCAGCTCGATGACGATCCCCGGACTCTGATCCAGCAAAGTGTCGGGGAAGAGTTCCGTCAGCACGACGGCGTGGTGACGATCTTGATGTACTACCATCGCAGGGCTTCGCCTAAGCACCGCTACAATATTATCGAGGACTATGGTGGAAGGGGGCACCGCACACGGCTAAGAATATGATCATGTGGATCAACTTGTGTCTCTAGGGGTGCCCCCTGCCCCCGTATATAAAGGAGCAAGGGGAGGAGGCCGGCCGGCCCTATAGGCGCGCCAAGGAGGAGTCCTCCTCCTAGTAGGAGTAGGACTCCTACTAGGAGGGGGAAGGAAGTGGGGAGGGAGAGGGAAAGGGGGGCGCCGCCCCCCCTCTCCTAGTCCAATTCGGACCAGGGGGGAGGAGGCGCGCGGCCCACCTTTGGCTGCCCCTCTCTCTCTCTCCACTAAGGCCCATATGGCCCATTACTTCTCCCGAGGGGGTTCCGGTAACCCTCCGGCTCTCCGGTTTTCTCCGAAATCACCCGGAACACTTCCTGTGTCCGAATATAGCCGTCCAATATATCAATATTTATGTCTTGACCATTTCGAGACTCCTCGTCATGTCCGTGATCACATCCGGGACTCCGAACTAACTTCGGTACATCAAAACTCATAAACTCATAATATAACTGTCATCGAAACCTTAAGCGTGCGGACCCTACGGGTTCGAGAACAATGTAGACATGACCGAGACACGTCTCCGATCAATAACCAATTGCAAAACCTGGATGCTCATATTGGCTCCTACATATTCTACGAAGATCTTTATCGGTCAGACCGCATAACAACATATGTCGTTCCCTTTGTCATCGGTATGTTACTTGCCCGAGATTCGATCGTCGGTATCTCAATACCTAGTTCAATCTCGTTACCGGCAAGTCTCTTTACTCGTTCTATAATACATCATCCCGCAATTAACTCATTAGTTGCAATGCTTGCAAGGCTTAAGTGATGTGCATTACCGAGAGGGCCCTGAGATACCTCTCCGACAATCGGAGTGACATATCCTAATCTCGAAATACGCCAACCCAACATGTACTTTGGAGACACCTGTAGAGCTCCTTTATAATCACCCAGTTACGTTGTGATGTTTGGTAGCACACAAAGTGTTCCTCTAGCAAACGGGAGTTGCATAATCTCATAGTCATAGGAACATGTATAAGTCATGAAGAAAGCAATAGCAACATACTAAACGATCGGGTGCTAAGCTAATGGAATGGGTCATGTCAATAAGATCATTCAACTAATGATGTGATCCCATTAATCAAATAACAACTCTTTGTCCATGGTTAGGAAACATAACCATCTTTGATTAATGAGCTAGTCAAGTAGAGGCATACTAGTGACACTCTGTTTGTCTATGTATTCACACATGTATTATGTTTCCGGTTAATACAATTCTAGCATGAATAATAAACTTTTGTCATGATATAAGGAAATAAATAATAACTTTATTATTGCCTCTAGGGCATATTTCCTTCACCATCAACTTGCCGAACGAGGAGAAGGTTGCAGGGCGGGAGAAGCTTGCGCGTGGTGGCTCGCAGGACAAGGAGAAACTTTTGACTAATGCAAGCTCTCCCTCGCTCAGGCGGTGGACGTGCAACAGTTAATTTGGTGTCAGATTGCCAGAAGCATACACTATACTACTAGTGCTATTATTGTTCGACTTCTCGAACAGCCAAGCGCAAAGTTTACTAGTACTACTACTATAGTCCATAAAGGTATGTACTATACTAGTACTAGGAACCGGATGGAGGAGCGTTTGCACTCTTATTATAATTTTAAAATGTGATAAAGAAATCTTCAACACATTTGTTTCTCTTCGAGGGTTCTCGCATGTGATAATGGAAGTTGATTGCATGGAACACTCGCCACAATTCTCGCTTAATTCTGGCTCATATCTTGTTACAAATAGTAGCGCTCGGTAATATTTCCTCTTTTTTTGTTATTCAGCATGTAAACAGGTCAGCAAACCTTGCGGCGCATCTTCGTGCGAACCGTGCTTGCTGCACTTTGAATGTGGCCGAGAGCTGGCTTGATGAAACACCTCGCTTCCTACTTCTTTTTTTGTGGGGTACCTCGCTTCCTAGTGACCAGTGTCTTGGCTGATCGTCCTAAGAATGCTTATATATGAATAAAGCTCTCTCATTTACCCGCAAAAAAGATTAAGCCATACTAACCGGAAAGGAGGGAGTATGGACTAGCACTACTTTTTGGTGTGTCCCGTCAACTCGCAGAACGAGGAGAAGCTTGCAGGACAAGGTGAAGCTCGCTTACGCCTTTTGACTAATGCAACCTACCCTCAGTGGACATGCATCATTCCATTCGGTGTCAGATTGTCAGAGGCATACACTGTAGTACCCAACATGCGGAGTACCATTATTGTTCGACTTCACGAAGGGGCGAAGAGCCAAGCACAGTAGTACGTGTACTTCGTTTTGCACCTTCATACTACTCCACCCTCCGTCACAGTTTACAGGGCGCGCTTCATTATGATGCATTTCTCTCAATGCATTTCCACCACCAGAGAGACTTTAGACGCGTTTGGTATAATGCTCAATTAATTAGGGCATGGTAACCGCAATCAAGTCCACAATTATTTTCTCTCCATGTACTGTACTACTACGGAGTGCATGCATGTGTGTACCCAGAGTGGAAGCACTGAATGCATGTGTGTACGCATTATTCCCTCTAGTAATAGACGCCGTGCTATAACTACCAATGCTATTTTTCAGGCCGATCGCTAGTCGCCTTGGTCCCACAGATTTTTTTCTTTTTTCTGAAGCGCGCTGTATAAACAGTGACGGATGGAGTAGTATGAGCGGATTCAAAGAAGAGCGTATTGATGGTTGCTTCTTCAGAGCAACTTACAGTGGGAAAGGTGGGGCTTATGATTTGACTGCTCATTACTCACTATTAATGCGGCGCAATGACCAGGCTGAGTCTCCCATGCGGTTGTGCACTACCCCCTCGGTTCTTAAATATACTCCGGAGTATTTGTCTTTCTAGAGATTTCAACGAGTGACTACTCTCTCTCTCTCTCTCTCTCAAATATTTGTCTTTTTAGATATTTCAAATGGACTGGCACATACGGATGTATATAGACATATTTTAGAGTGTAGATTCACTCATTTTGCTCTGTATGTAGTCACTTGTTGAAATCTCTGTTAAGACGAATAGAATATTTAGGAACGGAAGGAGTACACATACGAAGCAAAATGAGTGAATCTACACTCTAAAATATGCCCGTTTGAAATTTTTTAAAAGACAAATATTTAGGAACGAAGGAGTATAATTTTGTGCATGGCACATGGACCCGGATGATGAAGAGGCTTCTGGCAATGCTATCAAGCTTCCATCATTTGTTTACATAATTGACGTACTATACAAATAATTTTCCAGCGACATGAAATTGTACAATGGTGTGAGCTTTCAGCTTTTGTTTCGCGTGTCTTGCCATCGATGCTCTTTCGGAAACAATAAAAAACTAACTTCCTTGCTGATGCATGTCAATTATTAGCAGATCGGAGCTAATAATTACATCACAACTGAAGACAAAGTTGTGAGAAGGTGTTAAATTAAAATTGATCCATTCTTTCATTGGCAGCAACGTCCCCCCAGCTCTGTCTAAATCAACAAGGCATGTTGGGGAAAAAGTAGCTGTCTGGAGCATGCAACATTCCGATCATTTTGTGCAGTTCCACTAAAATAGAGCTGAGCGTCCCTGTTCCAAAGATATCAAGTGTGATTACGATAATAGAGAACTGCTGATGAAACACTAAACACACAAATAGAAGCCGGTCACCTTTGCAGTCTCTCTTAAGACTAACTAGTTGGAGAAGATTAGGCTCGGAGTTGGATGAGGAGGATAGAGCAAAACCAATCTCCCTTTGTGTAGTCGCACTGAAATGTAGAGACGTTGCCCGTGTGACATTTTAGTACAACTGCACAAAACACTCTTAAGAAAAAAGTGATTTGTGCAGTTCACCAAAAGGTCGCAATAGCAACGACGTGAAATGGATAGCCCTGTTTGCAAAAAAGAGGTAGAAAGGAAACAATTACTGGCCAATAACAGTTGATGACACATGTGACGACAAAAAAGAAGCATACTCCTTGTCCTAAGGGAAGATAACAACACGGTTGTGTTTGTCTAAAACGGTGTGAGGACGAGAATGCAATATGGAAAGTACGTCGGACGAGCGACGTTTTGGGAAAAGAACTATGGAAGATCCACATGCAGCGACGTGGGAAAACGGGCAGTGGAGCAAGGCTGGAGGGGATACCTGGAGGTTGTCGGGATGTAACTAGGTGAGCGGCGGCGGGCGGAATCTGCGAGCAGGTGGTGTAGGCCCTGCCGCGCCGGAGCTTGGTCAGAGAGAATGGCGTGTACCGTAGATCGGGACGTGCTGCCTCGGCGCCGTCGAACGGAGAAACGATGCACTTCCTCCCTTCCCCCCGGCGGACGGGATGCGGCCGGATTAGTGACCAACGGTGAGAGAGAGAGAGAGGCCACCACACTCCCTTTCCCCCGGCGGACGGGATGCGGCCGGATCAGTGACCAACGATGAGAGAGAGAGAGGCCACCGGAGCCTTGTGTGAGATACTCTGAAGAGCGGACTACCTTTTCCTCCATAAAAATCGTTTTATATTCTGTGTACGTGCCATTGAGCGCTATAACTTTATTTAAAAATAACGCGGCAACGCATCAAGTCGAACTTTGTTTTGTGCACGCGTGGTACACGACCTCCCTAGGTAAACAACCGCTACAGGCATTCAAATTAGCACGTGGGATGCCATTTTGTAAAGAAATGAGCTCCACCGTGTACCCGCGCGGGTGTGGCTGGGCACGAAGCGTGAGTACGTGCATGGTGCACCTATTCTCTTCTTGTATACGTACACCACCTGCGTGGGGTTGTGTGAGAGAGATACAAACCTAGGGAGATATAGTGTGTGGGTTCTTGAGAGTTTTTTTGGGGGGGGGTCAATCAAAAAATTTAACATATGCAATGTGTGCGAAATAGAGTCCTCGATATAACATATATATAGAGGGGGTGATCCACGAGAACAGAGTGGAGGTATCATCGGCTTGAGGTGTCCATAGAATCGAAGAGAGGGATGATGTGTGTGTGAGTGTGTGCACGCGCGCGGTCGATAAAGAGTGCCATCGAATTTGTGTGTGCCCACGTCAAAGATATAAGAGTGGTTGGCCTACTGGAACGTGAGATGGGACATGTGCAGTTTGTCTCTGTGGCATGGATACCTACCTGCAGTGTTCGACTATCGGTGTGTGGTGGGGGAAGAGGGAGGCCCAATTAACTATAGAGGTACAATGGCTGGTATATGTGTGGAGGAGGAGAGAGGCCTACCTCATGTATTAAGGAGATAGATCTGCCTCATGTATTAAGGGAGATCGATCGACATCCATGCATATGTGCAGGAGATGAATAAGGTTGGGAGAGAGACAGAGCTAGAGTGTTGGAGGGGGTGGTAGTGGAGTTGCTTCTAACAAATGGTGGAATAGGCTTGCTAGAAAAACGGAGGGCACGCCCGCAATATCAATAAGAGAGGAGATGGCTGCTTGTTGACTGTGCACGTGCGTGTGAGAGACGGGTCAGGAGGCATGCACGAATGATGAGGGGGGACGATGTGGTTGTGGTAAGCAGACGTAACTACATAGGAAGATCAATCGCCCTTTGTAAGAGAAAGTAGAGACATAACTTGTGAGGTATGTCGATCGATGGGGGGGTAGTTAAAGTCGATCTAGGTATATGTTGGGAGATCGATCGGTATACATGCATGTGTGTGTTAGAAGCAAATGAGGCACGAGGAGAAGGATAGAGAGAGAGAGAGAGGGATGCATGTAGGAGGTGGTACGAGAGGCATACTATATCGAGGGGGAGGAGTGTGCGAGTACGAGAACGATGAAAAGAGTGGTGGGAGTGAGGCATGGACGGTGACAAGAGAAGAGTGGAAGCTTGTGTTTGTGCTAGGCACACCTGGCTAGAGAGGCATATCGATCGATGTGTGTCGTAAAGGAGCTGGGGGGCCTACACACACCGTGGGTGAATGACCTAAAGTGAAAAGACGAATTTGCGCGATGGAGCTAGAGAATGATGAGGGAGGGTGAGAGGGATGCGGGCGTGTGCATGCACAAGAGAAAGTTAGCGCTAGCTACAAAGATAAGAGGGTAGTGTGGGTGTAAAAGACGAATAGAGATCATATATACTTCATTATAAAAAGCGAATTCGGATATTTGAAGAATTTATCATAGTGTTTCAAACCGACGGATGTGTGAATATATATAACGGTGATACACATGGTGTGGTTATGAACATGGTATACTACATTTAATATGTTTTATCTCTACTCTTATAAAAAAACGGAGTTATTGATGATGGTGTGCCTGCCATCCTGCATTATAGGCCGTCTGATTTATATCTGGTGGATAGCAAGGAAACTATGATGGTTGAAGTTGGCAACAATCATGATTGTAGATTCTTATTGAAATAGAGAAACGAATTCAAATTTAGTTCGAATTGCAGCGGTAGTATAGACATTTGGAATGCACTAAAATGTTGGTATGAGTAGGTTACATGCATTATACAGCAAGCGAAAAAAATTAATCGGACATAACATGGATTCATACTCCCTCCTTCCATCTATATAGGGCGTAATGAGATTTTTAAGACCGCCTTTGACTATTGACAAGATTAATAGTACATGACATGCACAATGACCTTTCACAGACGAATTTAACGGTGTGCTTTGTGTAAGTTGCATGTCATATATCATTGCTCTAATATTTGGTCAAAGTTAGCATCGAAAAACGCATTAGGCCCTATATAGATGGAAGGTGGGAGTAGCTTTGAATAGCATTTGTATAGTAAAACGGGGCAAGACTCTCTCTTTGTGTGGTGTGAATAGTTTTATTTTTTTCGTTTTCTTTTTGGTTGAGGGAAGTGCAAATTGATTTGGTACGTACAAGTACAATATTACTACATGTTAGGCTTGTTCCTAAAATTCAACCCGCGTCTTGTTATATCCCGAAAATTCAGATATTGTGCTCCCAAAACTGGCGCCTTCACAACCCGCGCCTTGCTATCCCGAAATTACAACGCGCGTGAAAGCTCCCTCCAGCTGCCAAATCCCGACACGCGAAATCCCCCTTCTAACCCTGAGCCAAAAGGGCCGCTAGTTCGAATCGGTGGGGGGTACTTTTGTAACACACCCTACATTTTGGACAAGCGTGTTCCTAAGTCATGCTTCACCCCCTCCCATCGCCCCCTTTTCGCCATTCGAAATCCCAGGCCGCCATAACCTCTCCGCTCCAGCCGCGAAACCCCACCCTCCTTCGTCCGCCACGTCACCGCTACCCAGCCGGAGCCTCTTCCCCGATGACGTCGTCCAGCGCAACAGCTCGACGTCCCTCGTCCACCTCCCTGGATGAGGATCCGTCCTCCATCTCGCCGTCCCGCCGGTTCAGCTGCCCCGTCCTCCACCTCCAAGGAGCTGCTCCGACGATTGCCTCGTCTATCGCGGCTGCTCCATCCCCACAGCGCCGCCTTAACCTGCTCCACCGGAACCGCAGCATCCTCACCGACTCCTCGGACGAAGCCGAGGCCTACTCGGCGCCACCAAAGAGGTTGTACACTCATCGCATCGCACCTTCTCCTTAACTCGACCTCCCGGCGCCAACGGTGTTCCATCCCGCACCCCCATGGAGCGGCAACCTTGAAGCCGGCGCCGCGGGCGACATCTCCATGGCGGCTCTCCCCCAGTGCGAGGCCCCTTCGGCGGCGGTGGCCATACCAGTCGGATCTGCTGCTGCTGCTCCGGCTCTCGCTCGGTCGCTCGCTCGCCCAGCTGCTGCTGCTGCTCTCCCCTTTGCTCGTGCTGCTTCTCTGCTCTGATTAAGCCACACTTCAGTCGACTGAATCGACTTTTGGGTCAGTCGATTTTCAGGGGTTGGGGGGCTCACGGAGTTAAGGAAGAGCCACCCGCAGTGGGGACGGGGGCTCGCCGGAGAGGTACCCCACTATCTATCTTAGGGTTCAGGGTGGGGGCGGGGGCCTAGAGGGCTGGCCGGGGCGGCGGTGGCGGGTTGTTTCGGGGCGGCGAGGTGGCGCTGGGGCCGGCGGTTCGGCCGGTGGTGGCTGGCGGCTCAGGGGGTGCAGGTTGAAGATAAACTGCAGGCCCTCCCTAAACTACATGTCAAGTGCCTCTCTGCTACCATTGCGTTCAGTTTTGACAGTAGCATTCAGATTCCACAGTAAATTTCAGTTTCAACAGTTAAGTTCAAAGTCAACAGTTTTTACCTCATCTGTTGTAGTCAGGTGGTTTTTGGTGATGTAAATTTTACATCCATTTTACATCATCTATTGGAGATGCTATTAGAATCCCACTTGAGATTGACGATGTCTGTCTTGTGCTGCTTCAGCCTTGACGTCTTACGGCTCACTGGAGCTGCTACGATCCGTCACAATAGAGCAGTGCCCTGGACGCCGTCTACAGACTCCTCAGATCTTCCTCCACACCTCCGACAGCCACCTCTGCCTCAACTGCTTCAGCGACCAACCCAATGATGTTGAGGTCGACACGGCTACGGCAAAGAGGTTGTACACTTGTTGCATCACTTATTACTATACCTTCACGTCGATCCATTAGGGCTATTTTGGTTCAACGGAAAAACATCGATCCACTGGTTGTTACCATCACTCTAAATTTCTGCATGATCTCCTTACATAATCTCACCATAACATGGGCTGGAAACAGCCCAACGGAATAATGGGCTGTTAATGGGTATAAAGTGATACACTGTTCATTACGGGCCAGTTTCACCACGGGCCGTTAATGGGTGTAGAGTGATACATTGTTCATTACGGGCCAGTTTCACCACGGGCCGTTAATAGGCCAAGAGTTACATAGGGCCTCATATGGGCCGAAAGACGTCATGGGCCATACATGGGCCAGAAGTGAAAACGGGCTGGAATCATATTGGATGGCCTAGATGACGCTACTGGGCCTAATTCGGATAGGGCGTAATGGGCCTTGGGTTAGCAGGCTGTAAATGGGCTATATGCGAACATGCCATTAACAGGCTTTCCATGGGCCGGCCTGCCACCTTTTGACCAAGTCAAACGGGCCGGCCTTTTCACAGGAATGGGCCTCTGTTGGGCCGTGCCATGTGTCGACATATCATAGGCGCCTTCCGTCCAATGAGTGGTTGACATCTGTCCCAACGATGAGCCGACACGTGTTTCCTCCAACCAATGATGATTTTACACGTGGAAAATCCCCATTGGTCGGGACTGTTAACGGGTTATCGGATCGAAAACCCGACCCAATAGCTTAACGGTGTTCCGTTACGGTGGATGCCACGTGTCGGTCACCCTTGACGACAGCACTTCTGTGACGCGCGATTTATCGTCATGGAAGTGGACACTTCCGTGATGATAATTTTGGTAATGTCATGGAACACTTCTACGACAACACAGGTATGACTATCTTGATTCTGTCATAAATTTGTCATGGATGTACATGCATGAGAAAAAAGCGACCTACTGTGACAAACACGTATCATCACGGAAGTGTATTTTTTTGTAGTGTGAACTGCCCGCTGTTGTCGTCGTCGGCCGCTGGGAGCCATTGGAGCCACGAGGAGCGCCATTGCAACCGCTAGATGTCCTCTCTGTATGTGTCCTCGTGGGTGTGCTTATTGTGTCATGTGAGATGAGAGATGAAGGTAAATGGCTGCAGGAATAAAAGGGGGTTGGGCAGCATGGATTGCCGGTGCATCCGCATGGCAGTTTTTGTAGCGGGTAACTGCATCGTCGCGCCGCGCCTGGCGCAACCGCTTGAACACGAACATGTGTGATCGTGCGCCGAGCACCTGGGAGGACGCGAGAGCAGAGCGCACTCGGCGGGACACGAGCAGAGCACGCCGCGGCCGCCTGAACCGCAAGCAACCACATGCATAGAGCAGTTGAACACGCAGGAAATGGTTGCCTACAAGCCGGCTGACAGTTGCGTCGCTGCGTAGAGAGCGGCCGTGTGGTACCACCTCCGTCTAGTCTATAGTCTCCTTTATATTCCGTGCCATACTTTTCCCTCAAATTTAACCAACAAAATGTTAATGCATGTTTTAAAAATTATATAATTGGAAACTATGTTCAAATACAAATCCAACTATATAATCTTTGGTGACATGCATTCGTATTTTATTAGTTAAATCATACTTATAAACCAATACGGTGGTATAGTAGGTAATTAAATCGCAACCGTTTTTTTAATAACCGTATGTGTACATGGCCTTTCGTCCTCCTCTCGCACGTCTTGTCACCCCGCTGCCGCAGACGGCTTACAACGCAAGCATGCGCAGCGCGCGGGGGCATTCTTTTTGCCAAACGGTGGCGCCAATGAATTGTCGGTGAGCCTGTTCCCGCACAACCTCGCAGGTTCCTGCGCAAGCTTCCCGCCCGACTCGGTGAAATCCCCCAAAATCCCAATGCTTACCGGCCTGCTATAAAAACCCTCATGGCCGGCGAGTCCTGCGTCGCATTTTCCCCTCCATCCCAAATTGTTTGTACGTGGTTGCACACGGGTCATCCAAAACAACCGTTTGCGTTGAAGGGATGCACAAATCCTGCGCTGCTCTCACTTTGCATATGGGTGTTCTATCTAAAACGTTTGCGATCAAGAGCTGCAGAAATCCTGCTCGGCACATTTTCTCTTGGCTTCCCGGGGAAGCTGTCGGTTTGCATACGGGTGTTCTAACTAAAACGTTTGTGATGAGTGTTTTATATTTAAAAGCAAATTAAACTGTGTCTTGGGCTCCATTAATGGAGAGGATGCGAGCAAGGCGGGCGGTCATGGAAGTCAAAGGGCTTGCTTCCCACTGAGCCTGCGCAATGTACAGCTCGCATGCTTCCCAGTCAGTCTGCGCACGGGACGGCGCTCGCACGCCTCCCGTTCAGTGAAGGTCAAGCAGCTGTCCGCACGGCACCTCCTACAGCCATTAAAACCAAGACACGTGCTGTCACGTGAATGGTTAACAAAATTTTGGATTTACTAGAATTTAAAAACCAGGCATCTCAATGTTTTGCCGGCAATCAACGGTGCCCTGGTGTTTGAAATTCATTCCCATTTCTTGCATGGGACCTAAGCATGCACCCAAGGACACAGATTTGATTTATCAACCAATTTATATGCACTGGAGCATGTGCATGTAGTTCAAATTTGAATTATGCACATAAATGCATTGAAAACTCAGTTAATGCATAAAAATGTCCAAAAGAACCCCGAAAAATCATAAAAATTCACACAACACTCATGTTGTTATATGTTGACACGAGAAAAAAAATTGAACATAATAAGAGGCATTGGATATCGCTTCATCCCCAAAGGTGGGATGTTCCCTACCGAAAACCATCATGCTTGTTGTGAGAAGCTCCGGTTTGTGAGAACCATATACCCAAACCTGCCCCAAATGGGACAAATAATTTACCACGGCATGTTGATGCCGCTCCACGATAGCATGCCAAGTTTCATGAATTTTAGATGAGTTTTTGATTTACTAGAATTTAAAAACCAGGCATCTCAATGTTTTGCCGGCAATCAACGGTACCCTGGTGTTTGAAATTCATTCCCATTTCTTGCATGGGACCTAAGCATGCACCCAAGGACACAGATTTGATTTTTCAACCAATTTATATGCACTGGAGCATGTGCATGAAGTTCAAATTTGAATTATGCACATAAATGCATTGAAAACTCAGTTAATGCATAAAAATGTCCAAAAGAACCCCAAAAAATCATAAAAATTCACACAACCCTCCTGTTGTTATATGTTGACACGAGAAAAAAAAATTGAACACAATAAGAGGCAATGGATATCGCTTCATCCCCAAAGGTGGGATGTTCCCTACCGAAAACCATCATGCTTGTTGTGAGAAGCTCCGGTTTGTGAGAACCATATACCCAAACCTGCCCCAAATGGGACAAAAAATTTACCACGGCATGTTGATGCCGCTCCATGATAGCATGCCAAGTTTCATGAATTTTAGATGAGTTTTTGATTTACTAGAATTTAAAAACCAGGCATCTCAATGTTTTGCCGGCAATCAACGGTACCCTGGTGTTTGAAATTCATTCCCATTTCTTGCATGGGACCTAAGCATGCACCCAAGGACACATATTTGATTTTTCGACCAATTTATATGCAATGGAGCATGTTCATGTAGTTCAAAATTGAATTATGCACATAAATGCATTGAAAACTCAGTTAATGCACAAAAAATGTCCAAACGAACCCTGAAAAATCACAAAAATTCACACAACACTCCTGTTGTTCTATGTTGACATGAGAAAAAATGAAAGTAATAAGAGGCAATGGTTATCATTTCGTCCCCAAAGGTGGGACATTCCCTACCGAAAACCATCATGCTTGTTGTGAGAAGCATATACCCAAACCTGCCCCAAATGGGACAAAATTTGTACCACGGCATGTTGATGCCGCTCCATGATAGCATGCCAAGTTTCATGAATTTCAGACGAGGTTTGGATTTACTAGAATTTAAAAACCAGGCATCTCAATGTTTTGCCGTCAATCAACAGTGCCCTGGTGTTTGAAATTCATTCCCATTTCTTGCATGGGACCTAAGCATGCACCCCAGGACACAGATTTGATTTTTCAACCAATTTATATGCACTGGAGCATGTGCATGTAGTTCAAATTTGAATTATGCACATAAATGCATTGAAAACTCAGTTAATGCATAAAAATGTCCAAACGAGCCCCGAAAAGTCACAAAAACTCACACAACACTCCTGTTGTTCTATGTTCACACGAGAAATAAAATTGAAAGCAATACGAGGCAATGGATATCGTTTCGTCCCCAAAGGTGGGACGTTCCCTACCGAAAACAATCATGCTTGTTGTGAGAAGCTCCGGTTTGTGAGAATCATATACCGAAACCTGCCCCAAATGGGACAAATTTTGTACCAACGGCATGTTGATGCCGCTCCATGATAGCATGCCAAGTTTCATGGATTTACTAGTATTTAAAAACCAGGCATCTCAATGTTTTGCTGACAATCAACGATGCCCTGGTGTTTGAAATTCATTCCCATTTCTTGAATGGGACCTAGGCGTGCACCAAAGGACACAATATTTGATTGTGTGACCAATTTATATGCACTAGAGCATGTGCATGTAGTTCAAATTTGAATTATGCACATAAGTGCATCGAAAACTCAGTTAATGCATAAAAATGTCCAGACGAACCCCAAAAAATCATAAAAATTCACACAACACTCCTGTTGTTCTATGTTGACACGAGAACAAAAATTGAAAGCAATAAGAGGCAATGGATATCGTCTCATTCCCAAAGGTGGGACGTTACCTACCGAAAACCATCATGCTTGTTGTGAGAAGCTCCGGTTTGTGAGAAGCATATACCCAAACCTACCCCAAATGGGACAAAAAATTTACCACGGCATGTTGATGCCGCTCCATGATAGCATGCTAAGTTTCATGAATTTCATATGAGTTTTGGATTTACTAGAATTTAAAAACCAAGCATCTCAATGTTTTGCGGCAATCAACGGTGCCCAGGTGTTTGAAATTCATTTCCATTTCTTGCATGGGACCTAAGCATGCACCCAAGGACACATATTAGTTTTTTCAGACAATTTATATGCACTCGAGCATGTGGATGTAGTTCAAATTTGAATTATGCACATAAATGCATTGAAGACTTAGTTAATGCATAAAAATGTCCAAAAGAACCCTGAAAAATCACAAAAATTCACACAACACTCCTGTTGTTCTATGTTGACACAAGAAAAAAAATTGAAAGCAATAAGAGGCAATGGATGTCGTTTCGTCCCCAAAGTCAGGAAGTTCCCTTCCGAAAACCGTCATGCTTCTTGTGAGAAGCATATACCCAAACCTGCCCCAAATGGGACAAAAAAATTACCACGACATGTTGATGCCGCTCCATGATAGCATGCCAAGTTTCATGAATTTTAGACGAGTTTTGGATTTACTAGAATTTAAAAACTAGGCATCTCAATGTTTTGTCGGCAATCAACGGTACCCTAGTGTTTGAAATTCATTCCCATTTCTTGCATGGGACCTAAGCATGCACCCAAGGACACATATTTGATTTTTTGACCAATTTATATGCAATGGAGCATGTGCATGTAGTTCAAAATTGAATTATGCACATAAATGCATTGAAAACTCAGTTAATGCATAAAAATGTCCAAACGAACCCCGGAAAATCACAAAAAATCACACAACACTCCTGTTGTTCTATGTTGACATGAGGAAAATATGAAAGCAATAAGAGGCAATGGATATCGTTTCGTCCCCAAAGGTGGGACATTCCCTACCGAAAACCATCATGCTTGTTGTGAGAAGCTCAGGTTTGTGAGAAGCACATACCCAAACCTGCCCCAAATGGGACAAAAATTTTACCACAGCATGTCGATGCCGCTCCATGATAGCATGCCAAGTTTCATGAATTTCAGACGAGGTTTGGATTTACTAGAATTTAAAAACTAGGCATCTCAATGTTTTGCCGGCAATCAACGGTGCCCTCGTGTTTGAAATTCATTCCCATTTCTTGCATGGGACCTAAGCATGCACCCCAGGACACATATTTGATTTTTCAACCAATTTATATGCACTGGAGCATGTGCTTGTAGTTCAAATTTGAATTATGCACATAGATGCATTGAAAACTCAGTTAATGCATAAAAATGTCCAAACGAACCCCGAAAAGTCACAAAAATTCACACAACACTCCTATTGTTCTATGTTGACACGAGAAAAAAATTGAAAGCAAGAAGAGGCAATGGATATCGTTTCGTCCCCAAAGGTGGGACGTTCCCTACCGAAAACCATCATGCTTGTTGTGAGAAGCTCCGGTTTGTGAGAAGCATATACCCAAACCTGCTCCAAATGGGACAAATTTTGTACCAACAGCATGTTGATGCTGCTCCATGATAACATGCCAAGTTTCATGAATTTCAGACAAGTTTTGGATTTACTAGTATTTAAAAACCAGGCATCTCAAAGTTTTGCCGGCAATCAACGGTGCCCTGGTGTTTGAAATTCATTCCCATTTCTTGAATGGGACCTAAGCATGCACCCAAGGACACACATTTGATTTTGAGACCAATTTATATGCACTAGAGCATGTGCATGTAGTTCAAATTTGAATTATGCACATAAATGCATAGAAAACTCAGTTAATGCATAAAAAGTCCGAAAATACCCCGAAAAATCATAAAAATTCACACAACACTCCTGTTGTTCTCTGTTGACATGAGAAAAAATTGAAAGCAATAAGAGGCAATGGATACCGTTTCATCCCCAAATGTGCGACGTTCCCTACCGAAAACCATCATGCTTGTTGTGAGAAGCATAAACCCAAACTTGCCCCAAATGCGACAAAATTTTTACCACGGCATGTTGATGCCGCTCCATGATAGCATGCTAAGTTTCATGAATTTCAGACGAGTTTTGGATTTACTAGAATTTAAAAACCATGCATCTCAATGTTTTGCCGGCAATCAATCGTGCCCTGGTGTTTGAAATTTATTCCCATTTCTTGCATGGGACCTAAGCATGCACCCAAGGATACATATTTCATTTTTCGGCCAATTTATATGCACTACAGCATGTGCATGTAGTTCAAATTTCAATTATGCACATAAATGCATTCAAAACTCAGTTAATGCATAAAAATGTTCAAACAAAAGCTGAAAAATAAAAAAATCACATAACACTCCTGTTGTTCTATGTTGACACGAGAAAAAAATTTGAAAGCAATAAGAGGCAATGGATATCGTTTCGTTCCCAAAGGTGGGACGTTCCCTACCGAAAACCATCATGCTTCTTCTGAGAAGCTCCGGTTTGTGAGAAGCACATACCCAAACCTGCCCCAAATGGGACAAAAAATTTACCACGGGATGTTGATGCCGCTCCATGAGAGCATGCCAAGTTTCATGAATTTCAGACAAGTTTTGGATTTACTAGAATTTAAAAACCAGGCATCTCAATGTTTTGCCGGCAATCAACGGTGCCCTGGTGTTTGAAATTCATTCCCATTTATTGCATGGGACCTAAGCATGCACCCAAGGACACAGATTAGAGTTTTCAACAAATTTATATGCACTGGAGCATGTGCATTTAGTTCAAATTTGAATTATGCACATAAATGCATTAAAACTCAGTTAATGCATAAAAATGTCCAAACGAACCCCGAAAAATCACAAAAATTCACACAACACTCCTGTTGTTCTATGTTGGCATGAGAAAAAAAAATTGAAAGCAATAAGAGGCAATGGAAATCGTTTGGTCCCGAAAGGTGGGACGTTCCCTACCGAAAACCATCATGCTTGTTGTGAGAAGCTCCGGTTCGTGAGAAGCATATACCCAAAGCTGCCCCAAATGGGACCTAAAATTTACCACGGCATGTTGATGCCGCTCCATGATAGCATGCCCTGTTTCACGCATTTCAGATGAGATTTGGATTTACTAGAATTTAAAAAACAGGCATCTCAATGTTTTGCCGGCAATCAATGGTGCCCTGGTGTTTGAAATTCAATCCCATTTCTTGCATGGGACCTAAGCATGCACCCCAGGACACAAATTTGATTTTTCAACAAATTTATATGCACTGGAGCATGTGCATGTAGTTCTAATTTGAATTATGCACATAAATGCATCGAAAACTCAGTTAATGCATAAAAATGTCCAAACGAACCCCGAAAGTCACAAAAATTCACACAACACTCCTGTTGTTCTATGTTGATACGAGAAAAAAATAGAAAGCAATAAGAGGCAATGGATATCGTTTCGTCCCCAAAGGTGGGACGTTCCCAACCGAGAACCATCATGCTTGTTGTGAGAAGCTCCAGTTTGTGAGAGGCATATACCCAAACCTGCCCCAAATGGGACAAATTTTTTACCAACGACATGTTGATGCCGCTCCATGATAGCATGCCAAGTTTCATGAATTTCAGACGAGTTTTGGATTTACTAGAATTTAAAAACCAGGCATCTCAATGTTTTGCTGGCAGTCAACGGTGCCCTGGTGTTTGAAATTCATTCCCATTTCTTGAATGGGACCTAAGCGTGCACCCAAGGACACATATTTGATTTTGAGACCAATTTATATGCACTGGAGCATGTGCATGTAGTTCAAATTTGAATTATGCACATAAATGCATCGAAAACCCAGTTAATGCATAAAAATGTCCAAACGAACCCCAAAAAATCATGAAAAATCACACAACACTCCTGTTGTTCTATGTTGATACGAGAAAAAAAATTGAAAGCAATAAGAGGCAATGGATATTGTTTCGTCCCCAATGGTGGGACGTCCCTACCGAAAACCATCATACTTTTTGTGAGAAGCTCCGGTTTGTGAGAAGCATATACCCAAACCTACCCCAAATGGGACAAAATGTTTACCACGACAAGTTGATGCCGCTCCATGATAGCATGCTAAGTTTCATGAATTTCATACGAGGTTTGGATTTACTAGAATGTAAAAACAAGGCATCTCAATGTTTTGCCCGCAATCAACGCTGCCCTGGTGTTTGAAATTCATTCCCATTTCTTGCATGGGACCTAAGCATGCACCCAAGGACACATATTTGTTTTTTCAACCAATTTATATGCATTGGAGCATGTGGATGAAGTTCAAATTTGAATTATGCACATAAATGCATTGAAAACTCAGTTAATGCATAAAACGTCTGAAAGTACCCCGAAAAACCACAAAAAATCACACAACACTCCTGTCGTTCTATGTTGACATGAGAAAAAAATTTGAAAGCAATAAGAGGCAATGGATGTCGTTTCGTCCCCAAAGTCAGGACGTTCCCTACCGAAAACCGTCATGCTTGTTGTGAGAAGCTCCGGTTTGTGAGAAGCATATACCCAAACCTGCCCCAAATGGGACAAAAAATTTACCACGGCATGTTGGTGCCGCTCCATGATAGCATACCAAGTTTCATGAATTTTAGACGAGTTTTGGATTTACTAGAATTTAAAAACCAGACATCTCAATGTTTTGCCGGCAATCAACGGTACCCTAGTGTTTGAAATTCATTCCCATTTCTTGCATGGGACCTAAGCATGCACCCAAGGACACATATTTGATTTTTTGACCAATTTATATGAAATGGAGCATGTGCATGTAGTTCAAAATTTAATTATGCACATAAATGCATTGAAAACTCAGTTAATGCATAAAAATGTCCAAACGAACCCCGGAAAATCACAAAAAATCACACAACACTCCTGTTGTTCTATGTTGACATGAGGAAAAAATGAAAGCAATAAGAGGCAATGGATATCGTTTCGTCCCCAAAGGTGGGACATTCCCTACCGAAAACCATCATGCTTGTTGTGAGAAGCTAAGGTTTGTGAGAAGCACATACCCAAACCTGCCCCAAATGGGACAAAATTTTTACCACGGCATGTTGATGCTGCTCCATGATAGCATGCCAAGTTTCATGAATTTCAGACGAGGTTTGGATTTACTAGAATTTAAAAACTAGGCATCTCAATGTTTTGCCGGCAATCAACGGTGCCCTGGTGTTTGAAATTCATTCCCATTTCTTGCATGGGACCTAAGCATGCACCCCAGGACACAGATTTGATTTTTCAACCAATTTATATGCACTGGAGCATGTGCTTGTAGTTCAAATTTGAATTATGCACATAAATGCATTGAAAACTCAGTTAATGCATAAAAATGTCCAGACGAACCCCGAAAAGTCACAAAAATTTACACAACACTCCTATTGTTCTATGTTGACACGAGAAAAAATTGAAAGCAATAAGAGGCAATGGATATTCCGAAAGGTGGGACGTTCCCTACCGAAAACCATCATGCTTGTTGTGAGAAGCTCCGGTTTGTGAGAAGCATATACCCAAACCTACACGAAATGGGACAAATTTCGTACCAACGGCATGTCGATGTCGCTCCATGATAGCATGCCAAGTTTCATGAATTTCAGACGAGTTTTGGATTTACTAGAATTTAAAAACCAGCCATCTCAATGTTTTGCTGGCAATCAACGGTGCCCTGGTGTTTGAAATTCATTCCCATTTCTTGAATGGGACCTAAGCATGCATCCAAGGACACAAATTTGATTTTGAGACCAATTTATATGCACTAGAGCATGTGCATGTAGTCCAAATTTGAATTATGCACATAAATGCATCGAAAACTCGGTTAATCCATAAATGTCCAGACGAACCCCGAAAAATCATAAAAATTCACACAACACTCCTGTTGTTCTTTGTTGACACGAGAAAAAAATTGTAAGCAATAACAAGCAATGGATATTGTTTCGTCCCCAAAGGTGGGACGTTTCCTACCGAAAACCATCATGCTTGTTGTGAGAAGCTCCGGTTTGTGAGAAGCATATACCCAAACCTGCCCCAAATGGTACAAATTTTTTACCATGGCTTGTTGATGCCGCTCCATGATAGCATGCTAAGTTTCATGAATTTCAGACCAGTTTTGGATTTACTAGTATTTAAAAACCATGCATCTCAATGTTTTGCCGGCAATCAACGGTGCCTTGGTGTTTTAAATTTATTCCCATTTCTTGCATGGGACATAAGCATGCACCCAAGGACACATATTTCTATTTTTGGCCAATTTATATGCACTAGAGCATGTGCATGTAGTTCAAATTTGAATTATGCACATAAATGCATTGAAAACTCTGTTAATGCATAAAAATGTCCAAACGAACCCCGAAAAATAAAAAAATCACACAACACTCCTGTTGTTCTATGTTGACACGAGAAAAAAATGAAAGTTATAAGAGGCAATGGATATCATTTCGTGCCCAAAGGTGGGACGTTCCCTACCGAAAACCATCATGCTTGTTGTGAGAAGCTCCGGTTTGTGAGAAGCATATACCCAAACCTGCCCCAAATGGGATAAAAATTTTACCACGGCATGTTGATGCCGCTCCATGATAGCATGCCAAGTTTCATGAATTTCAGACGAGTTTTGGATTTACTAGAATTTAAAAACCAGGCATCTCAATGTTTTGCCGGCAATCAACGGTGCCCTGGTGTTTGAAATTCATTCCCATTTCTTGCATGGGACCGAAGCATGCACCCAAGGACACAGATTTGAGTTTTTAACAAATTTATATGCACTGGAGCATGTGCATTTAGTTCAAATTTGAATGATGCACATAAATGCATTGAAAACTCAATTAATGCATAAAAATGTCCAAACGAACCCCGAAAAATCACAAAATTTCACACAACACTCCTGTTGTTCTATGTTGACACAAGAAAAAAATTTGAAAGCAATAAGTGGCAATGGATATCGTTTCGTCCCCAAAGGTGGGACGCTCCCTACCGAAAACCATCATGCTTGTTGTGAGAGGCTCCGGTTCGTGAGAAGCATATACCCAAACCTGCCCCAAATGGGACAAAAAATTTACCACGACATGTTGATGCCGCTCCATGATAGCATGCCCAGTTTCATGAATTTCAGATGAGTTTTTGATTTACTAGAATTTAAAAACCAGGCATCTCAATGTTTTACTGGCAATCAACGGTGCCCTGGTGTTTGAAATTGATTCCCATTTCTTGCATGGGACCTAAGCATGCACCCAAGGACACAAATTTGATTTTTCGACCAATTTATATGCAATGGAGCATGTGCATGTAGTTCAGAATTGAATTATGCACATAAATGTATTGAAAACTCAGTTAATGCATAAAACGTCCAAACGAACCCTGAAAAATCACAAAAATTCACACAACACTCCTGTTGTTCTATGTTGACACGAGAAAAAAAAATTGAAAGCAATAAGAGGCAATGGATATCGTTTCGTCCCCAAAGGTGGGACGTTCCCTATCGAAGACCATCATGCTTGTTGTGAGAAGCTCCAGTTTGTGAGAAGCGTATACCCAAACCTTCCCCAAATGGGACAAAATTTGTACCACGGCATGTTGATGTCGCTCCATGATAGCATGCCAAGTTTCATGAATTTCAGATGAGTTTTGGATTTACTAGAATTTAAAAACTAGGCATCCCAATGTTTTGCCGGCAATCAACGGTGCCCTGGTGTTTGAAATTTATTCCCATTTCTTGCATGGGACCTAAGCATGCACCCAAGGACACAAATTTGATTTTTTGACAAATTTATATGCACTGGAGCATGTGCATGTATTTCAAATTTGAATTGTTCACCTTAAATGGCTAGAAATCCAATTTAATGTATTAAATGTTCAAACGAACCCTGAATAATTCCAATTCTTTTACGACACGCATATAGTTGCATGTTCTCTCCAGATAGATGGTCTAGCAATTCAAACACCGTCCATTGCCGCTGTGACCCCGTTATGTAATTCAAATCAAGATTAAAAATCTAGTAGATCGCACATAGTTTATTATCAGCAACCTTGTGAGATGCAGCACAAAATACCTGGAGCATCGTTGGTGTATAGTATGCCTATGGCTTACGCGAGAAGTTGCATCGGCTACAGTCCACAGCCGGCGTCTCAAGCACACTAGCTCGCTCCCCAAATATCATTTCACTATTCAATCATCGCCGGTGAAAGATGGGTGATACGTCTCCAATGTATCTATAATTTTTGATTGTTCCATGCTATTATATTATCTGTTTTGGATGTTAATGGGCTTTATTTTACACTTTCATATTATTTTTGGGACTAACCTATTAACCCAAGGCCTAGTGCAAATTGCTGTTTTTTGCCTATTTCGGTGTTTCACAGAAAAGGAATATCAAACGGAATCCAAACGGAATGAAACCTTCGGGGACGTGATTTTTGGAACAAACGTTATCCAAAGGACTTGGAGTGGACGTCAAGAAACAACGATGAGTCCACGAGGCAGGGGGCGCCTACCCCCCTGGGCATGCCCTCCCCCCACGTGGGCCCCTCGTGGCTCAACCGACCTACTTCTTCCTCCTATATATACTCATATACCCTAAAAACATCTAGGAGCACCACGAAACCCTATTTCCACCGCCGCAACCTTCTGTACCCAAGAGATCCCATCTTGGGGCCTTTTCTAGACCTCTGCCGGAGGGGGCATCAATCATAGAGGGCCTCTACATCAACTTAATACTCTAGATGCATGCTGGATAGCGGTTGATGTGTGGAGTAATAGTAGTAGATGCAGGCAGGAGTCGGTCTACTTGTCACGGACGTGATGCCTATATACATGATCATGCCTAGATATTCCCATAATTACTCGCTTTTCTATCAATTGCTCGACAGTAATTTGTTCACCCACCGTAATACTTATGCTATCTTCAGAGAAGCCACTAGAGAAACCTATGGCCCCCGGGTGTATTCTCCATCATATTAGTCTTCCATCAATAAGCTCTTTCTATTACCTTTTATTTTGCAATCTTTACTTTTACTCTTTATCATAAAAATACCAAAAATATTATTTTATCATCTCTATCAGATCTCACTCTCGTAAGTGACCGTGAAGGGATTGACAACCCCTTTATCGCATTGCTTGCGAGGTTCTTATTTGTTTGTGTAGGTACGAGGGACTTGCGTGTGGCCTCCTACTGGATTGATACCTTGGTTCTCAAAAACTGAGGGAAATACTTACACTACTTTGCTGCATCACCCTTTCCTCTTCAAGGGAAAATCAACGCAGTGCTCAAGAGGTAGCAAGAAGGATTTCTGGCGCCGTTGCCGAGGAGTCTACACACAAGTCAAGACATACCAAGTACCCATCACAAACTCTTATCCCTCGCATTACATTATTTGCCATTTGCCTCTCGTTTTCCTCTCCCCCACTTCACCCTTGCCATTTTATTCGCCCTCTTTTTCCGTTCCCCTTCTCTTTTCCAATTCACCTCTTTTTGCTTGTTTCTTGTTTTCTTGTGTGTTAGATTGCTTGCTTGTCAAGATGTCTCAAGATAATACTAAATTGTGTGATTTTCCCAATACCAACAATAATGATTTTATTAGCACTCCGATTGCTCCTCTTACCGATGCTGAATCTTGTGAAATTAATGCTGCTTTGCTGAATCTTGTCATGAAAGATCCGTTTTCCGGCCTTCCTAGTGAAGATGCTGCTACCCATCTAAATAACTTTGTTGATTTGTGTGATATGCAAAAGAAGAAAGATGTGGATAATGATATTGTTAAATTGAATCTATTCCCGTTTTCCCTTAGAGATCGTGCTAAAACTTGGTTTTCGTCTTTGCCTAAAAATAGTATCGATTCATGGAATAAGTCCAAAGATGCTTTTATCTCTAATTATTTCCTCCTACTAAGATCATCACTCTTAGAAACGATATTATGAATTTTAAGCAACTTTATCATGAACATGTTGCACAAGATTGGGAGAGGATGAAATTAATGATACGTAATTGCCCTACACATGGTTTGAATCTTTGGATGATTATACAAAATTTATATGCCGGATTGAACTTTTCTTCTAGAAATCTTTTAGATTCGACCGCGAGAGGCACTTTTATTGAAATCACTTTAGGATAAGCTACTAAACTCCTAGATAATATTGTGGTTAATTATTCTCAATGGCATACTGAAAGATCTACTAATAAAAAGGTGCATGCTATAGAAGAAATCAATGTTTTGAGTGGAAAGATGGATGAGCTTATGAAATATTTTGCTAATAAGTGTGTCCCTTCTGATCCTAATGATATGCCTTTGTCTACTTTGATTGAGAATAATAATGAATCTATGGATGTGAATTTTGTTGGTAGGAACAATTTTGGTAATAACGCGTATAGAGGTAATTTTAATCCTAGGCTGTTTCCTAGTAATTCCTCTAATAATTATGGTAATTCCTACAACAATTCTTATGTAAATTACAATAAGATGCCCTCTGATTTTGAATCTAATATTAAAGAATTTATTAGTTTGCAAAAGAGTTTCAATGCTTTGGTTGAAGAAAAATTGTCTAAGATTGATGAGTTGGCTTGGAACGTGGATAGAATTTCTCTTGATGTTGATTCTTTGAAACTTATATCTATTCCACCTAAGCATGATATCAATGAGTCTCTCAAAGCTATGAGAATTTCCATTTATGAGTGCAAAGAAAGAACCGCTAGGATGCGTGCTAAAAAAGATTGCTTTGTGAAAGCGTGTTCTTCTAGTTTCCATGATAATAATGATGAAGATCTAAAAGTTATTGATGTGTCCCTTATTAAATATTTGTTTTGCAATATGAATCTTGATAATGATGGGACTAGATGAGTCAACTTTAGTTAGAAGGCATCCCAATGATTTGGAGTTTTTAGATCTTGATGCAAAAATTGATAAAAGTGGGATGGGAGAGGTAAAAACTTTAAATAGCAATGAACCTACTATCTTTGATTTAAAGGAATTTAATTATGACAATTGTCTTTAATATATTGTATTTCCTTGTTGCAATCCATGCTAAATTCTCCGCATGCTTATAGTCAAAATAAAGCTTTTACTAAACATATTGTTGATGCTATGATGCAATCTTATGAAGAAAAACTTAAGTTGGAAGTTTCTATCCCTAGAAAACTTTATGATGAGTGGGAACCTACTATTAAAATTAAAATTAAAGATCATGAATGCTTTGCTTTATGTGATTTGGGTTCTAGTGTTTCTACGATTCCTAAAACTTTGTGTGATTTGCTAGGTTTCCGTGAATTTGATGATTGTTCTTTAAACTTGCATCTTGCGGATTCCACCATTAAGAAACCTATGGGAAGAATTAATGATGTTCTTATTGTTTCAAATAGGAATTATGTGCCCGTATATTTCATTGTTCTTGATATTGATTGCAATCCTTCATGCCCTATTAATCTTGGTAGACCTTTCCTTAGAACGATTGGTGCAATTATTGATATGAAAGAAGGGAATATTAGATTACAATTTCCGTTAAGGAAGGGCATGGAACACTTTCCTAGAAAGAAAATTAAATTACCTTATGAATCTATTATGGGGGCCAGCTATGGATTGCATACCAAAGATGACAATACCTAGATCTATCCTTGTTTTTATGCCTAGCTAGGGGCATTAAACGATAGCGCTTGTTGGGAGGCAACCCAATTTTATTTTTGTTATTTGATTTTTGATCCTGTTTAGTAATAAATAATTCATCTATCCTCTGTTTGTATGTGGTTTTATGCTTTTAATTAGTGTTTGTGCCAAGTAGAACCTTTGGGAAGACTTGGGGAAAGTCTTTGCGATCTTGCTGTAAAAAACAGAAACTTTAGCGCTCTCGAGATTTGCTACCATTTTTTTTACTGAAGAGTGATATTTAGTTAATTCTTTTTTCAGATGATTAATAGATAAATTCCTAACGTCTAGTAATTTATTTTACAATATTTGGGGTTCCATAAGTATTCGAAACCTACAGATTACTACAGACTGTTCTGTTTTTGACAGATTCTGTTGTTCGTGTGTTGTTTGCTTATTTTGATGAATCTATGTTTAGTAATAGAGTTTATGAACCATATAGAAGTTGGAATACAGTAGTTTTAACACCAATATAATTAAAGAATGAGTTAATTATAGTACCTTGAAGTGGTGGTTTGTTTTCTTTTACTAACGGAGCTCACAAGATTTTCTTTTAAGTTTTGTGTCGTGAAGTTTTCAAGTTTTGGGTAAAGATTTGATGGATTATGGAAAACGAAGAGGCAAGAGCCTAAGCTTGGGGATGCCCAAGGCAGCCCAAGGTAAAATCCAAGGACAACAAAAAGCCTAAGCTTGGGGATGCCCCGGAAGGCATCCCCTCTTTCGTCTTCGTCCATCGGTAACTTTACTTGGACCTATATTTTTATTCACCATATGATATGTGTTTTGCTTGGAGCGTCTTGTATGATTTGAGTCTTTGATTTTTATTTTACCAAAATCACCCTTGCTGTACACACCTTTTGGGATAGACACACATGAATCGTAATTTATTAGAATACTCTATGTGCTTCACTTATACCTTTTGAGCTAGATAATTTTGCTCTGGTGCTTCACTTATATATTTTAGAGCACGGTGGTGGTTTTATTTTATAGAAATTGATGAACTGTCGTACTTCACTTATATTATTTTGAGAGTATTTAGAACAACATGGTAATTTTCTTTGGTTATAAAATTAGTCCTAATATGATAGGCATCCAAGAAGGATATAATGAAAACTTTCATATAAAGTGCATTGAATACTATGAGAAGTTTGATTCCTTAAGATTGTTTTGAGATATGAAGATGGTGATATTAGAGTCATGCTAGTTGAGTAGTTGTGAATTTGAGAAATACTTGTGTTGAACTTTGCAAGTCCTGTAGCATGCACGTATGGTGACCGTTGTGTAACAATTTTGAAGCATGAGGTGTTATTTGATTGTCTTCCTTATGAGTGGTGGTCGGGGACGAGCGATGGTCTTCTCCTACCAATCTATCCCCCCAGGAGCATGCGCGTAATGCTTGGTTTTTGATGACTTGTATATTTTTGCAATAAGTATGTAAGTTCTTTATGACTAATGTTGAGTCCATGGATTATATGCACTCTCACCCTTCCATCATTGCTAGCCTCTTCGGTACCGTGCATTGCCCTTTCTCACCTTGAGAGTTAGTGCAAACTTCGCCGGTGCATCCAAACCCCGTGATATGATATGCTCTGTCACACATAAACCTCCTTATATCTTCCTCAAAACATCCACCATACCTACCTATTATGGCATTTCCATAGCCATTCCAAGATATATTGCCATGCAACTTTCCACCGTTCCATTTATCATGACACACATCATCATTGCCATATTGCCTTGCATGATCATGTAGTTGACATTGTATTTGTGGCAAAGCCACCGTTCATAATTTTTCATACATGTCACTCTTGATTCATTTCCCTTCCCGGTACACCGCCGGAGGCATTCATATAGAGTCATACTTTGTTCTAGTATCGTGTTGTAATCATTGAGTTGTAAATAAATAGAAGTGTGATGATCATCATTAATATAGCATTGTCCCAAATAAAAAAAGAGAAAGGCCAAAAAAAAGAAGGCCCAAAAAAGGGGCAATGCTACTATCCTTTTTTCCACACTTGTGCTTCAAAGTAGCACCATGATCTTTATGATAGAGAGTCTCTTGTTTTGTCACTTTCATATACTAGTGGGAATTTTTCATTATAGAACTTGGCTTGTATATTCCAACAAAGGGCTTCCTCAAATGCCCTAGGTCTTCATGAGCAAGCAAGTTGAATGCACACCCACTTAGTTTCTTTTGTTGAGCTTTCATACATTTATAGCTCTAGTGCAGCCGTTGCAGGGCAATCCCTACTCCTTGCATTGACATCAATTGATGGGAATCTCCCTAGCCCGTTGATTAGCCGCGTCGATGTGAGACTTTCTCCTTTTTTGTCTTCTCCACATAACCCCCTATCATTATTCTATTCCACCCATAGTGTTATATCCATGGCTCACACTCATGTATTGCGTGAAAGTTGAAAAAAGTTTGAGATTACTAAAGTTGATGAGAGCATTCTTGTGTGACAAAAATGGAGCATGACCAAACTATATGATTTTGTAGTGATGAACTTTCTTTTCCCATGTTATTTTGAGAAGACATAATTGCTTAGTTAGTATGCTTGAAGTATTATTATTTTTATGTCAATATTAACCTTTTGTCTTGAATCTTTCGGATCTGAATATTCATGCCAAAATAAAGAGAATTACATTGAGAATTATGTTAGGTAGCATTCCACATCAAAAATTATGTTTTTATCATTTACCTACTCGAGGACGAGCAGGAATTAAGCTTGGGGATGCTTGATACGTCTCCATTGTATCTATAATTTTTGATTGTTCCATGCTATTATATTATCTATTTTGGATGTTAATGGGCTTTATTTTACACTTTTATATTATTTTTGGGACTAACCTATTAACCCAAGGCCTAGTGCAAATTGTTGTTTTTTTTGCCTATTTCAGTGTTTCGCAGAAAAGGAATATCAAACGGAATCCAAACGGAATGAAACCTTCGGGAACGTGATTTTTGGAACAAACGTGATCCAGAGGACTTGGAGTGGACGTCAAGAAAGAAACGAGGAATCCACGAGGTTGGGGGTGCGCCCTGCCCCCTCTTGGGCCCCTCGTGGCTCAACCGAGCTACTTCTTCCTCCTATACATACTCATATACCCTGAAAACATCCAGGAGCACCATGAAACCCTATTTCCACCCCTGCAACCTTCTATACCCAAGAGATCCCATCACGGAGGGCCTCTACGTCAACTCCATGGCCCCTCCGATGAAGTGTGAGTAGTTTACTTCAGACCTTCGGGTCCATAGTTATTAGTTAGATGGCTTCTTCTCTCTCTTTGGATCTCAATACAAAGTTCTCCTCGATCTTCTTGGAGATCTATTCGATATAACTCTTTTTGCGGTGTGTTTTTCGAGATCCGATGAATTGTGGGTTTATGATCAAGTCTATCTATGAACAATATTTGATTCTTCTCTGAAATCTTTTATGCATGATTGGTTATCTTTGCAAGTCTCTTCGAATTATCAGTTTGGTTTGGCCTACTAGATTGATCTTTCTTGCAATGGAAGAAGTGCTTAGCTTTGGGTTCAATCTTGCGGTGCTCGATCCCATTGACAGAAAGGGAAATGACATGTATTGTATTGTTGCCATCGAGGATAAAAAGATGGGGTTTATATCATATTGCTTGAGTTTATCCCTCTACATCATGACATCTTACCTAATGTGTTACTCTGTTCTTATGAACTTAATACTCTAGATGCATGTTGGATGGCGGTCGATGTGTGAAGTAATAGTAGTAGATGCAGGCAGGAGTCGGTCTACTTGTCATGGACGTGATGCCTATATACATGATCATGCCTAGATATTCTCATAATTATTCGCTTTTCTATCAATTGCTCGAGAGTAATTTGTTCACCCATCGTAATACTTATGCTATCTTGAGAGAAGCCACTAGTGAAACCTATGGCCCTCGGGTCCATTCTCCATCATATTTGTCGGATTCCGGGTTCCAGCAGACCCTTGAGGTTCGAACACTGGGGTGCGCGCGGAGATTTCGCCTCCTACCTACCTGCACCCCTCCGCCTCGCTAAGATCTAAGCTATGGAAAGAACAACACGAGAGACGCAGGGTTTATACTGGTTTGGGCCACCGTTGTGGTGTAATACCCTACTCCAGTGTATGGCGTGGTGGATTGCCTCTTGGGCTGATGATGATGAACAATACAAGGAAGAACAGCCTCGCGAGGGTCTGCTCTTGGCTGGGGCGATGAACTACTAGGAGGAGTTCAGTCACCCTTCTCTCTCTCTCTCTGATTCTGATTCTCTCCTCTGATTCTCTGATCTCCCCTCTGATTCTCTGATCTCTCCTCTGATTCTCTGATCTCTCTCCTGTGGGGGGCTGGTCCTATTTATAGAGGCCCTGGTCCTCTTCCCAAATATCGAGCGGGAAGGGAGCCAACAATGGCGGGCTAATTTAAAGGAGGACACCTAGTACCAGCTATCCTGACAAAAGTAGTCTTCGCCTGCATAAAGCTCTGGTGGTGACGTCGTCTTGGGCTCCGCAATGACCTCCGTCTTGCAGTCCTCCTAGTCCTGGTCTTGTTGCACCGAAATGGCAACCTTTGCCTGATGCCTCGGTACTCCACGGCTGCGCTTGCCCCCCTTTGCACCGAAGAGGAAAGGAGGACACTGCGCGGGCTGGCACCCGCCTGGCGCCTTTGGTCGTCATGGCTTGCGTCACGGGCACCTCATGAGGTACCCCGCCTTGATCTCTCCGCCTCCTCGCGAGCCAGCCTGGTGAGGCCGTGCCTGAGGAAGCTCCGTGTCGTCCGCCCCGCGAGGCTTGGCCCCTCGCAAGGGTCTTGGGTCTGTGTTGGTGAAGATGGGCCGTGCTGGGCCCCCCTTTGAGCCACGCCGCAGGCAGGCAAGTCTGGGGACTCCCGTTCCCAGAACACCGACAGTAGCCCCCGGGCCCAAGGCGCGCCCGGACTTGGCCATGCAAGGAGGCGGAAGGGCAAGAGCGAAGCGCCGCGAGCCCTAACAGCATGCGGCCTTGGGCGCCGCGTGGCGGTTGATTGGACATGAGCGCCTTAGCAACCATGCGAGTTGATAAAGGAGCGGCATCTGCCTAGGCTTTGCTTTTTGCTTTCTCCGGTTGCTGCTCAGATCCCCTTTCTTGCGCCTCTCCTTCCTTCCTCCAAAATTTCAAGATCTACTCCGGCCGCGTGACCTAGGAAGCCATGGCGCCTCGTCAGCCCCCGGCCGTAGCTTGGTACTCGTCTGCCCTAGACTCGCCGAACGTGTCGGAGGCGAGCCTCGCCCGGTTGCGCCGGATGGCGGCGGCACGGGGCATCGACGGGGCGAAGGTGTTCAAGGCCGGCTCCACCACCCCTGAGGGTCAAGGGAGCTCCTTCTATCCGTTCTTCGTAAGTGCCATTGCTGCTAGCCTGGTGCCTCCCTTCTCTGAGTTCTTCTTCTCTGTCCTCCGCCATTACAAGCTACAGGCTCTGCATCTCCACCCCAACTCCGTCCTTCTCCTAGCAATCCTCGCCTATTACTGCGAGGCTCACGTAGGGGTGCAGCCCTCAGTGGCCTTGCTGCGCCACATCTACCTCCGGACCTCTCGCGGTCCTGCTTCCACGTGCGCGAGCTTCATCGCGTACGATGGCGCCATTCCCATCTCGAACCCCGGGAAAAGGATTGAGGGCTTGAGGAGCAAGTGGGTCTTGGCGGATGCTGGGCGCATTCACCCTCGGCTGATCTTGCCCATGGAGCAGCCCACGAGCTCCAGCGATTGGGGTCGAGCGGAGCTCGCGGACCCCCGCGCGAAGCTGGTGTTGGAGAAGATGGACGCGGATCTGAGGCCGGCCAACATGGTGGCGGCGAAGCTGACCGGCGCGTCGCTGCTGAGGGAATTCCTGGAGCACCAGCTGGCTCCGCTTCGGCAGTACTCACTTCCGATGTGGAGGCCCCATCCGAGCCCCGCGGCCTTGGCTGACGGAGATCTGGCTGCGGTCCTCCAATCTCTGGTCGGGGGCGATGTGGCGAGGTTGGAGGGTGCTCCTACGCCCTTGTTCCTCCGTGACGACTGGGAGCAGGTAGTGGAGTCCATGCCCGTCTTCAACGGGGATGGGCCCATGCCCATGGAAACTCCCGAGGAACCGGTGGACGTGCCCTCCGACGACTCCAGCGAAGAGGAGGAAGGAGGGGAGCGGGAAAAAGGGCCTGACTCCGAAGCGACTGACGGAGAGTCGAGGGCTCCCCTCCCCCGGTGCAGGTCCCGCGTCCTCCGCCTCTCTCCGAGCGATGACGACGAGGATGACGACGAGGATGACGACGAGCAGGACGGCGGGAGCTTGCCCCCGATCCCGAAGAAGGACAGGACCGGGCTGATCTCCCGCGGGTCTGCCCCGGCCCCGAGGCGGACCGCAGACGCACCTTCCGCTTCCAAGCTTCCCGAGGTTGACCCTTCCAGCCGGCTTTCAGGCTTCAAATTTGGCCGGAGGCCGCTCGAGCTCACTAGCGATGACCCGTAAGCGTTTGATTCTTGTCTTTATTTCTTGTTCTGCTTCTGAGGCTTGACGTCCGCATCTCTTGGATAGGCTGGCGCCCGCAGCAAAGAAGTCGAAGGGAGCTCCTGAGGTTCCATCCGTGGTAGCGCCTCTACCCGTGAAGGAGGGTGACCGTGACGCACGGGCTTCTCCTGCCCGGTCGTCCTCGCGAGGCCTCGCTGAGCCGGCTAGGGCGAGCTCGGCCCCCACGGCCCAAGTGACTCCCGAGGTGTCCTTGCCTGCCGCCGCCACTACAGCCGTTGCGGCGCAGCAGACTCCGCCTCAGGATGCTGTGGCCGCGCAGCCGCCTTCTCCTCCTACTCCACCGGCTGCTGTCTCTCCGACTCCTTCTGCCGTTCTGGATCGTGCTGTTGCTGAGCTGGACCGACTGCGGCAGGATCTTCTTGGCGCCGACCCTCGCTTGGTGGCAGGGCGCTTGGAGCTGGCTTCAGGATGGGTTCGCTCCGACGCTTCGATTCGGGCGGCGCTGGTCTAGGCCTCCATGGCTTGCAATGAGGAGAAGCAGGCCGTCCTTGAGGCGAAGGCTGCTCGTGACGCAGCCCTGGGGGAGGTGGTCGACGTCCGTGGTCGCTGCAAGGTGCTGGAGGACGAGCTGCAGGGCCTGCGGGACCAGCTCACGAAAGAGGTCCGCCTTCGCCAAGAGCAGGAAGAAGGCGTGAAGGCTCACGAGGCGGCCGTCAAGGAGAGGGAGGTCAAGCTCAGGAAGTGCCGCGACCGCCTAGGTGCGCTGGAGCAGGAGTTGGGGGCGAGGAAGGCCGAGCTGGATGACAAGGCCCTGGTTCTTGCCGAGGACCCCGTGGCCTTCACGGAGATGGAGGCGAAGGCTCGCTCCTCGCTGAGGACGCTTTACGACAGCGGCCTGGAGAGCCCACTGGCTGGCGCCGAGGACGGCCCCGCCAAGCTGCTTCCCTTCCTGGTTCGCGCTCTTGAAGATGTCGCCCTTGGCCTTGGCCCCACGGCCGAGGCCGAGGCGCGTGTCCTGTCTTCCGCAGCACTGACGCGGGTGCTCGCCCACATCTACCTTCGCGATCCCGACGTCGACCTCGACGACCTGCTGGAGCCAGTAAGCGGCGAGCGTGCCGCTGCCGCTGCCGAGGCCATGAAGGGTCGCGCAGAGGCTCTGCTGGGGAAGTTCCGAGCCTTCAGCACCAAGCCGAAGCAAGGCGCTGCCAAGCCCACTGCTCCATAAGGCGAACCCACTCCGCGCTGCTCCACCGCCGACAAGTGACTCTGTTGTGGCTCCTGTCCTGCCTTTAATTCCTGCACATGTATCATGCCTCGGGGAGGCATTTAAACTTGCGTTTGGCATTCAGATAACGGTGTGGACTATAATATTTGCTTTTGAATTCCTTGAAATTTGCACTTTTCCTTCCTACTTGCTTATGTTCTACGCCGGCAGAGCCTGGCCCCGCGCATACCTCACCCAGCATTAGTCCCGACCGGAAACCAGGACGGGGCCAAGGAGTGAGGGGCTACGTGACAAGTTAGGCTCCTGAGTCGCGATGCTCAGGAGTCCCCCTTGGCGCACGAACAGCAAGTAGGGAGGTGTGATGTGGGTGGATCTACCGTTCTACGTCTGCAGAGCCCGGCCGCGCGCATACCTCACCCAGCGTTAGCCTTTCGGAACTGAGTGAGGGGCTACGTGACCAGTTAGGCTCCTGAGTCGCGATGCTCAGGAGTCCCCCTTGACGCTCAAACGGCCTTCGTACCTTGGCTCTGCTCGGGGAGAGACGCGCGACGAACCAGGCCCGGGGGGGCCTGGCTGGGCGGCATGCGTCTGGGCGTGACCCAGGCGCAGCCCCCGTGCCCAGCCCCCTCACGCGGCACTCCCGAGGGGAGGCGTTACGATGAGGCTAGACACTGAGCTCTGGGCTCCCTGAGGTTGATGCGGCCCGGGGGCCACCCTCAGTTGTTTATCACCAGCGCGGAGCATAGCGCTTCCGTATGTGTACGGGCATAGCCGCTCCTCGGCAGTGTCATCAGCCAGCGCGGAGCATGGTGCTTCCACTGGTACATGGGAGGGGGGCCCCCTCCGGGAGGAGCCCCCGGGGCGTGTACAACCCCGCCCTGACACGTGGCTGGCACGGTAGGGCCTGGCGAGGTGTATCTGGGCACCCGTGGGCCAGCGCGGGACTCACGGGGCCCTACCTCTAGGCGGGTTGCGCCTGGCACTGGGCCTTATCTTGTGATGTGTCCCTGCAAATTTGGTTATATGCCGGCACTCTATGTCCTCGGGTCCAGGCCCTCGAGCTGGTCGCAGCCGTCGCTGGTATGCCAGGTCGCGGTGCCATGGACAAGGCCAAAGGGTGAGGGCTGGAGAGCCAGTAAGAGCCCTGAGTCGCAATGCTCAGGTACCCCCCCTTTAACGTGCAAGCGGTCAGCATGGACAAGAAGAGGTGTCGTGGACCGGCATCAAATAATCAAGCATGGTGGGTATAACGCATAACCGGAAATAACTGCAAATGAGATAGATGCCGCTGGGTCTGGCCCGAGTGACTTGGGGATCATGCAGCCCGAGGGGCGCCCCCAACAAGGTAAGCTAACAACATGAAATAAAAGGGATACATGCCGCAGGGACGGACCCACGCGGCCTGGGAATAATGCAGCCCTGGGGGGCGCTCCCAGCTGGAAGTGAAACTTGAAAGATGTCACCCGATGACGTTGAGGTCAAAGGGGTGTTGGTGTAGCAGACTCGGTGGGCTGCGGGAGCCGATCCTCACGAGCCCCCAGGCCCAGGGGCCTCGGGAGGCTCCGGAGGTGCTGGCGGCTCCCCGCGGACCATCTCCATCTCCGCCTGGGCTGCAGAACGCCTGGCCTCTTGTGCTTCCATGATGCCCCTCATGAGGCGCTGGTACGCGGCAGCCTCGTTCGGCAAGCCGCAAGGCATGCGAACGTAGCTGTGGGGTGGACCTCCGCAGCGCCCCACTCGCGAGGGCCAGAGGCGCTCTAGAGAGGCGAATCGGTTGAGCCCCGGTATGTCGATGCAGACGCGCAGCCCACCATCCTCGCCTGGATGGGGAGCCACTGCTGGTGGGCGGCAGCCGCCTTTCATGACTCTTGGCTCCTGTAGCTCCTGAATGGCCTTGCTGATGAACTCCTGAGGGTCTGGCTCTCCTTGCCTTACTCCTTGAGGGAAACGTGCTTCGAAACACGCCTCCATGTGGTGCCCAAGCGCCTCCCTCGTGACCCTGGCCAGGTCGGTGGCCCTCCAGGGGAGAGCCCCCGAGCCCTGCCTGAGGAGGGCGCCGGGCGCACTTCCCTATGCGATGGAAGGAGGTTCCCCCTGGGCAGGCACGGGCCCAGAGGGGCCTGCCTCCTGAGGGGCCGGGCCGGACAATGTCTTCTTCTTCTTGGGGGCGGTCTCGGGAAGCCTCCTGCTTCCGCGATCCGGGTCTTCCAGTGACGCGGCCTGAAAGGCTCGTTCCAGGGAACACACTGCGTCCTTCTCTTCATAGGGCACCGTGATGACTCCGCCACTTCCTGGCATCTTGAGGACATTGTAGCCATGGTGAGTTATGGCCATGAACTTGGCCAGCGCTGGGTACCCAAGGATGGCGTTGTACGGCAGGCGAATGTGAGCGACGTCGAAGTCGATGAGCTCGGTGCAGTAGTTGTCGCGTGCCCCGAAGGTGACAGGGAGGCGGACTTGCCCAATCGGGACCGTGGAGCCGTCGGTGATTCCGGAGAAGGGCTTGGTTGGCTGAAGCTGGCTGTAGGGCACTTGGAGATTGTTGAATGTTTCCACGGACAGGACGTTGAGCCCTGCCCTGCCATCAATGAGGGTCCTGGTGACCACCACGTTGCTGATGATTGGGGAACAAAGCATTGGGAGGACTCCGGCTGTAGCCGCACACTTGAGCTGATCTGCTGAGCTGAACGTGATGGCGCATGCCGACCACCTGAGAGGGCGCGTGGCTTCAAGCCTGGGGAGGACTGCATTCACTTCGCGGGCGAACTGCTTGAAGATGCGTTGAGAGGCTGGGGCCTGAGCCCCGCCCAGGATGCAGGCGATCGCGCGCGGCTCCTGGAAGCCCCCAGCCCCCTCGTCTTGGTGGCGGTCCTCGTTTCTCCTTGGCTGCGGCGGCAGCAGAGGGAGGCATGCGTTGCCATGCGGGCGATCCTCGCGAGGCTGATCCCTCGAGTCTCCCTCGCGAGGCGGGTCTTGCCAGCGATCCTCGCGAGGTTGATCGCGCCACCCTTGGCGCGGGCCACGGTCTTCCCAGCGTCCTGCGTTCCTTCCTCCTCCTCGACCATAGCCCCGGTCACCGCGGTCGGGGCGACGGCCGGTCCTTCCTTCTCGCACGGCTCGGAGCTCTTGACATTCGTTGGTGTTGTGGGTGTGGAGATCGTGGTACACACAGTACCGGCTGCCCTTGGAAGGTTCGGGCTGATCTCTGCCCCGCTTGGTGTCTGGTTCTGCCGCGAGCATGGCAGCCCCCTTGCGCTTCACATCCTTGGCCTTGGGCTTCTTCTCTTCTGGGTCTACAGCAGGCAGCTCGAGGAGGGAGAGACGCCCTTCCTCAGCCCTGGCGCACTTGGTTGCCAAGTTGAACAGCTCCAAGGAAGTGCACAGATCTTCATGCATCGCTAGCTCCTCCTTCATCTTGACATCGCGCACGCCGTCGGAGAAGGCTGAGATGATGGCCTCCTCAGTCACCTTGGGAATCTTGAGGCGTGCGTTGTTGAAGCGCTGGATGTACTTCTGCAGGGTCTCCCCGGGTTGTTGCTTGATGCGGCGCATGTCGCTCACGGCGGGTGGCCGGTCGCGAGTACCTTGGAAGTTGGCGATGAAGCGGGTGCGCATCTCGTCCCAGGAGGAGATCGTGCCTGGAGCCAGGTTCAGGAGCCAGGTGCGGGCCCCGTCCTTGAGCGCCATGGGAAACCAGTTCGCCATGACCCTCTCGTCTCCGTTGGCAGCTTTGATGCCCAGCTCGTAGAGCTGGAGGAACTCCGCAGGGTCAGCCGTGTCGTCGTAACGAGGAGGCAGGTCTGGCTTGAACTTGCCGGGCCACGCGACGCTGCGTAGCTCGGTGGTGAAGGCACGGCATCCTGCTGTGGCCACGGGAGGCCTTGGGTGACGGAGAGCTTGGTCCTGCATGTCCCTACGCACTGCAGCTGGGTCTTGACGTGCGGGAGCAGGAGCATGGTCGCGATGTGCTGGAGCAGGGAGCGCCCGGGCAGCTTCTTGCGGGCGAGGGACTTCCTGGCAGCTCTACTCTTGCTGCGCTGGCACCTGATGGAGCCGGTTCCGCCCAGGGGCCACGCGCCTTGGAGCCGTGGCACCTTCTTGTGGAGGAGGCGACCGGGGCGCCGCCGGAGCATCGTCGCCCGCGCGGGGCGGGGTGCGGTGCAGCGGAACGGACGGCGCAGGAGAGCCCCCTGCGGTGCGGACGAGCTCGGCGACGCGGTCGAGCCATTCTTCGTAGATATCGTCGACGGGACGGTAGCGCAGGAGCTCGTTTGCCGCGATGAGCGCAGCTCGAGCCTCCATGGGTGCGCGGAGCGCGTGGGACAAAGAACCAGCTGGGGTGAGCGAGGGAGTTGCGGTGCGGCCGTCTTGCCGCATGGACGGATGCTGAGACGATGCTTGCTGCTCGTCCCCTGCCAGGCCGGTGGCGGTGTTGACGGCAGGTGACGGGGAACGGCGAGGACGCCCGCCGACAGGAGCCATCTGGGCGACGCGGGAAGCGAGAGCGGCCCGGCGCTCGGCGCGGGCCCGACGAGCGTCAGACATGGGCGCGATGGTCGGAGGAGAACGGGGCGGCGGAAGATGAATTCCGGCGCACCCCTACCTCGCGCGCCAAATGTCGGATTTCGGGTTCCGGCAGACCCTTGAGGTTCGAACACTAGGGTGCGCGCGGAGATTTCGCCTCCTACCTACCTGCACCCCTCCACCTCGCTAAGATCTAAGCTATGGAAAGAACAACACGAGAGACACAGGGTTTATACTGGTTCGGGCCACCGTTGTGGTGTAATACCCTACTCTAGTGTGTGGCGTGGTGGATTGCCTCTTGGGCTGATGATGATGAACAATACAAGGAAGAACAGCCTCGCGAGGGTCTACTCTTGGCTGGGGCGATGAACTGCTGGGAGGAGTTCAGTCACCCTTCTCTCTCTCTGATTCTGATTCTCTCCTCTGATTCTCTTATCTCCCCTCTGATTCTCTGATCTCTCCTCTGATTCTCTGATCTCTCTCCTGTGGGGGGCTGGTCCTATTTATAGAGGCCCTGGTCCTCTTCCCAAATATCGAGCGGGAAGGGATCCAACAATGGCGGGCTAATTTAAAGGGGGACAGCTAGTACCAGCTATCCTGACAAAAGTAGTCTTCGCCTGCACAAAGCTCTGGTGGTGACGCCATCTTGGGCTCCACAATGACCTCCGTCTTGCAGTCCTCCTGGTCCTGGTCTTGTTGCACCGAAATGGCAACCTTTGCCTGATGCCTCGGTACTCCGCGGCTGTGCTTGCCCCCCTTTGCACCGAAGAGGAAAGGAGGACACTGCGCGGGCTGGCACCCGCCTGGCGCCTTTGGTCATCATGGCTTGTGTCACGGGCACCTCGTGAGGTACGCCGCCTTGATCTCTCCGCCTCCTCGCGAGCCAGCCTAGTGAGGCCGTGCCTGAGGAAGCTCCGTGTCATCCGCCCCATGAGGCTTGGCCCCTCGCGAGGGTCTTGGGTCTGTGTTGGTGAAGATGGGCCGTGCTGGGCCCCCCTTTGAGCCACGCCGCAGGCCGTAGGCAGGCAAGTCTGGGGACCCCCGTTCCCAGAACGCCGACAATATTAATCTTCCATCAACAAGCTCTTTCTATTACCTTTTATTTTTCAATCTTTACTTTTACTCTTTACCATAAAAATACCAAAATTATTATTTTATCATCTCTATCAGATCTCACTCTCGTAAGTGACCGTGAAGGGATTGACAACCCATTTATCGCATTGGTTTTAAGGTTCTTATTTGTTTCTGTAGGTACGAGGGACTTTCTTGTGGCCTCCTACTGGATTGATACCTTGGTTCTCAAAAACTGAGGGAAATACTTACGCTACTTTGCTGCATAACCCTTTCCTATTCAAGGGAAAACCAACGCAGTGCTCAAGAGGTAGCAATTGGTGTCGGTGTCAAAACCGGTGGATCTCGGGTAGGGGGTCCCGAACTGTGCGTCTAGGCCGGATGGTAACAGGAGGCAGGGGACACGATGTTTTACCTAGGTTCGGGCCCTCTTGATGGAGGTAAAACCCTACGTCCTGCTTGATTAATATTGATGATATGGGTGTTACAAGAGTAGATCTACCACGAGATCAAAGAGGCTAAATCCTAGAAGATAGCCTATGGTATGATTGTATGTTGTGATGGTTGTCCTATGGACTAAAACCCTTCGGTTTATATAGACACCGGAGAGGGTTAGGGTTACACAAGGTCGGTTACAAAGGAGGAGATATCCATATTCGTATTGCCTAGCTTGCCTTCCACACCAAGTAGAGTCCCATCGGGACACGAGACGAAGTCTTCAATCTTGTATCTTCATAGTCTAACAGTCCGGCCGATGGAGATAGTCCGGCTTTCCGGAGACCCCCTAATCCAGGACTCCCTCAGTAGCCCCTGAACCAGGCTTCAATGATGATGAGTCGGGCACGCAGTATTGTCTTCGGCATTGCAAGGCGGGTTCCTTCTCCGAATATATCACGGAAGAATTTGAATACGAGGATAGTGTCTGACCTTGCAAAATAAGTTCCACGTTCCACCATAGAGAGAATAATATTTCCGCAGATCTAATTTGCTGACTTGTTTTGGCAACGCGACATTATGTCATGGCCCGGTGATTATTCGAACCGTTTCTTTTAACCAGCTCCACGCATAACGCGGGGCAGTTTCTCGACACGTCTTGCCGAAGCGGAGATCGTGTTCCCCCAATTATGGGATTCTCATTAGTGCGGTCGTGGGTAACCCAACCGTGTCTAGGACTCCTAGATTATAGGCAAGTCCCAAACGGCTACGGAGAGGACGCTTGATATTCACCCTCTTTATAAGGGGACAAGGTTTTCGCTTTTTCCCTCTCGTGCTCAATCGAACCCTTCCCCCGCCTCAAGTTCTAACACCCAAAGCCCAGGTTAGGTGCTCCAGATCTTCAACCATGTCCGGATCCAGCCTTCAAGGCTGATGGACGCCCTCCTCCGTTACAGAAGAGGACATTAAGAAGTTGAGGGAGGCCAGATACCTGACCGCCGAGGTTTCGCATCGGCTGCCTGCTCGAGGGCAGATCGTCCCTACTCTCGAACCCAACGAGAACGTTGTGTTCGTCTCCCATTTCCTCCGAGGTCTAGGCCTCACTCTGGATCCTTTCGTCAAGGGTTTGATGTTCTATTACAGGCTAGATTTCCATGATCTAGCTCCGGACTCCTTTCTCCACATCACGACATTTATTGTCGTGTGTGAAGCCTTCCTCCGCGTTACCCCTCACTTCAGCCTGTGGCTCAAGACCTTTGAAGTAAAGCCGAAGATGATCGAGGGGCAACATGTAGCGTGCGGAGGTGCATCAATAGGCAAGATGGCAGGAGCTCCATGGCCAAAAGGTTCCTTTCCAGAGGTGTCCGGATTATGGCAACAGGAGTGGTTTTACGTCACGGCTCCCAGAAGTGCCAAGTGGGCGGCTGCCCCCGCTTTCCGCTCGGGCCCCCCACCACAACTGATGTCATGAATTAGCAGGGGTCTGAGCTGGGGTCCAGCCAAGGACGTGCCTATACTGCAAAGCCGCATCCGAGATCTCTTCGAGGGAGATTTTAATTTGGTTGCGGTAATACAAGTTATGCTGGTTCGTCAAGTCTAGCCTTGCAAATGCCAGCCCCTTCGCTTGTGGGAGTTCAACCCAGAGGGACCACGTGCCATTGAAAGTTTCCTCGGCCTGACGCACGAGGAGATGTACAAGTCATTCTTCAGACCTCAAGTAGAATGTCCGGATATTACCAAGGACGTGGGCCTGAGCAGTAACCGCGCTGCCGAACAAGTAAGAAATCCTCTAGCTGAACACACTATCTTTTATTCGAAGTTATTTCTGAGAGTTTGCTTTTTGACCAAGACTGGCTAACAAAGGCGAAGATGATTCGGTGTTTGGCCCCCCTCCCTGAGGGTTTGGAAAATCCGGTATTGGAAAAGATGCTCGAGGTCGCACCTTGCCCAGAGCCCTTGAAGGAAGATACCGAGGGGATAATACGGGCGAACGCGGGCCCCCATCGCTGCCCGTTCCAACCGAGGGAATGAGCGTCTCCACAAAGGAGGACGACCGGGGGAGGAAAAGGACTGCTTCCGAGGATCCAGAAGCCGAAGCCTCCAAACGGGAGAAGAAGTCTCCCATAGAGGGTCCTACCTCGGGGGGTGCTTTTGCACAAAGTCCGCAGGGGGATCATCCCTCCAACGAGTCGTAAGTGATCCAGAATATTTTAATAGTAAAGGTATGCTATCTTCTTTCTCTGAGAAAATAACCACCTGTCGGTGTACTAGAGTAGGGGTACCCTAGTATCCTGAACTCGTGCACGGGCAGTCGCAGCATCCCCGCGGCAAGGCTTGCCGGGTGACCGCCAAGACCCTCCGTGCTTCCTTCGAAGACCATTCAAGAACAAAGTACTCAAACCAAGGCCCCGGCAAGGAGCTGGCCGGGAAGGAAACAAGACCCCGGCAAGAGTAGCTTGCCGGGAAGACTATCAGAAGCACCCCGAGACCCCGGCAAGAGGAGCTTGCCGGGAAGGCCAACCCAGGCGTACCAAGAAAACATGCCGCGGCGCGCTACGCGCCCCGGCGAGGCCCGGTGAGCGACAAGCTCCCGGACGCGACAAGACAACAACCGCGGCAAGGCGCTTGCCGCGGCAAACCGCCTCTCCGAGCCCGCGCTCCAGCACAACCACCACGTGTCGCTCTGGGGGCCCCTCCCAAGCACACGTGGCAGGAGGTCACGCAGCTAGGGGTACGAGGTGGCGAGCAGGCGCTGACGAGATAACCATCGTGGCAAACGGTGGCGTCCCTAGCGGTCCCTCTCGGTACTGTTTAGGCGACACAGATGGGCATTTAATGCCCTTGTCCCCTACCGTCAGGGTTAGGTATGATAACACTGTAGCGAGTAGTTGTGCCTACTACAGCACCTAGCTGTGCCTATCCACGGCACCCTTTCCATTTTTGCCCTTGGCCCCCGTTGCTCTATGTCGGTAACCCCTTGAGTATAAAAGGAGGCCCGTGTGCAACGTAGAGGGGGGTCGACCGTTTTGAGAGCCTTCGGGAGGACGCCATCCCAACACCCACGCTCGGTCTCGCTAGCAGCTGGAGAGTACTGTAGCACTCCGCGCTCCCGAGCTAGAAATCAATACCAAATCACAAAGCAGGAGTAGGGTTTTACGCATCCGTGCGGTCCGAACCTGGGTAAATCGCTCGCGTGCTTCGCCTCGATTTACTCTTCGCACGACCAATCGCCCGCGTGCTTCGCCTCGATCTGCTCTTTGCGCGACCTCCGCCCCCCGCCGAACCGAAAGGGACCCGGTCCGCCGGTCCCATAGGTGTCCGTGGATCAGGAACCCCGGCATCTTTGGCGCGCCAGGTAGGGGGCGTCGAAGTTGTGTGAACCAGATCCGGCGTTCTCGCGGGCTAGATCTTCATCGTCCTCAGATCCGGCATTCTCGCGGGCTAGATCTTCATCATCTTCATCAACATGCCACCGAAGAAGAAAGTTTCGGAGGCAGCTGCTCCGTCCGCGCCGACGGCCAAAGATAAGTTGCCAAAGTTTGAGCAATCGAATCTTTTAAATTCTATGTTACCTCCCTTGAACGACCACTCTTTGTATGGGAAACCTGTGCGCGGAGGAGCCAACTCGTAGCTAGCTGCGCCCTTGCGTTGTTTCGAGCTCGCTCAACAACATTAAGTGAGCTGCGGCCAGTTGCTTAACTAGCCGTGCCCTTGCATTGTTTCGAGCCTGCTCAACAACGTAAGTGAGCTGCGACTAGTTGCTTAACTAGCCGCGCCCTTACTTTGCTTCGAGTCCGCTCAGGAACTTAAGTGAGCTGCAGCTAGCTGCGACAAGGTTTCTTGCCGGTAGCGGCATCGCCAGCGAGCTGCTGACGTCCCGCACTCAGCGCTCGCGGCTCAGGTGCCTGCACCGGCGAGTTCCCTAAAAGCGTAGGGCAAAAACATACAAAGGGAGGGATCGAATAAAGGGAGTAACGCTGCGATCGTTGCCCACGGCTTCCTGACAAGTTTTGCTCCGGCAAGCTTGCCGGGGAACGTCACGCTCCGGCAGACCCGCAGGTTCTTGCCGTAGAAGTGGACGTTCTCGCAGCCGCAGAATTGCCTTTAGTCCTTGTTGTCGAGCCACGAGCTCCGACATGGGCACAGCAGATTGTCCGCCTCCTTCAGACAGGAAAACTTCCCGACGAGCAAGAAGAAGCGGAAAGAGTAACCCGGCAGTCAAGTATGTACCAGTTTGTCGACAAGACACTGTACAGAAGAAGACTCAACGGTGTGAAATTGAAGCGTATTCACCGGGAAGACGGACAAAAGCTGTTGGCAGAAATGCATGGCAATCTAGTAAACATCTACTCCCCGGTAAGCAATAATGAGCCATAAGGCTCCATATCTGTATTTTCTCTTCTTTCTTTTTCACAAGGAAAGGAAGGCTCCCTCGCGCACAAGTTTGCCGGGGGGGCAGGAGAAGATGATGGTGTGGACCAGGCGTCGTTCAAGAGGCTCTCCTTGCCGGGAAGAAAACAACAGAAAGATAAGTTGCCAAAGTTTGAGAAATCAAATTTTTTAAACTTCTAAGTTATCTCCCCTGAACGGCCACACCTTGTATGGAAAACCTGTGCGCGGAGGAGCCAACTCGTAGCTAGCTGCGCCCTTGCGTTGTTTCGAGCTCGCTCAACAACATTAAGTGAGCTGCGGCTAGTTGCTTAACTAGCCGCGCCCTTGCATTGTTTCGAGCCTGCTCAACAACGTAAGTGAGCTGTGACTAGTTGCTTAACTAGCCGCGCCCTTACTTTGCTTCGAGCCCGCTCAGCAACTTAAGTTAGCTGCAGCTAGCTGCGACAAGGTTTCTTGCCGGTAGCGGCACCGCCAGCAGGCTGCTGACGTTCCGCACTCAGCACTCGCGGCTCAGGTGCCTGCACCGGCAAGTTCCCTAAAAGCGTAGGGTAAAAGCATACGAGGCAAGGAATCAAGTAAAGGGGAATAACACAGCAGTCACTACCCATAAGAAGGTTATATTACAAAATAGCTTGTCGCAGCTCTAACAGATGCTTTCTATGACATAGCTAGCAGCGACAAGGAAAGAAGGAAGCAGACGGCCTAGTCAACGCGGTCGCCCTCAACCCTCTTGATCCCGCCCACCTTGTCCACAATGGGTGCGACAAGGGCCTTGAGCTCCTCCTGATCGATATCAGGCGGCAAGGGTCTGAGGACGTTGTTGAGGCGGAGGCCTGGATTGCGGAAGGCCACCTTCATCAACACCTTCTGAAGGGCTCCCGCACAGATCTCGCGCGACTCGTCAGCCAGCTGCTTCGGGATCCTATCTCGGAGTCGCTGGAGGGCCGTCGCCCCGCCCTTGAAGAACAGAGTGAGCTTGGCGCTGGGCTGGAGGTTCTAGTCGGAGGAGTACCCGAAGTCTCCCACCCCCAGCTGCGCCAGCTCCTTGTCGATGTCCCCGGCGGCGTTCACGAGGCTCTCCGTCCAGTGCTCCACCGTATCCCTAAAGGCGTTTTGGGTGGTGGCAGCACTCTCCAGCAACGCCTTGTCGGCTTCGATCTCCTTCTTCAGGGTCGCCTCCTGCTCCTTGGCGCTCTCCAGCGCCTTGGTCAAAGCGACCAGCTTCGACTCAAGAGCGGAGTTGGAGACCTTCGGCGCTAAGCTCCTTGCCCTTCTCGGAGAGATCGGCCTCCAGCCGCGCCACCCTCGTCTTCGACTCCTCCTTGGCGGCCTCGGCGGCGGCGGCAGCGTCCTCCGCTTGCTTGAGAGCTCTGCCAAGCTTCTCCTCGCGCGCGGCAAGCTCCTCCTCGTGAGCGTCGAGGTTGACCTTCCGCTGCGCCAGCTCGCCCTCCTCCGCGGCTAGCTTCACAGCGGCAAGTCGCTGCAGCTCCTCGGCCTCGGCCTTCTCGAGGAGGAAGGCCTTCCGCGCTTCAGCGACTGCTCCCGCTCCTCCGCCAGGGATCGGACGGCTTCCCGGTGGAAACCCTCGAGCTCCTCCACGCGCCTTTCGATGTCGGCTCCCGCCTTCGCGACAAGCGCCTCGCGGGACTCCAGCTTGGCTTGTCGCGCGCGGTAGAGCGACATCAACCTACGTAGCAGCCACTCTTCTTCGGGCTCGTTGCTGCTGCTGCTTGGCGCGTCGGCCAGCTTCAGTCCCGCGGAGGCGAGCACTTCTCCGTCGAAGACCTCCCCCTTGGCCGGCGCTCTGGAGCTTGATGCCCAGGGGAGGTTGATGAAGACGCCTTCGCCGGCTTTCAAGTAAACGCCCGGCTGGGGCTCCTCGGTGCTTGGCGCTGCGGCCTCGGCGGACGGGTCGGCGGTCGGTGCAGCGCCTGGCGCTCCTGCGGCCTCTGGGCCGTCAGTACGATCGCCAGATCCTTCGCTAGCCGCCGCGGCGCCAGCCTTGGCGGCCTCGGCGCCGGCGGGAACGCCCGTGCCGGCTACGTCCTCGGCGGCGACCTCGGTCTCCATCCGCTCCGCAGCAGATGGGTCTGACAGCCGGCAAGGGGAGAAGAGTCAAGCAAAATCCAGCAAGAACCCGTAAAGATCAAGAAAAGAAGGGTCCAGGGGAGTACCTGCACCAGGCTCCGCGGTCGTGGTCTCCGTCGTCGGGGGGCCACTGGCGCTGTCCCTCACCGGAGAGCTCTCCCTTGCCGGAGACTTCTCCCTCACCGGGGAGCCTTCCCTTACCGGAGAATTCTCCCTTGCCGGGGGATTCTCCCTGGGCTCCTGGTGGGGCTGCTCGGCTCCTACACAAGACAACAGGCGGATATCAGCAAGGACGAGTACCCAAGTGCGCCTCGCAGCAGAAAGTAAATCACACACTTACGCTGGGGGCTGCCATGGAGGAAAGTCGCCAGCTCCGGCAAGGTTATCTCGGGTGCGCCACCTATTGTCGTAGTAGGCTCGTCCTCAATGGTGATCGCCGGGGCCTTAGCTCTCTTTGCCGCTCTCTGGGCCAGAGTCCTAAAGAGGGACAGACCCAGGGGAAAAGCAAGTGAGAAACAAGACCAACAGCAAAAACTGAAGAAATGCAAGCGCAGCAAGAGAAGCTTACTCTTCTTCATCCTCCTCGTCGGAGCTTAGCGCGGAGAAGTCGAAGCCCGGCGCGCGTCCGGTGGAAGGAGGCGGAGGAGAAGCTTCCCTTGGCCGCTTGGCGGGAGCAGTGGCGGCGGTCCGAGACGCCCCTGCTCCGGCCGTTGGCACGGCGTGAGTGGCGGCAGGGACTGCCGCGGTGGTCCGGCTAGACTCCGCTCCAGTTGCCGTCGTGGCGTGAGGCGCTCCCGCGGCAACGGTGCTTGCCGTGGTCGAGCGTGTCACGCGACGTGGCGACTGTTGGCCCGCTTGCCGCTCTGCCACATCACCAACCTTACAGAGGCGCCTTCTTGGTGGGGATGGAGGCTCTGCTTCTGGTGGGCTGGCTGAAGACGAGGAGGAAGAAGAGTCGATTTGCAACGAGCCGCTCGTGTCCTTGGCGGGCTCGCTCGGCTCGGCGTCACGCTCGGCAAGCTCCTTCTTGCCGGCAGACCCCCCTCGCTCGGCACGGCTCGCCACTTCTGCTGCGTCCGCCTCCGCCATGGTGAACCCAAACTAGCCCGCAGCTGCGGCTGCCGCTGCCTCCTCCAGCCTGGTGGCGATGCGCGCCATCTCCGCGTCAATGGTGTCGCGGGTGAGGCCGTCCTTCTCGTCGGGGCGGACTGCCACCTCCACCAAGTCGTCGAAGAACTGCTGCACGACCTCGTCGGCAGGCTCCCGCCAGGTTGGCACAATCCCGTGCGAGTTGCACTCCGGCATCATTGCACGGATGCGATCGAGCGCGGAATTATTGCACAAAGGCACGACGCCCCCCGGCAACATGAACACCTCGGGATGCTGGGGGTCATATTTGAACAGCTCCTGCAGCAACGCGTGGAGCTCCAGGACTGTGAAGTTATAGTTGAGGCCCGGCCGCAGCCTCATGATATCTGCCGCGTTCTTGAACTCCCAAGTGGGCCTCCCTCGTTCCTGCAGGGGGGCGATGCGGCGGCGAAGGAAATCTGCGCCAACAGCGCCGACAGTAAGCCCGGCGAGCCTGAGGCGCAGGATCCTAGTGGCAGCAATCCTCAGCCTGTCGTCCTCCGGGGCCAGGTCGCTCCAATCGCCGCCGCGTACTACTGGGGTTTGGCGCCGGGTGGTGAATGGCTGCGGATCCTCTTCGACAATCCAGCACCAATCCGCCCTCCACTCCTCCCACTTGCCGCGGAACTCTCCATCCAGATAGGTCTCCTTCTTGCCGGCCCTTGAGACCTAGGCAATCCCGCCGGATAGAGGCTCTCCTCTCTCCACCCGGGGTATGAAAAAATGGCGGAAGAGGGCTACGTTGGGAAGGACTCCAACAAAGTTTTCGCAGAGATGTGCGAAAACCGCCATTGTCAGAACGGCGTTGGGGGTGAAGTCGAGGAGGTGGAATCCATAGGTGTTCATGATGTCGCAGAAGAAATCAGAAAAAGGCGGGCAGAGCCCGCAGTAGAAGAACAGAGCAAAGAAGGGGTATCCATTCGGAGCCTCCTTCCAAGCGGCGGCGGGGAGTACCTTGCTGCGCGGATGCGCGCGCGTCTCCGCCGACCAGAACACAGAGTAGTCCTCCCTCAGCTCCTTCGCGCCGAGCCTGGGGGGGGGGGGGAAACGGACCGCTTCTTCCGCAGCGCTGCGAGCCGCTGCGCCTCGGTCGTCTTCACGGTCTTCCCCTTGTCGACTTTGGGGGCCATGGCGGAAGCAGTGGAGGACGCCGACGGCGTCGGTGGCGCTAGTGGCGGTGGGGGCGGAGCGCTGCTCTCTCTCTCTCAGCTTTGGGGAGGCGAGGGAGCGGCGGAGATTTCTGAGATTGGGAACGGCAACGGGCGAGTGGCCCAACCGCCCCTGTTCCCCCTGCCTTTAAAGGGGGAGGGGGCGGACATTCCACATTTCGAGAAAAGGAACCCCCACGACCTCTCCCACGACGCCGCATTCAACGCGTGCCGATTCGGGGAGGGCGCGGTGGATACGGAGGGAGATTCGGCGTAACCCAGGACGCGCGTGCCCGTGCACTGTTTAGGGCCTGGCCCAGCAGCGCTCGACACCGTGTCTAGCCCAGGCCCGGGGGCTCCTGTCGGTGTACTAGAGTAGGGGTACCCTAGTATCCCGAACTCGTGCACGGGCAGTCGCAGCATCCCCATGGCAAGGCTTGCCGGGTGACCGCCAAGACCCTCCGTGCTTCCTTCGAAGACCATTCAAGAACAAAGTACTCAAACCAAGGCCCCGGCGAGGAGCTAGCCGGGAAGGAAACAAGACCCCGGCAAGAGGAGCTTGCCGGGAAGACTATCAGAAGCACCCCGAGACCCCGGCAAGAGGAGCTTGCCGGGAAGGCCAACCCAGGCGTACCAAGAAAACTTGCCGCGGCGCGCTACGCGCCCCGGCGAGGCCCGGTGAGCGACAAGCTCCCAGACGCGACAAGACAACAACCGCGGCAAGGCGCTTGCCGCGGCAAACCGCCTCTCTGAGCCCGCGCTCCAGCACAACCACCACGTGTCGCTCTGGGGGCCCCTCCCAAGCACACGTGGCAGGAGGTCGCGCAGCTAGGGGTGCGAGGTGGCGAGCAGGCGCTGACGAGATAACCATTGTGGCAAACGGTCGCGTCCCTAGCGGTCCCTCTCGGTACTGTTTAGGCGACACAGACGGGCATTTAATGCCCTTGTCCCCTGCCGTCAGGGTTAGGTATGATAACACTGTAGCGAGTAGCTGTGCCTACTACAGCACCTAGCTGTGCCTATCCATGGCACCCTTTCCATTTTTGCCCTTGGCCCCTGTTGCTCTATGTCGGTAACCCCTTGAGTATAAAAGGAGGCCCATGTGCAACGTAGAGGGGGGTCGGCCGTTTTGAGAGCCTTCGGGAGGACGCCGTCCCAACACCCACGCTCGGTCTCGCTAGCAGCTGGAGAGTACTGTAGCACTCCGCGCTCCCGAGCTAGAAATCAATACCAAATCACAAAGCAGGAGTAGGGTTTTACGCATCCGTGCGGCCCGAACCTGGGTAAATCGCTCGCGTGCTTCGCCTCGATTTACTCTTCGCACGACCAATCGCCCGCGTGCTTCGCCTCGATCTGCTCTTTGCACGACCTCCTCCCCCCGCCGAACCGAAAGGGACCCGGTCCGCCGGTCCCATAGGTGCCCGTGGATCAGGAACCCCGGCACCACCGCATATATCTTGCAGTTCGGGCCTTAGCCCCTCTCAAATGAGCTCGTCTTCGGGGGATCTTCTTCCAGAGATGATGGAGAGCGAAACGCCTCCCCCGGACTCCTCCGCTCCAGAAGCGGGCGACCCCGAAGTGTCGTCGCGGAGGGCCTCTCCGGATTCGGTGAGGCCAGAAGATAATCCCGTAGACCCCCGAAGTCCCCAGTGTCCGGCTCCCGAACAGAGCATACAAAAGAGTCCAGCACCGTCTGGTGTGCGGTCGGATGTTCTGAGGGAGTTGGTGGGGCGAGCAGCCATCTCAGAAGAACACCGTATGCTGATGGGTACAGTGATGGAGAGAATCTCGTCCGCTGAAAGCATATTACATGAAGCCTTTATGAGTCTACTGGCAGGCTTTGAGGTACGTGAGATAATATGTGATAGTACTGCACATGTTAGGTGTGCCCTGTGTAGATAGTAGCCCCTGAGACTCTGGTTGTCGTCGAGAATGGCGGCGAACAGAGGATCATATTCCTAGTCAATAACCAGACTGCCCCTATGTGCAGGTGGTGGAAGATCTGGTGGCTAGGCGGACTAGTGAGTTTGCCAAATTAAAACGGCAACTGGATGCGGCAGACGCCGACATCGAGCTTGTTAACAAGAGGCTTGACGAGGCACAGGGTAAGTGTTATTATCCGGTGAACGCCACATAGTAAGAGTAGCATGATGCCAGTATCTTTAATATGTTGTGACTGCAGATGGGGCTGCCACCATGGAAGCCTTGCGGGCGGAACTTGCCCGAGCCAAGGAACAAGCGAGGATTAGTAATGTGGCTGCTTTGAAGGCGGCCGAAGAGTTGAAAGCCGAGAAGGCCGCACATTGCGAGAGCCAAGAGAAGATGGCCAAGATGGCCGTAGAATTAAAAGACACTGCCGACTGTTGTCGGGTCCTTGAAAAAGAAAATCGAGCGAAGGCAACGGACCTTGAGAAGGCCGCGGCGGTGGACAAAGACACCTGTTCTGCTATGAGAGCGAAGAAGGAGGAGCTGCGGGAAGCCGGGGATATTGCGGCTGGGAAACCCTTCATGTTACGGAGGAAGTTCGGAGATCCAAAGTATGCCCCTCTGGATTGGCTGTGGAGTTCGGCAGATGCGTATATGGATTTGGCGGCGAGCGCTGCCAATGCGGCCAAGTACTTCCAAGGCCAGACAGATCGTGAAGTGGACAAGCTGTTCTGGACGCAATTCCACGTTCCAGAGCATCCGCTTTCATTGACTGGCCAACTAGCCGAATGGGCCAGACTGAATAGGTTGTCCGGACTCGCCATGAGGTCTATTGTGGATCAGCTATGGCCGGAAAGGCCAAAGCCGAACGGCTATTTCAGCTTAGTGCAGCAGTTCCTTGATGCGGTGTCGCGCATTAATGCGATGAAGAGGTCGGCGTGTATAGAAGGCTCGCGGATGGCCCTTGCCCATGTTAAAGCATACTGGGCGTAGATGGACGCTACCACTGTTGCGGCGCAGGGTTCAGCCATAGGCCGGGTGGCTGCCGAGCACTATTTCGAGGAGGTTCTCGAGGGTGCTCGTTTGATAGAGGCCCAGTGCTCGAAAAATATTATGTTTGAGTGATATGTATTCTCATTGTAAGCACAATGCTTTTATGAATTTTTTATAAGGTTATGTTTATACTTTTGCCTGAAAGTAGTATGATGCCTCCTGTGCGGCCGTTTATGTATACATGTGTATAACCTGAAAGATTGCAGCCATCGACTTCAACCCCCACGCATAGAATGCGGGGGTGCTCGCAAAAAATGCATGTTCACACTTAACCCAACGTCTTGGTCCTATTAAGGAGGTGATAGCGTAGCAAGCGAGGCAACCAGACTATAATGCTTTAACACTTTCACTTAGCCATAGGAGTTTGACAGTGGGGCTACTAGATAGCCCCTGGTGGCTCCGCACTCTCCCGATCGCGGGGTGCGTACATGCCTGGCCGGAAAACGGCCCTTCGTTAAGGCGGAGGAATTCTAACATTCCGATAGGTCACCGAGTGGTTGACCAGTCTCACGCTATATCATGATAGTCAGTTTTCGGCTTTCTCTACTGAGGTGCTCGTCCGGATGAACCAGGGCACAATCGCAGTAGTTCTCCTGGTGCTACCTTAGCCGGTAAAGCGGAACGTAAGGCACCAAAACACAGGAGCCGGGCAAACCCAACATTTGACCAAAGACAATGATTCGGAGCTGATGCATATAAGGCCAAACTCGCGACGCCGAACACTCCCTAAGGTATTCGGTCTTTATGGTATAAACTAGGCCTAAATAGTGCCCTTCGTAAGAAGCCCCTTGTGTCCAGGTACGTGCATTATTCTGACGTGGCCACATGCCAAGACGTTAGCATCCTTCTCAATTGTGCTGAGAATTTGGTGGATATGTATCAACAAGAGACAGTAAAAAAGGTTTACGCAGGGTCTTAATCTAAAAAGAATCCTTGGAGCGGGTCCCTGTTGCACGTATGCGCCTGTGTCTCTGTTGTGCCGTATCCTGGATGGGTGTAGCACGATGATCATCTGTAAAAGAGAGGAACTAAGGTGAAAAAGTTGTCGTGCAAAGGATAGTTTTTAAGGGAACCAAGTGTAATTCAAGATGAGTAAAAATTGCCACTTGTCTGCGCGCGTTGAGCCCCTTGTATAGGGGTGTGACCATTGATCTGGTATGAATTACATATAGCTGCGCCGGACTCGTCTAACCGTGTCCGAGGTCTTGACGACCTGTTAAATGCTTTAGTTGGTGAGGCCGTTTTTAGTGTGTGGCTGCCAAGGCAGCCGCACTCTCTTCGGCGAGCAAATATCGCTTAATACTTCCATTTACTGTAAAGATGCCACGTGGTCTGGGCATCTTGAGTGTGAGGGAAGCGTAGTGCGGTATTGCATTAAAGCAAGCGAAAGCTTCGCGTCCGAGTAGTGCTTGATAGCCACTTTGGAACAGAGCGATGTGGAAGGTTAAGTGTTCGCTACGGAAGTTATCGGGGGAGATGAATATAACTTTTAGTAGTAGGGAGCCCGTGCAATGAGCCCCTGGGCCTGGCGTTACTCCTTTAAAGGTAGTATTGCTATGGCAAATTTTTGTTGGGTCTATCCCCATTTCGCGGATTGTATCCTGATATATCAGGTTTAGACTACTGCCATCGTCCATTATGACTCGTGTGAAGTGATATCCGTCAATTATTGGGTCTAATACCAGGGCAGTCCATCCTGCACGCCGGATACTTGCTGAGTAATCACGATGGTCGAAAGTGATCGGTTGAGACGACCAGTGGCAGGACTCCGCGGTGATAGGCCCTTGGGCATATTTTTCTGGGAGTGCCGTTTTGTTTCTTCCCTTGATCACGTGTAACACGTTTACTGTTTTGACTTCTGGTGGAAATTTCTTTTGTTCCCCAGTGTCTTGCTTGAGAGGCTCATCCTCGTCTTCGCTTGGTGTATCCTCCCCTTTGTGTACGGCGTTGAGGTTACCGGACTGCTTGAAGACCCAACATTCTCTGTGGGTATGATTAGCAGGTTTACTAGGGGTGCTATGGATCTGACATATTTGGTCCAGAATTTTGTTTAGGCTGGACAGTTCGTCTCCGGCGCCTTTAGAGGGTGCCTTTTGCTGACCTGGCCGAGAGCTTTTGAATCCGGCATTTACTGTCGTGCTCTTCCTGTTGTCTTCTTTGTTCCGGCGTTTGTTACTGCTGTTGCGCCGTGATTTCCCGTTTCCATCTCTAGTTTCAGATGTACTGGGGTCGCTGGTGCTGCATCTGGCTAGCCATCTGTCCTCACCCGCGCAAAAGCGGGCCATGAGGCTTGTTAATGCTGCCATTGTTCTCGGCTTTTCTTGGCCGAGGTGTCTGGCGAGCCATTCGTCACAGACGCTATGCCTAAAAGCTGCCAAAGCTTCGGCGTCCGGACAGTCGACAATTTGGTTCTTTTTAGCAAGAAACCTATTCCAAAGTTTTCGGGCTGACTCTCCGGGCTGTTGAGTTATATGGCTCAAATCGTCCGCGTCCGGAGGTCGGACATAAGTCCCTTGAAAATTTGCCCGAAAAGCGTCTTCGAGCTCTTCCCAGCTTCCTATGGAGTTTTCGGGGAGGCCTTTAAGCCAGTGACGAGCTGGCCCTTTAAGCTTGAGGGGTAAGTACTTGATGGTGTGGAGATCATCCCCTCGAGCCATATGGATATGGAGGATATAATCCTCAATCCAGACCCCAGGGTCTGTTGTTCCGTCGTATGCCTCTATGTTTACGGGTTTGAATCCCTCTAGAAATTCATGGTCTAGCACCTCATCGGTGAAACATAGGGGGTGTGCGGCACCCCTGTATCTGGGTGTACCACGTTGTTCGGATGTTTGTTGTGTTATGTTGTATGCTGGGGCGCGCTTGCGTGGTCCATAGATGGATCTGGTTGCGCCGTCCTTTTTGTGCGAGCCCTTGCGTGGATCGCGTATTGGCGTGTGAGTGGCGTTGTTTGCCGCTCGATGTTGGCCGTGAGGTCGTCTATCTGGCCAGGTGGCTGTTTTGATTTTTGGTTGTGGGGGGTCTGAGGCCTCCTCATCGAATTCAGGTAGCAACTTCCGCTTTGGGTAGCTCTTGGTGGGGCGATTGTCGCCGTACCTTGCTGCTGTGTTGAGTACTTTACTCCATCTGATTTGGAGTGTGTCTTGCGCAGCCTTGAGCCTTTGCTTCTGCTTTTTCAGACTCCTCGCGGTGGCAACAAGCCTTTGACGGGCATTCTGCTGCTCCGGGTGCCTGTCCGGCATTATGTCGTCCGGACTATTATCTTTGACAGAATTGATTTGTTTGGTTTGATTCCCTGAATTGCCGTGGTCTGGCAGTGGTTCGCCCTGCTCCAACGCTGGGTCTGTGTGATTGTTATTTCTGCCAAGGCGGGATTTGGGGCGGAGCTTGCGCCGCCGCTTTGACTGCTTCTCGAGGGAACAAGCCTTCGGTGCGTCCTTCCGTTCCTCATCGTCGTCTTCTTTTGGTGTGTCCACCATGTATACGTCATATGATGAAGTGGACGTCTAGCGCCCTGTGGGCAGTGGTTCCTCTTCGCCTCCCGCATCGTCATCCATACCGTCGATGTCTGCGGAGTGGAAGTCGAGCATGTCGGTTGAGTCATCGACAGTGGCTATTAAGTGGGTGGTGGGTGGGTGTCGAATTTCTTCGTCGTCCGCATCCCAATCCTGTTGGCCATAATCCGGCCAGGGCTCTCCTGACAAAGAGAGAGACCTTAGTGAATTCAGAATGTCGCCGAAGGGCGAGTGCTGAAAGATATCTGCGGCGGTGAATTCCATGATCGGCGCCCAATCGGGTTCGATTGGCAGGGGCGTAGGTGGTTTGGAGTCAAAAAAAGAGTCCGGCACCTTGGAGTCACGGGCTGCGCAGTGGATTATGCTGGTGTTCGGCTCGATCGTCGTTGAGACTGCAGCCCCTGAGGCGGTGTCTAACCACCCGTCCTCGATTGGCGCAGTTGGCTCCGAACTAAGGGTCAGAGCTGATGCGGGCGCGGCTTCTGGGGTACTGTTTGGCGGCAGAGCTAGGTCATACCCATCGCGACAATGCGGCGCGCCCGGCTGTGGCTCGAATCCGTCGAAGATCAAGTCTCCACGGATGTCGGCCGTGTAGTTCAAACTTCCAACTCTGACCTGATGGCCAGGGGCGTAGTTTTCAATCTTCTCCAGATGGCCAAGCGAATTAGCCCGTAGTGCAAAGCCGCCGAATACGAAGATCTGTCCGGGGAGAAAAGTCTCACCTTGGACCGCATCGCTATCGATGATAGTAGGAGCCATCAAGCCTAACGGTGACGACACAGAGGAACTCTCAATGAAAGCACCAATGTCGGTGTCAAAACCGGCGGATCTCGGGTAGGGGGTCCCGAACTGTGCGTCTAGGCCGGATGGTAACAGGAGGCAGGGGACACGATGTTTTACCCAGGTTCGGGCCCTCTTGATGGAGGTAAAACCCTACATCCTGCTTGATTAATATTGATGATATGGGTGTTACAAGAGTAGATCTACCACGAGATCAGAGAGGCTAAACCCTAGAAGCGCCTATGGTATGATTGTATGTTGTGATGGTTGTCCTACGGACTAAAACCCTTCAGTTTATATAAACACTAGAGAGGGTTAGGGTTACACAAGGTCGGTTACAAAGGAGGAGATATCCATATTCGTATTGCCTAGCTTGCCTTCCACGCCAAGTAGAGTCCCATCTGGACACGAGACGAAGTCTTCAATCTTGTATCTTCATAGTCTAACAGTCCGGCCGATGGAGATAGTCCGGCTGTCCAGAGACCCCCTAATCCAGGACTCCCTCAATGGGCACGTGGACCCACGTCGTGAGGGCAACTTAGGTGGCCCACTCCGGCGAGAGAGTGGCCGCAGCCGCCATGCACGTGCTAACAAGGTGCATGAGCGTGGCTGCAATCTGTGACCGGGCGGCAAAGGCAGCCCAAATGGCCGCCGCTGCTTCTCAGGTGGCGGCAGCAACATCTGCCTCGGGGATAGCAACTGGCGAGAGCGGCACAGCAAATGTCCGTTCCGCAGCGGCGTCCTTAGCCCTGATGGAGGCCGCCCACGACCATGTCTAGGCTGCCCATGCCCAGCTCCTGGCGGTCACCGCACAAATCGAACGAAGCTTCTCCGACAACGGTCGGCAACCCACGGCCGAAGAGTTGGCAATCGCCGAGAGCGTTCGAGCAGCCGTCCGTTCTTCCGCCGCATACTTTGTGACGATAGAGCCCGTCCAAGCCCAGATCGCGCCTGCCCACGCCCAGCTCGTGGCGGCCTTTTCCAAAGAGATGGCGGACGTGGATGGCGAGATGCTTGTCGAGTATGGTGCGACGGATGCCATGGAGCCCCTTCCCCAGGAGACCGTCGGGCACGAGCTGGACATGGAGGCGGCGGCGGAGATCGACAAGCACCAGCCGTAGTAGTACTCTTTGTTTTGTTTAATTAAGAGCGCCGGTCTTTAATTTGTTAGAGTAATGTTTAGGTCAGCTAGCTCTGCTTAATTGCTGAACTTGCTCGATTAAGAAGTGTGGGTGTGATGTAGTCTCCTTTGTGTACCCAAATTATGCAATGACGTGGATGACCACTTTTAACCATGGAAATTCGAACATAAACTTTTGACATTGAAACTCATCACACACGGGTTAAGCTATCTGAATCATTTGTGATGTCCACATATCGTACATTATTCTGAATAAGGGACCATGTCTGATGACACTTTGCACGCCAGTTTTTCGCTAAAGCGGTTCCAAATTTTCGGCTTCCGCGGAAATATCTAACTCCCCGCCCCTCCCCCTACCAAAAGCCACATTTCCCCTCTTTCCGCCTTCCTTTCCAAGTTGAAACCTTCACTCCTTGCTTGCAGTGCCGCCTCCTTGTCGGCGACCCTCCTTCATGCAGCTCGGCTTCTGTAGGATCGAAAGTATGTCTAGAGGGGGGTGATTAGACTACTTGACCAAATAAAACTTAACCTTTTCCCAATTTTAGTTCTTGGCAGATTTTAGCTATTGTAGGACAAGTCAAGCAATCATCACACAATTCAAGCAAGCATGCAAAGAGTATATTGGCAGCGGAAAGTAAAGCATGCAACTTGCAAGAATGTAAAGGGAAGGGTTTGGAGAATTCAAACGCAATTGGAGACACGGATGTTTTTCCCGTGGTTCGGATAGGTGGTGCTATCCTACATCCACGTTGATGGAGACTTCAACCCACGAAGGGTAACGGTTGCGCGAGTCCACGAAGGGCTCCACCCATAAAGGGTAACGGTTGCGCGAGTCCACAAAGGGCTCCACCCACGAAGGGTCCACGAAGAAGCAACCACCCACAAAGGGTCCATGAAGAAGCAACCTTGTCTATCCCACCATGGCCATCGCCCACAAAGGACTTGCCTCACTAGCGGTAGATCTTCACGAAGTAGGCGATCTCCTTGCCCTTACAAACTCCTTGGTTCAACTCCACAATCTTGTCGGAGGCTCCCAAGTGACACCTAGCCAATCTAGGAGACACCACTCTCCAAGAAGTAACAAATGGTGTGTAGGTAATGAACTCCTTGCTCTTGTGCTTCAAATGATAGTCTCCCCAACACTCAACTCTCTCTCATAGGATTTGGATTTGGTGGAAAGAAGATTTGAGTGGAAAGCAACTTGGGAAGGCTAGAGATCAAGATTCATATGGTAGGAATGGAATGTCTTGATCTCAACACATGAGTAGGTGGTTCTCTCTCAGAACATATGAGTTGGAATTGTGTATGTGTTCTGATGGCTCTCTCCACGAATGAAGAGGAGGTGGAGGGGTATATATAGCCTCCACACAAAATCCAACCATTACACACAGTTTTCCAATCTCGGTGGGACCGAATCAACAAACTCGGTCGGACCGAAAAGGTAAACCTAGTGACCGTTAGAGATTTTCGGTGGGACTGACATGCAACTCGGTAGGACCGATATGGTTAGGGTTTGGGCATAACGTAATCTCGGTGAGACCGATTACACAAACTCGGTGAGACCGATTTTGGTATTAGCTAACCAGAGAGTGGTCAGGCAAACTCGGTGGGACTGATTTGCTCTTTCGGTGAGACCGAAAAGTTACAAAAAGGAAACACTGAATTTACATTGCAATCTCGGTGGGACCGATTCGGTCTTTCGGTGAGACCGAAAAGTTACGAAAGGGAAATAGAGAGTTTGCAGTCCCATCTCGGTGAGACCGAGATCCCTATCGGTAGAACCGAATTGCTAGGGTTTGGCAGTGGCTTATGACAAGTGAAACCCGGTGGCGCCGGATAGAAAGAACCGGTATGACCGAGTTTGGCTTAGGGTTTAGGTCATAAGTGGATATGGGAAAGTAGTTGAGGGTTTTGGAGCATATCACTAAGCACATGAAGCAAGAGGCTCATTAAGCAACACCTCATCCCTCCTTGATAGTATTGGCTTTTCCTAAAGACTCAATGTGATCTTGGATCACTAAAATATAAAATGAAGAGTCTTGAGCTTTTGAGCTTGAGCCAATCCTTTGTCCTTAGCATTTTGAGGGTTCCACTTTCACATCCATACCACGCCAATCATTGAGCTTTCCCTGAAATAATCATCTTGGAATAGCATTAGCTCAATGAGCTATATGTTGTTATGAATTACCAAAACCACCTAGGGATAGTTGCACTTTCAATCTCCCCCTTTTTGGTAATTGATGACAACATATAGATCAAAGCTTCGACAAATGATAATAAGCATGAAATATATCGTCGCTTTGAGAAGTATGTGACAAGTAAGAGCTCCCCCTAAATTTGTGCATATTTAAAATTTGCTTTGGACTGCAAATGCACAAGGAGTTAGAGTCATGAGTTACTCTTCCATGTCACATACATCTTGGTGGAGCGCTTAAAATGATAAGAATGAAATACATGCACTCATCACCAAGAATAGTGAATGATCACATAAGATAGATAAAATAATAGCATCAAGCAAGCATTAAGTGTAGCTTATGATCAAACACATGATCATCAATGTCTCACAAGCAATGACATAGTAGCACTCAAAAGCAAACAAAGTTCGAAAAACCACCAAATAAAGCAAGAGAGAAAAAAAGCAACACTCTCTCTCTCGAAGCCTATGATCTATACATTTTCTCCCCCTTTGGCAACAAGTTACCAAAAAGTTCCTAGAAAATGCATAGTGCTAGATCGACGCTCAGGCTTGATCTTCAGGTGGTGGAGGAGTCCGGATCACTCCAAGGACGAAGGCTTCTATAGACGCTGAAGTAGACGCTAGAGTTGGAGCTGAAGTAGATGCTGGAGCAGGTTGGGCTGGTGCTACGGCTGGAGCTGACGCAGTTGCTCTTGTGTCCGAAACTGGCACTGCAAACGACCTCGTGGCACTCTGGCAAAGGCATCAGTGGTTGTCTTCCCTTTCCTCTCCTGCATATCATCTTGGAGCTGCTCCACTGTAGTCTGAATCTCTGTCACCTTGACATCCAAGTCATAGAACTTTTGTTCCATGATTCTCTCTAGGCTTGCCTGGTTCTGATTTAGGGTGGCTAGTCCTTTCTCAATCCGCAGGGTGGATGCAATTAGGTAACCAAGCTGCTCTTGTTTGGTTTTCAAGAAATATTCAGATGCCTCCTCTTGAGTTGGCATCTTGGCAGCTTTCTCCTTCCTCGTCTTCTCCTTCTTTGCTTGTGCTTGTGCAGACGATGGTTCATTCTCAGTCATCACAACTTGATTGTCCTCAAAATCTGGACGGATGGGTAGGTGTTCCTTGTCCAATAAGTATATGCTTGTGCCCATCTTGGAGTTGATGAGCTCCTGAATTTGTGGGGCATAACCACAGCTCCTCTTCTGATCAGCTGCTGTCCTCTTAATGGTCTCTACCATGAGGCTCATCACCTTGAACTTCTGTGGCACATCAAAGATATGTAGCAAGTTGATTGCATGGCCTCTGATCATCTTGTGATCACCTGACTTGGGCAAGAGAGTGTGCCTCAAAATCCAATTGATGGTTGGCAGCCCTGACAGAAGGTAATGTACTGAGCCAAACTTGAAAGTTTCAAGAGCTTCATTTGGAATTTCCTTGTACATGTTTGACATTGAGTTATGGTCCATCTTCTTCTTGGCATAGATATCCAAGTCATCCTCATTATCCTCTGGGGCATTGATCAACTTTGCCCATTCCTCAACTGTAGATTGGTACCTTGTACCCTCAGACATCCATGTGATCCTCCCATCTGGATAAAAATGTGTTGTGGAGTAGAACTGCATTATAAGCTCCTCATTCCACTTTGTGAGCTTCTGCCCAACAAAGTCAGCTACTCCACAAGCTATGAAGCTGTCATACACTCTAGGGTAGTGTTCCTCATTTTCCTTCATGTAGGTCCAGTCGACCCATCTCATGTCACAAACAATGGGCTTCTTGTCCAACAAAACTGTCTCATAGAAGTCATGTTGTTCCTTAGTGTGGAACCTGTAGTCAACAGCAGTCCTTCTCCTTGAAGCATACGGGTCTGCTTCTCTCCACTTCCTGAGCCCTGAGTCTCTCCTGAGCTTCATATCCTCAGCCACAGGATGAGCATCGTTGTGGTCTGGGATCTTGGGCTTGAGTTTTCTGAGTACTTGCTCTTCATCATCTTCTTCTGCAGCTTCAGGCACTGGGGCCTTGTTCTTCTCAGTTACAGGTATGCTCCTCGTGTTTCTCTTTGGTGCAGACTTGGACTTGGAGGCAGCTTTGGGTGCTTCTTTGGGCTTAGATGTGGCAGCCCCTGTCCTGATAGCATCACCCATAAGCTTAGGTGCCTTAGGTGCTGGTGCAGCAACCTCTTATTCCTCTTCCTCTTCCATGATGGAAGCCTTTCCAAGCACTCTGGCTACGGTCTTCTTGACCCTTTCCTTCCTTTTCTTTCCTTCAGCAGCAACTGGCTCTTTGGGTGCAGGCTTTTCAGTTGAAGCCCTGGCCTTTGACATAGGCTGCCTGCCTGCTGGCCTTTTGATTTTCATCCCTGGCTTTGTGCCTTGTGCTGGCTCGACTCTCTTTGATGTGGCTTCCTCTTCTGCCACATAATCTTCATCCTCAGAATCTGAAGTTCTCTTCTTCCTTTGTCTGGTGGCAGCTTTTGGCAGATTGCTTGGGGTACTCCTGCTGCCATCATTTGAAGAACTTGAGGGACTAGTGCCCTCACTCATCTGCACTTGCTCTTCTGACATGTTCTGGCTATCACTTTGGTCTGACATGATGAACAAGCTGACTGCTGACCCTGTGAACAGTTTATAGATGAGGTAGAATAGATGAGCATCACAAAATGCAGAGATTTTTGCAAAAGAATGATCCAAAAGCTTAGTTTTAGTTTCCCACTGAAATCATCTCGGATCTACCGATTTTCAAACTCGGTGATATCGAAGCAGTTTTGGAACCTAAACTAGTGAACTCGGTTGGACCGAGTCACAGTTCGGTGGCACCGAGACTGCTAGGGTTTCACAGAGTTCCAAAATCGGTCACGATAAGTAATTCTCGGTCAGACCGAGTCTCACTTGTGCAATGGCATAAGCCAAATCGGTGGGACCGAGTTTTTCAACTCGGTGGGTCCGAGATGGTTTCGGCGGAAACCTAAACCAAGAATTTTCGAATCAAACCTAATCTACGAGTTCATTGACTGCATAGAAGTTTATCAAACGTGGCTAGAATCAATATGATCACAATGTGCTAGGAATCAGATTGGGGAATAGCACAAAGATCGAGTCCATACCCTAGTTCGGCGGAGACTCGCTACGGCGGCAACGGCGGGGTAGAATTCCCGTTGACGGCGATGGAGACCAGCGACTGGAGGCGGCTGGCGGCGAGAAGACGATCCGGAGACCACGTTGGCAGAGCAGGCTATCGCGCGGGCGAAGGGGTTCGGAGAAATTTCCAAATTTTGCCCGTGACTATATATAGCCCGACCCTGTTGGTGTGACCGAGTGGAACAACTCGGTGGCACCGAGATTCATAACTGCAAGCAGTTACTGAAACTCGGTGTGACCGAAAAGTTCAAATCGGTTGCACCGAGATCGAAAACCTAGATCAACTTAATGATCTCGGTAGGACCGAAAGTGGGGTATCGGTCAGACCGAGAATCATAAAGAGGTTTTGGAAGTTTAAGTCTATGACGAATCGGGGACTCCGAGCGCTCCTCACACAGAGTGGTTCGAATCTGACTTGATCAAATTTTGTGATGTAGCATGAATAGAGTTTGAGATGAGAAAAGCATAGATAGCTAGAGGAGGTTCTTAGGCATTCTTGTCCATCCACTTGGCAAAAAGAAATAAAACCAAACAATCAAAACAACAAGTGGATGTCCTCGAATGAGTAAAATATGCAACCAGCATGCTCACACAATAAGATGACAAATGAAATATGTGACAAGGCATGCACAACCAATTCTAGCATCTACCAAGCAATTTGCGATGACAAGGTCATCTATATATGAGTATATTGACTTAGGAGTCAAGTGAGAACACTTGATCATAGGTCATACTCATCATTTAAGCTCAAGTGGGGTTACCACTTTTACATAAAGCATTGTTGTGTTCACATCTTTAGAGTTTCTTTAGCTCAAGTCTTAGAGTAAAGCTCCCCCTAGATGTGATATCCCCCCTTAGAAGGGATGAACTAACCTTGGGTTTTGTCGATGATGACTTCATGTAGATGTTGAAGATGTGGATGCTCAATGTTGATGTAGATCATTTGGAGCAATCCATTGGAGTGAGTTGCACTTTCAATACCTACATGGGTTAGTCCCACAAGGAACAAACAAGGATATCCATAGACATAGAGTGATGTTCAACACAAGATGATGTCCATAAGGCAATTAGGTTACCTTGTCCCTTGTCTTACCAACAAGAGGGTTTGTGACTCCTTGAACTAGTGCAAGATGTGGAAGTTTGTTGCACTTGTTCTGCCAAAATGATAAGAGTGAAGTATGTTGGCGGAGTCACCCTCAAGAACTCTCTAGTTCTTCTTCTTTTGGATCCACACCATCTTGATGGGAATCCTTGGAGTTGTAGTCGTACTTGATGAAGTGGAACTTGAAGTAGTCTTGGGAATCCACTTAACTAAGGTCTTAGGAGCTTCTTCAAATGCATCAATTTCCTCTTGAAGCTTGTCCTTGCCTTTTTGCTTGTAGTCTTGTGGTGGAAGATCATCTTGAGCTTGTGTCCCCTTGAAAAGAAGATCATACTTCTCTTGTTGAGGAACAAACTTTGTCTTGGGGTATTGAATCTTCTTCCCACTCAACTCCATTGGCATTGAACTTTCGTTCAAAACCAACACCTTGATTCTTCCGGTGCATTCCTTGCTTGCGCACAATTTCCTCGAATTGCTTACTCCCGGAAAGGCTTTTGTACACTCCTTTCTCTATAATTCCCTTCAATAAGCTATTTTCTTGCTCAAGTGTAACTTGGCTAAGAGAATCATTAGTGGAATCAGGAGAACTACTAGAAGCAACAATATTGGATTTAGTATGATCATTGTTACTGCTAGAGGAAGAATCTTTCTTGTTCTTGTTACTAGACTTGACTTGAGGCATGTAAGTGGATAAGAGTAAACGCTTGGCAATGTATTTTCTTGTGGAGATCATCATTGATTGCTTTTAAGAACTCATGCTCTTTCTCAAGATTGAGCTTTTCAAAGCGTAATTTCTCATGAGCTCTTAAAAGTTCTCGATGATCTTCGAAGATAGTTTCATGAGCTAACTTAAGAGTGTTTAGTTCTTTAGTTAGAGCCTCAATCTTCTCCTTATCATTGTCATTCGTTTTATCTTGATTAGCATGATTAATTGACGTTTCATCATAGTATTCATCACTAGAGTTGTCAACAAGCAAATCATCACCTAACAAGTCATCTTCATCACTATTGAAATCAACATACTCAGGTGTGTTACCTTAGGACCTTTGGCCATGAAGCATCTTCCAATTCCTTCATTTGGTGAGTCAAATATGTCGTAGGAGTTGGTTGACACAAGTGCTAGACCGGCAACACCTTCATCTTGAGTATCTTCGGAGTCGGAGTAATAACTTCTCTCGGAGTGACTGTCGGAGTCGGAGCCGGATACCCATTCACCAACATGAGCTTGATGTCTTCGTTTTGTGTAGCTCCTTGATGATTTTTCCTTCCTTTCTGAATCCTTGCTTCTCCGTGAGTATCTTCGTTCATAACGATCATCTCTACTCCTTCTCTCTCTTGGTGGTGATTCTTTGCTTCTTCTTTTTGGAGAATCTTCTCTTCTCTTGTAGGGAGCCGTACACTCATTGGAATAGTGTCCGGGTCTTCCACAACTGTAGCAGTTTCGCTCTCGACTAGAAGATCTTTTGTCATTGTAGGACCTTGACTTGGAACTTCTCTCTTTGCTTCTACTCTTGTAGAACTTGTTGAAGTTCTTCACCATTAAGCTCAATTCTTCATTGAAGTTTTGTTTCTCACTTGATGATGTAGGGGCTTCACATGAGGCTTTGTAGGCACCACTTGATTTTTTGTGAAGTTCCTCTTTATCCTTAAGTGACATCTCATGAGCAACAATTCTTCCAATCACCTCCGTTGGCTTGAGATCTTTGTAATTGGGCATCATTTGGATCAATGTGCATACGGTATCATATTTTCCATCCAAGGCTCTTAGAATCTTCTTGATGATGAATCTATCGGTCATCTCTTCACTTCCTAAGCCGGCAATCTCATTTGTGATGAGAGCAATCCTAGAGTACATTTCAGCGACACCTTCACCATCCTTCATTTTGAACTTGTCGAGTTGACTTTGAAGCACATCCAACTTGGATTCCTTGACGGAGTCGGTACCTTCGTGCATATCAATCAAAGTGTCCCAAATTTCCTTTGCATTCTCAAGACGGCTGATTTTGTTGAATTCTTCGGGGCACAATCCATTGAAGAGAATATCACAAGCTTGAGCATTGTATTGCAACATCTTCAACTCATCCGTGGTAGCTTCACGGTTTGGTTCTTTCCCATCAAAGAAGTCACCTTGCATACCAACACACACAATAGCCCAAACGGCGGGGTTATGTCCAAGAATATGCATTTTCATTTTATGCTTCCAACTAGCAAAATTAGTACCATCAAAGTAAGGACCTCTACGGTGATAATTTCCCTCGCTAGACGCCATACTCTCCTAGGTTGTGAAACCAAGGCTATTACCACCAAAAGCTATGGAGATCAAAGCAAATGGAGACCAAAGCTCTGATACCACTTGTAGGATCGAAAGTATGTCTAGAGGGGGGTGATTAGACTACTTGACCAAATAAAAACTTAACCTTTTCCCAATTTTAGTTCTTGGCAGATTTTAGCTATTGTAGGACAAGTCAAGCAATCATCACACAATTCAAGCAAGCATGCAAAGAGTATATTGGCAGTGGAAAGTAAAGCATGCAACTTGCAAGAATGTAAAGGGAAGGGTTTGGAGAATTCAAACACAATTGGAGACACGGATGTTTTTCCCGTGGTTCGGATAGGTGGTGCTATCCTACATCCACGTTGATGGAGACTTCAACCCACGAAGGGTAACGGTTGCGCGAGTCCACGAAGGGCTCCACCCACAAAAGGTAACGGTTGCGCGAGTCCACAAAGGGCTCCACCCACGAAGGTTCCACGAAGAAGCAACCACCCACAAAGGGTCCACGAAGAAGCAACCTTGTCTATCCCACCATGGCCATCGCCCACAAAGGACTTGCCTCACTAGCGGTAGATCTTCACGAAGTAGGCGATCTCCTTGCCCTTACAAACTCCTTGGTTCAACTCCACAATCTTGTCGGAGGCTCCCAAGTGACACCTAGCCAATCTAGGAGACACCACTCTCCAAGAAGTAACAAATGGTGTGTAGGTAATGAACTCCTTGCTCTTGTGCTTCAAATGATAGTCTCCCCAACACTCAGCTCTCTCTCACAGGATTTGGATTTGGTGGAAAGAAGGTTTGAGTGGAAAGCAACTTGGGAAGGCTAGAGATCAAGATTCATATGGTAGGAATGGAATGTCTTGGTCTCAACACATGAGTAGGTGGTTCTCTCTCAGAACATATGAGTTGGAATGGTGTGTGTGTTCTGATGGCTCTCTCATCGAATGAGAAGGAGGTGGAGGGGTATATATAGCCTCCACACAAAATCCAACCGTTACACACAGTTTTCCAATCTCGGTGGGACCGAATCAACAAACTCGGTCGGACCGAAAAGGTAAACCTAGTGATCGTTAGAGATTTTCGGTGGGACTGACATGCAACTCGGTAGGACCGATATGGTTAGGGTTTGGGCATAACGTAATCTCGGTGAGACCGATTACACAAACTCGGTGAGACCGATTTTGGTAATTAGCTAACCAGAGAGTTGGTCAGGCAAACTCGGTGGGACCGATTTGCTCTTTCGGTGAGACCGAAAAGTTACAAAAAGGAAACACTGAATTTACATTGCAATCTCGGTGGGACCGATTCGCTCTTTCGGTGAGACGAAAAGTTACGAAAGGGAAACAGAGAGTTTGCAATCCCATCTCGGTGAGACCGAGATCCCTATCGGTAGAACCGAATTGCTAGGGTTTGGCAGTGGCTTATGACAAGTGAAACTCGGTGGCGCCGGATAGAAAGAATCGGTAGGACCGGAGTTTGGCTTAGGGTTTAGGTCATAAGTGGATATGGGAAAGTAGTTGAGGGTTTTGGAGCATATCACTAAGCACATGAAGCAAGAGGCTCATTAAGCAACACCTCATCCCTCCTTGATAGTATTGGCTTTTCCTAAAGACTCAATGTGATCTTGGATCACTAAAATATAAAATGAAGAGTCTTGAGCTTTTGAGCTTGAGCCAATCCTTTGTCCTTAGCATTTTGAGGGTTCCACTTTCACATCCATACCATGCCAATCATTGAGCTTTCCTTGAAATAATCATCTTGGAATAGCATTAGCTCAATGAGCTATATGTTGTTATGAATTACCAAAACCACCTAGGGATAGTTGCACTTTCAGCTTCCTCTATCCAGGAAGGTAATCCACACCCGACCCCCATCCTCCTCCTCCTTCCACATCCCACATGCCTCGACCGCCGGCGCGAGCGTGACACTTTCCACCCAAATCACCGACCCCTCCACCAAACAAGCGCTGGCCTAAGCCATGGTGCACACAGTATAGCCAGGACCTCAAGGAGCATTTGGCAGCGGAGAAGCAAATTGCGGCCGCACGCGCGGATAAGGTCGCGATGGCTGCCATTCGTGCCGACCCCCAGATCTTGAAGGAGCACCTTGCCATTTGCTAGCTATGTCGGTTAAGCATGCTCGGTTTACCCGTTGCGTGTGCTGCTCATGCCTTTCCTTCACAAATTCTAGTGAATTATGCTATCTAATTTTACCATGCAATCTATTGCTCTAGTGTATATGTTCTATATGTCGTGCAGTGTGGTTCTCACTTATTAACTGTTTTGTTAATTAGTTCTCGTCTTCAGTTAACTGTTTGGTTCAACTCTGCAAATGTGATGTTCAAATCTTCAGGCTGCAATTTTGTATTGTCTTCCATGTGAGAAATAAATCGAATTTATCTTTACAAAACTGTGGGTGCATTATGTTATTGTATACCATGTGAGGAATAAATTGAATTTGGCTGTAGTAAATACACGAGAAACAAATACAATTGCTACAATTGGCTGTAGTTAACTGTTTGGTTAACTGTCTGATCTTCTATTAGGAGTATGTTATATTGTGCAATGTGGTGCTCAGTTAATGTTTGGGTCATTTGTTGTGGTGTTTAGTTAACTGCTTGGTTCAATTCTGCAATGCAATGTCCAATTGTCGTGGGTAGAATTTTGTATTGTTGTGCATGTGAGGAATAAATTGAATTTGGCTGCACTTAATAAATGAGAAACATATACAAGTGCTATATTTCCTAGTTCTTAATCATGCTTGGTTTGGGTAAATGGGTTTTCCGTGTGTCTTGAATTAATCTGATGAATCTGCAATGTGCTTATTTTTCATCAACATATTTTACTGATAGCATAAGAACCCTTACTTGACCTGATGACTAACTACCTTATATGTGTTGTAGGGAAACAATGGGAAGCACTGAGGTTTACAATCGAGGTTAGCACATGCATGGTCCATTGTCTAATAGCACATTATTGTGCAAATGTAGGAACCATTCTAATATTTAGGTTTTTAACAATTTGGTCTTGCACATGTAGGTCCTGCTTTCAGAGGTTTTGACTCACTGTTCGACCCTTTTTGCATATGGGGAAATGAGTTGTCCATGAATATCAATCAAGTCAAGAAACTTAGAAAGATTGTTAGGATAAAGAAATTAGCGACAAAAAACAACAAGATCTTTGTCTGCACAATGAAGAAGGCATCAGTTCACTACAAGATGGTACTAACTATTATACCTTCCCTTTTTTTATTCCTTTGCCCCATTTTCAATATAGAAAAGATATTTATGCACATCCTTGTTTTCAGGCCTTTCCAAAGCAGATCACTGATGATTACCTCTCAAACTACCTCTATGGTCAGGAGGCGAGGAAGGTTTTCATACAACACCCACGGTTCAATATTGAAGTGTTCCTGAAGAGGACGAAGGACGGACGGTCAATCATCCACAGGCACTGGCCTAAAGTTGCAAAGACCTTCAACATGAATGAAGGCTCAATATTCGCCTTCCGCTTCAGCAGTTTTCCAGATGAGATGCATCTGTCTATATACCATCTATGATGCTAATTTCGAAAGGTTCTACATGTTGCATGTGGAACTTGCTACTAGTGCAGTTGTGTAATGGGGTAGCTGAGTGCTGAAGCTATATCATGTTGTACTCTGATGTATTTCAATTATGAAATTCCGCTTCCTTAATATGGAAATGAAATATATTGTGTGCTTAATATGAAATGTCAATTAGATTAATAAATGGATTATGAATAATCGGGTAATTAGCCTGCTAATGGCGAATTTGCCTGCTAATTGGGTTTTGCTATTGCAAACGGTTGTTGAAATAATACTGTGGGCGATGACCTCAGGCAACGCACACAGTTTCTAGGAATAAACCGTGTTGGATCAATGAACAATCACACACGACTTTCTCTTGAAAACTGTTTGCGTTAGGCCACCTTGCGCAAACGTTTACCACATAAAAACTGTGTGTGATGGACAACCTTTGCCACACAGTTTCTTCTACGGACTGTGTGTGATACATTCAATAACGCAACGATTTAACGGGAAAAATTGTGTGCGATGTACCTGTGAACGGAAACATTTTCATTGGAGCGACTATGTGGGATGTGCATACGAATAGAAACGTTTAGCGGGGACTGACTGTGTGGGATGTACTTGCGACCGGAAACAATTTTGTCGTATAATTGTATTTTTTTAGCTCTATTGTACGTATTTCTGTATTTGAGCGCTCGTCGATCGCACACGACCTCATTTTGCCGAACGTGTGTGCCAGGAGGGCATATCCCCTACGGTTTCTGGGTCATGTGGGAAGGACCCCCCTATCGCCCACACTCACCTGGCGACGGTTCCAAATGCCATCGCGGAAAGGGGTTAAAAACTGTTTGTTTAGGACCGACGCGCACCAGTGATACTTACACTCATTGCTGTTTGATTATGTAGCATCACTGTAAATGTTCGCTTCTTTATCCTCCCTTTGCTCAAAATGATAAGATATCTATTTACTCTTAGATAAATGTAGAATTAAAACAATGGTGATGAAGTTTTAGATTGCTCATGTAAGTACCTGTTGTCATGTACTCCCTCTGTATCGAATTAATTGTTGCTCAATTGGATGTATTTAGAACTTAATAGTGCTAGATACATCCATTTGAGCAACAAGTAATAATGGACGGTGGTGGTATTACTGTACTTGCATTGCGAGATAGTTGATTGTCTAGCATTACTCTACATATTATTTTCCCTTCCCTCCACTTTCTGCAAATTATCAGATCTACATTTACTCTTACCAAAATGTTGAATAAAGCCAATGCCACTGCACATGTTGATGTCTGCATTCCTCTTGTCAGTACCTTTTGCCTTGTAATGTTGTACTTAATTAATTGTTATTTGATTATGTATCATAACTCTGCACCTAAGCTTCATTATCCTCTATTTCTTCCAATATTATTTGATCTATATTTACTCTTTACAAAATGTAGAATAATGGCAACACTTATAAAGAAGTTCCTTTGGGGAATTTATTGAATTATCCTTCCATCTACATGGAGAAGGGCTTTGTCCGGCCCGAGTTAACATGTAATGTAAGTTCATCCTTCTCAAGCCTTTAAACTTTGTTCTAGTATAGATTTGGATAGGCATCATTTCCTTCATTGCTGTTTACTTTGGTGTTTACATCTGATTGGATGTTTGCAACAACTACCCGTTTTAAATTGTAGTTGTAAAAATATGTTCCTTATGTAGAACAGATCCATTTATTTGCTTATATAATTGTGAAACATGTTACGTGTCTCCTTGTTTCTCTTTCAGAGTCATATCTCTTATGCTAGGCAGAAATTTAGGGAAGATAGTGAGCCAAACCATCTTGAAGAGAGAGAGATGACCCCAAGGTCATGTCTTGATGAAGACAGTGAGTTGAAGCTACTCACCAGCAGCTGTGAGACAACCTCTATGCAGTTGCTGCCTCAATCAGTTCGACTTCTTTAGTCTCAACTTAAAGCGGAAAGGCTTGCTTCATCTCAGCTCCGAATTGATGTCAATGATGCAAAAAAGATCTCAGAGGACTGCCTTGCGGGCTTTGGTGCTATACAGCTAGGGATATAGCATATATCGTTGACACAACTGAGGTCTCATCAGCTTGTTCGGCTGCTTGCGGTGCACATCCAGACCAGGCCTAATGCCTTCTGAACTGCTGTCGGTTTTGTATATTCTTTTGTCAGTGCATTTATATCAACTGGTGGCGACCTTTGATGCCCAGTGTATGTAATCCACGGTCACGTTGCGCTTTATTATCACCGATGGCGAACTTTTTTTAAAAAAGGAAAGCGGTAGGGGAAACCCCCCACAACGATTTTTTTAAAATAATAAGAACCCAAATTCGTGCCCGTTAGGACTTGAACCTGGGTGGCTGGGTTGTACATCCACTCCACTAGCCAAGTGAGCTAGGCTCACTTCCTTCCGGTGGCGAACTTTGATGCCTAGTGGATGTAATATGTCGTAATTTCTTTATTGTATAGTCTAGGTTTATTCTTGGTCGGTATGCTGTAATTTAGGCTAGAAGCTTTAATGGATCTCAATGTTGTCATTCTTCAGGCCGGCCCATAACTCGCTATATATGGGCCAAAACGTGGGCCTATAATCATCTTGGGCCATTAGCAGGTCTAAACGTATAGTAGTTTTCCGCCTTTAACATGTCGAGTAAAGTTCTGGCCAGCTAGGCCAGAGAATACCATGGGGTTTTAACAGGTGGAAAACTAGATTGGGCTATAGGTCGAAACTGCCTAAGGCCCATGTTTGGCCCAAATACAACGAGCCGTTAATAGGCCAAAATATATCTCGGGCCCTTTTTGGCCCAATAAAATTATGGGCTTTAAGCAGGCCGGTATCAACGCAGGTCGTAGGCCCAGCAGTGTCACGGGGCCATTAACAGATGGGCTGTAAGCAGGCCGGATTCAACTCGGGCTGTAATTAGGCCCAACTGTTACACGGACATTAACAGGCCGATAGGCCAGTTGGGATGAAATTTATCCACGAAGACTACGGGCCGTTAAGAGGCCTAAAGTTACTTCGGACAGGAAATAGCCCAGTTTCTGCATGGGCCATTAAATGGCCTAAAGTGAAACTGGGCCGACAACATCCCAGATGCACCACGGGTCGCTAACATGCCGAAACTATTGTTGGGCCGAACTGGTAAACAGGCATTTGATAGGCTGAAATACAAACCCGGCTTAGAATGGGACCAAAAGAACAGTGGCCTGTTTAACGAGCCTGATCTAATATGGGCCGTAATTGGGCCCAAAACACGACAGGCTGTGAACGGGCCTGGTCTGATATGGGCCTCAATTTGACCCAAAACATGGCAGGCTGTTAACGGGCCAGCCCACTAGTGTTTGAAAAAATATGGTGGGCCTTTACCCGGGCTGACCTTTTTACCTTAAATGGGCCACTGTTGGGCTGTGCCACATTTCGACATATCATAGGCGTCTTTCGTCCATTTTAGGGATGACATCTATCCCAATGATGAGCTGACATGTGCATTACCCGGCGAATGAGAATTTTATGCATGGAAAATCCCCATTGGTCGGGGTTGTTAACGGGTTATCGGATCCAAATCGGAACCCGATAGCTTAACGATGACCCGTTATGGTGGATGCCACATGTCGGTTACCCTTGACGAAAGCACTTCTATGACGCGTGATTTATCATCATGGAAGTGGACACTTCCGTGATGATAATTTTGGTATTGTCATGGAACACTTGTATGACAGCATAGGTATGACTATCTTGATTCTGTCATAAAATCGTCATGGGTGTACATGCATGACAGAAAACGTGACCTACTGTGACAAACACGTATCATCACGGAAGTGGTTTCTTTATACTGGAGTCCGGCGTCGAGCCCAGACCTCGATTATATCCGTATCATGGAAGGGACGCCGCCTCCAGAGTCATCAGACGACAACCAGACAGATGAAGAGCCATCAGAGAACGAAGAAGAGGACGACGACGATGATGATGATGAGGAAGGGTCGAACGAGGAGGAGGAGGGCGACGATGATGATGAGAAGGAATGGTAAACGAGGAGGAGGACGACGACGATGACGACGGCGGCGATGATGAAAAGCCAACGGTCAGCGGCAAGAAGTGTCCTCTCCAAGACGATGTCGCGGGGCCATCGAACAACAACAACAACAAGAAGGACTAAATTAAGCAGACTGTATATATTTCTTTTTTCATTCGCTCATATTAATTCGTTATCTCTGTTTCCCCTATCAATCTCATCGCAGACGGTTAATAATACGTATTCAACACAGATGTTTTACATTATTGACCACAGGTTGGTTTCTTGAATTGTGTGCCCTGTCGAGCACACAATTAACAAAAAAAGGCCTCATGGGCTGTCTATAATGATTGCACACAATTCTGATTACCGACCTGTTTGTCGGATATCACACACATCTTGTTACACCGAATCATTTGTGTTCAACTCGATCATCACAAACGGATCATCGGAGCGAATTGTATGCCGTACATCGCACACACCTTGATATGGTTGCCCATTTCTGTTGTTCTGTCTCATCGCAAACAATTCATATGGATCAACTGTATGCCCTGCATCGCACACGTAACTAAAATCTGAACCGTATTTGATGTATCTGCCATCGCAAATGTTTTGCATCTTTTTTGATGGTTTTTTACATCACCGTTTGTGATTAATGCATCGCACACAGTTTCATTGAAGGGTCTGTGATTGTAGTGTCGGGCCCGGATTTCTGGGACATAAATTCCTAGCAAACAACCCTTATGTCACCACCAGCCCCAAGATTACTGTTGTGGTGGATATTTCCTTGATCTAGAATTCCAAGCAATTATAAGGATTTGAGTACAAGACCTTATAGGTCCATTGAGTACAACAATAATTTCTAGTGGCAGATGATGGAAGCAACTCGTGGATCTCCAACGTTGATGGAACTCCATTCCCACGGGAATAGCTGACCTAGATAACTCCTATCTTGCGTCGCTGCTATATCTGAATCCTAGGTTGTGGGGTGTCTTTGTAGTGCTCCTCTCCGAGTCATGATCTGGCCAAGACAATAGCCAGGGATAAGCCAGTGAGTATGTTTGAATGTACTCGCAAACATCATGAACAAAAGATATACCGGATGCATATGCTCATGATGAATTAAAGTATATGCATGTGCAGACCGAAAATTAAAGCATGGCATGATAAGTACCCATACGGTGCGGAAGGATAAATAAATCATGCTATTAGTAAATCAAAGAAATGAAACGGAACGTCGGGCGTTGGACCGCCCGAGAAATTCCAAGAGAAATGCCAAACGGGTGTCTAAAAGAGAATCGGGCGAGACAGGACCGCCCAGAACTCAAGCGACACCATGAGAGGTCTTGAAAATACATGCCACAGTCGGGTGTCTAAAGCGATGCCTCATAAAGGGCTTATATGACAATAATAACACGAGTATCCAAGTGGACTAGCCATCCCAAGTGATACTCAGAAACAAAAATAAACTTGAGTATCCCGGGTAGTCTAGCCATCGCAATAGATACTCACAGTTTCACATAAGAGGAAAGGGTTAGTCCACAACAATATTCATGTCAACGATAATATTCATAGTGGCACCAGTAGTGACAATAATTATCCTGCAAATGGATCATGATCAATTTAATTATTTCCTCCGGAGACTGACACGAAGACCGACACTTGACCAACCCATATTGTAGTCCTTAACCGCGTACACAGCTATTCGAATATATATAACTCTGTAGAGGATATACACTTTACCCACAAGTAAAGGATTTCTTTAGTCAACCCCAACACGTTGACTAATTCCGATTACGGTCTTTGGGATGAAAACACACCTGGCCCGCGCATACCACCTTTAATCCATCAAGCCAGGGATCACCCAAAATAATGATAAATTAAAACTCTAAGTGGGAAGGCCTCACGCAACGGCCTCCAACGGCATGAACATTCAGCTTCGGTCCCAGACCGGCCATTCATGCCCCCGGACCAAGTGACATGACTACTGGGGCCAATAGTATCATTCCCTATGGCCTCTCTATACGGTGTGTGCAGTAACGGGCTTATCAACTTACTGAGCCATACCCTACCTTTGGCAGGGACATGTGGTAGCACGAATCAAGTATGGGGGTTAACAGAACAAGACTCGATCTACGGTCAGTTCAGGAGGTTTAAGTTTTCCTGCAGTGGTTAGCACAATACAATTCCTTGGTAGTACCCACAGGGTCACCACCTACTATGTCTCAACATACCCTCACTGATCATTCTCGTCACAACGAGATTTCAATCTCACGGTCACTTTTCTCGTGACTGGTTCTTCCTGCAAATTAGCCTGGACCAACACAGGCACATATGGCATATGAAAATAGCTGTACTCACTTATACTTCAAGTTTAAGTGAAGATACAATACCATCAAAGGGAATCATGCATGTATGGCTAATACTATGCAAATTCTATATGAATTCAACATATTCATAATTCAATTCTACATGCAAACAAACAACTATGCATTCACCATATCATATGTTCAAGATGCTTGCCTTGAGCATGCAGAAAGATTAGGTGCACTCCAAAACTTTGAAAATATTATCTTCCCTCCATTTCCTATTTTCAAAATATTATAATTACCACATAAAGCCAAAACAATGCTAAAAAGTTTTTTGCAATTTTTTTGAATAAATACTAAAATAAACTAGATGAAATTTGAGAAACAACAGAAAAAGAATGAAGTTATTTGGAGTTCATATGATTTTCCTATGGATTTACTAAGCTGGACTAATCAAGGAAATGGACTATCTAGTAGATCTAGCAAAAATTACGCCTAGGAAAAATGTTCACCCTATCTAGATAAATAGGGCATGAATTTAGAAGTACAAAGAAATTTGAATCATCATATTTGGATATGAAATGAAAGCTATGGAATTATTTGAAATAGGCTGAGAAAGAAAAAGAGATTGGGACAGAAGTGAGCACTCGGCGGAACATAGCCGTCGGGTGCTACTTGGCTGAGCCCAATCGATGGCCACGCGGGAGGGCTGTAACGTCGAAGGCGTATTTCATGGAATACATCTTTCCCTCAGGAAAACAACTTCCATGGCACCCGTCTCCACTTATCCACGTAGCGGGGGTTACGGGTCACTGACTGTGGGCCCGCCTGGCCCACTGGTCAGGTTTGACTGGTCGTTGCGCGCGCCGTCTCCTCTGGCCGAACAGAGGCGACGCTCCGACGATGCTCGCCGGTGATTGGTGGCTCCGTTTGGAAAACTGAGGCCTTTCGCGAGCTCAAGAGGTCGAGGCGAACACGGGGGTACCCTCCTTGGTCGCCGGGGTGGAGGGAGTCACCGGCGGCGAGTTCCGCCGAAGAGCTCCAGTGGAGGCAAGTTGGGCGTTTCGCCCCTGGGCCATCTCTAATGGAATTGACAAGAGCAACGGACTCATGAGAGCTCCAGGAGTCTACTAGTAGAGAGAACGGAGTGGGGGAGGCTGTGGTGGCTTCGGAATCAGCATGGTAGTGGCGGCGGCCGTGGTTGCCGGAGTTGGGGAAGACGACCCTCTCTGGTCGTGCAGTTGCTATGGGAGGATAAGTGAAGGAGAGGGAGAGTGAGATGATGTTGTTCGGGGGCCTGGGTGGCTTTTATAGCCCATCGAGGCCGGTTCCCACGGTGTCCAGAGGATAAGCACGGCAGCGGCGATCATTACGACGGTAGGCGTGGCCGGTGGAGGTAGGCGAGGGTGGTGGCAGCTGCAGTTACTCCTGGGGGTGCTGGGTGGCTCAGGGTGAGGCACGCGTCATGGGCGGAGACGTGGCCGTGCGGGACTCATCGGGCGGCGGTCCTGGTCGTCATGGATGGCGGTGGACGGCGCTAGGGGCCAAGCGGGGGTGTCGGCGAGCTTCCAGGTGGTCGAGCCGATCCAGAGAATGATCGGGATGAGAGGGGGAGGTACCAGAGACACGGTAGGAGCTCAGTGTTGACGTGTGCAAAACACACGCTCTGGTCATGCCCGGAGCACGTGCATAGAGTGCTCGACAAAATGCCAGGGCCACCTAGGGGGTCTCTGATGGAAGTGAAAATTGACAGGATTGTGAACCTAGTTATGAGAGAGCTAATGGACATGCTGGTTTGGCCAAATGACCAAGTGTCTAGTGCAGTTTAGGAAGTGGCAACATTTCTGTCATGCACATGAGGTGTTCGACAGAATGCTAGAGCAAGCTAGAGGACTTTGATGGATTTGAAACTTGGCAGGATGGAGTCTCTTTAGATGGTAGATATTGTGGTGGATTTAGTTTGGCAAGAAGAGAAACATGATAGTGCAAGTTTTACCAGAATTCAGTTCTGGACAGAAATTTCAGTGGCATGTTTGGTGGACTTAAAAGATGCAAATAGAGTTGATCTCCTGGGTTAAGGTTTGGTTGGAAGAACTACAAGATGGCAAAGTTTCAGAATTAATGGAGCTAGGAAAAAGAGGGTTGCAGTTATAACTCAAGAATGGGCCAGAATTGAAAAGAGGATGTTTCACTCAAAATTTTCAAAATACAAAGTTAGATTTTTGCATAAAAGTGACATATAGGCATCACCTAACCTCTCATAATTTTTGTGGGAATTTAAAACAATTAATTAAAATATTTGTAGTGCAACAAAAGCATTTTAAGCATTTGAAAAATGCTTTAAAAGGATTATTTGTGGCAAAATATTTTATGAAAATATTTCCTACTGTTATTTATGATATAAATAAAATGACTCAAGACACAACCAAAGACCACAACATTTTACAAAACTAATCTTCTATGGAGGGAAGAATTTTGTAAAACAAAACAGAAAAGGCTCTGAAATTAATAAATGACCTAGAGTAGCTCAAAAATTATTTCTGACCAAATTTTAATTAATAAAAATTTGAATTAAATTTTTGGGGTGTTACAAACTCTACCCTCATTAATAAAATCTCGTCCTTGAGATTTGTTAAGGAAGAACCGAATGCAAAACACAACAAACGATCATATGTAGAATGCAATCATGGCAATGCACTTATGACATACGCCCTATATTACAATACAATGGTTGCATCACGTAAACTAGTGCTAGGTACTATAACAATGACCATCTACGGTCCGAAGGTGAGATCTACAAGATCTTGTGGAAGGGTTCCCAGTGCTGGGACACATTCTTCTTCTTCCGGGGGAAGTGAAGGAAGTAAACGAAGAACATGCCCCTCCGGAGTTGGCCATGGTGGTCCACCAATGGCGATATGGGGATTCAGAACAGCAAGTAATGGAGGTAATCCATTAGTTGCTGGGTTAGATGCTCCTGGGCCATCACATATTGAATGAGATCGGCCAGAGCTGGATCCCTCTCTATGTGTTCACAACGGAACGTGGCTTCTGCTCCAGAAGCTACGCGGCTCGGGAAATAGTAGTATTTCCTTTCACTGGCAGCGGGTACCATGAATCAAAGACGGGTAACTTCTTCATAAGCAGCAGCCTCAATAGCCATGCCTAAGGTTGGCATGGATCTCCCGACGAAGACAACATATGGAGGCCTTGATTTAAATCCTCTCGTGGGTTGTGCACAACTGCCCAGTATTTCAAGGAATCAGGGGTGATCCTCATTTTGAAAAAATCATACTGGGGGGTGGCTGGAACCAAGGGTATTGTTGGTCAAATCTCACAAAACCTTAATGAAACTACCAGGTCTTGCATCTAGAATTCGTAGGTAGGCTCTGGGGTGAGACATGGAAGGATGAATGGAGAAGAGCGGTGCTCAAGTGTGGTGTTGGCTAGTGTGGTGTATGGATACGGCCCCTTATAAGGTGCCTGGGTCAGGAAACATGATGCTGCGCTGGTACGGCTTGTGCACCGGCTCCAACATAGGGTTGTCCAAGTCAAATTCTCGGACACCACTTCTCATAAGGAGTCTGGCATATTACTGTGCATGTCGGCAGTCACGTCTAGCATTTACTCTGTCGCCATACGCCAACAATCTACGCTAGATCACACATAGTACCATTAAAACAATGGCACACATATAACTTACAAGCTTACTATGCCATGCGATTGCTACCTTGAACACACAAAACAACAGGACTACTAAGATTTGACAACACTCCTGGTGGACTTAGTCCACCTCGTTGACATCTAGTCGTGTGTGTCTTGTAGATGTCGTGGCTTCTCCGTGAGCTTCAGTGTTGGAGTTGTTTGGGGTAGGATGGGGACATATAGTGTTGGGATAGCGATGATGCCCCTCATGGGGTCTCGTGGTCACAATCCCGTTGGAGTAGGTCTCCAAGAGACGACGGAGTTACCATGGGGAGGCGAAGGTATTGCCTGGATAGATGACAGGAGCAGACCTTGGGGGCTCATCTGGCCTCCCAAGTAGCATTATTGGGGTGTCGGTTGCAGCTTCACTCCTTACCAGTGTCAGGAGAGCAAGCGTCCTGCAGGTCATAATCAGATCATTGGTGACCTGATCGAATAGTGCCTCTAGCGCTCTCAGGTAGCGCACCAGATGCACTAGAGCAGGATCCGACTCATGGTCACCGTTGGTGACTTGGGTCGGGCTACCATAGCCTTCATGACTAGGGTGGTAGAAGAAAGGGCGAGTGTTAACCCTCGGCGACAAATGCCGGAGATGAACTATACCCTCTCGGGCTGCAAGTTGGATGGCTTGGGGCTCATCGGAGGTTGTCCTCTCGGTGAACCGGTAAGGGCGTTCTAATGTGGTGCCCCTCCCGTAGATGTGCACCGTGGCCCATAAGTGATGCATGGCATCACTTGTGTGTTCCTAGTACACATAATATTCCGGGGGTTCGTCTATGCCAAAAGCACGACGAGTGAGATTGGTGAGGATGGCTACGAAATCTCCAAGCTCGGATGTGGTGGTCTCATTGAGAACAATGGGACCGGGCATCTTGGTGATTCAGAAATCAGACTGCGAGTGAAGGTTGTGATGTGCTGAGTTGGGGCAAGGCTTCCTTTATAAGCTAGTGGAGTCTTCCATCACAGGCTTGTGGATGGGACAACTCAGGTGTAACACCCACGATGCGGCTATATCTCCCACGTGTCGGAGCACGACTTAGAGGCATAACCGCATGGTAGGCATGTCGCAAGAGGGGTAATCTTTACACATCCCATGTACTGAATAAGAAAGGGATAAAGAGTCAACTTACAATCGCAACTTCACACAGTACATAAATAATCCATACATCATCCAGAATACAATCAAGGTCTGACTACGGTACCAAAATAAAGAAAGACAACCCCAAATGCTAAATCCCCGATCGACCCAACTGGCCTCCACTACCAATCATCCGGAAAAGAAACATAGTAACGGCCCGAATCCTTGTCGAACTCCCACTTGAGTTCGGTAGCGTCCCCTTCACTGGCATCATCGGCACCTCCATCTGTTTGGAAGTATCTGTGAGTCACGGGGACTCAGCAATCTCACACCCTCGCGATCAAGACTATTTAAGCTTAATGGTAGGAAAGGGGTAGTGAGGTGGAGCTGCAGCAAGCACTAGCATATATGGTGGCTAACTTACACAAAGGAGAGCGGGAAGAGAAGCAAAGCATGGTCGAGAAGCTAATAGTGATCAAGAAGTGATCCTGGAGCTACTTACGTTCAAGCATAACACGAGACCGTGTTCTCTTCCCGGACTCCGCCGAAAAGAGACCATCATGGTGACACACGCGGTTGATTCATTTTAATTAAGTTAAGTGTCAAGTTCTCTACAACCGAACATTAACAAATTCCCATCTGCCCATAACCGCAGGTACGGCTTTCGAAAGTTCAAAACCCTGTAGGGGTGTCCCAACTTAGCCCATCACAAGCTCTCGCGGTCAACGAGGGATATTCCTTCTCCCAGGAAGACCCGATCAGACTCGGAATCCCGGTCACAAGACATTTCGACAATGGTAAAACAATACCAGCAAGACCACCCGACTGTGCCGACAAATCCCGATAGGAGCTGCACATATCTCGTTCTCAGGGCACACCGGATAAGCTAAGCCTACAGGTACCAACATAACCCAAGTTGCCAAGGGACGGTCCCGCACGGTGCTCTAGTTTGGACCAACACTCAGAGGAGCACTGGCCTGGGGGCTTAAAATAAAGATGACCCAAGGGAAAAAGGCTTAGGTGACAAATGGTAAAACCAAGGTTGGGCCTTGCTGGAGGAGTTTTATTCAAAGCGAACTGTCATGGGGTTCCCACTATCACCCAACCGCGTAAGGAACACAAAATCAAGGAACATAACACCGGTATGATGGAAACTAGGGCGGCAAGAGTGGACCTAAACACCAGGCATAAGGCCGAGCCTTCCACCCTTTACCAAGTATATAGATGCATTAAAATAAACAAGATATAATAATGATATCCCAACAATAACCATGTTCCAACAAGGAACAAACTTCATCTTCACCTGCAACTAGCAACGCTATAAGAGGGGCTGAGCAAAGTGGTAACATAGCCAAACAACGGTTTGCTAGGAAAGGTGGGTTAGAGGCTTGACATGGCAATATGGGAGGCATGATATAGCAAGTGGTAGGTATCGCGGCATAGCAATATAGCGAACAACTAAGCAAGCAAAGATAGAAGTGATTTCGAGGGTATGGTCATCTTGCCTGCAATGTTCTCAGAGTTGACGAAAGCTTGATCCTCGTAAGCGTACTCAACAGGTTCCTCGATCATGTACTCGTCTCCCGGCTCTACCCAAAGCAAGAACACAAGAAAAAGGACCAACAATTAATCACGATGCAATGCACAAACAACATGATGCAAAACATGGCATGATATGCGAGATGTGATATGTAATGCATATGCGTGCTCCAGAAGGGAAATATTGAACCAGGCATCAACTTGTAAAACCAAGTGTGCCGCTGGAAAGATGAGATGATTTCGGTCGAAATCGATATAAAGATCACCGGAATCGGATGCACGATTTGCAAATGGCAAGCAAAACAATAATGGCACAATTTTGCGATTAACAGCACGATGCCCTCTATAATGCAACAAGAAACTAAGCTACTACACTCCAACATAGAAACAAAGCCAATGGCAGTGATCAACTCAAGATGCTTGACAAAACATGAACACTGAGCTATGGCTAAATCACACTAGAACAGGTTCAAAGAAGCATGGCAAAAGTGCAAAAGATATCAGCATCACAGACTTGGTGAAAATACTAACATGTCAGGAATAACATCAGGAAGCAATGTTTAGAGCAAGCTAACAACATGCTACAGGAACAGATCATAGCAAAAAAAAGGCATGACATGAATCTACTAGATGCATAGAACAAAAGTCCCTTACTGAACATGAGCCAAAAAGGCACAGAAAATATGATGGCACCCGTGTAAACATAGCAAGTTTCATTAACAGATTCAGACTTGGCAGAAAACAAAGCATGGCATAAACAGAATTATGAAAACATCTTTGCGAGCTCGATTCACTCACCACAAAGCCTTTCATGACAAACTAAGCACAGCATCAGCAAGAAGACATGTTCATGAATCTAACCATGGCAAGAACAAGTTCATAGCATGCTTGGATCGACAACAACAACCATGGCAAAATTGATTAACATGTAAACAATCTGCCAGGAACATTTTATAGCAAAAGTAGAGCAAGATTAAGACATGCTACATCACTCCATAATTGCACACAGGGGCATAGATGGATAGAGCACAACCATATGTCCAAATCATCATTATAGAATCAACTCAAAAGAAGCATGGATCTCACGGTAGAATCATGGTTACATGGCATTAAAATAACAGCGAACAAGGACTTAGCAAAATCCTAAGTCCCTGAAATCAGCAATATCACGAAGGCTACTTTGCATGCTTGTGCTAGTCATCACAAAGATCACAAAAATACATGGCAAACACCCCTGTAAATATGGCATGACATAGATCAAAAAACATGTAGAGCTCATGTCCATATGCAGCACATATGTGACAAAAATGACAAAACCTCATACTCTGATAAGAATCAGCACCTAACAATTTATAGCACTCTTGCATCAACGATTTGGGCATCAAGATGGACTCAAACAAGCATGTCACAATGGAAAAAAAATGAAGAGCACATCATGGTGAACATTTTGATATATCATATGCATGAATCGGAGCACCGAGCACGAAGTTACATCAGGTCAAAGATAGCACCAGAATGTTAGAAAACAGGGACTTAGAAGAAATCAACCTCGAGGGGGAAAAGTCAATGCGGGCGAGGGAGGCGGCGGATCTCACCGGAGCTGGGGAAGAAGATGGCCGGAGAGGTGGGGCCGGCGAGGGAGGCGCCGGATCCGGGACGTCGCGGTCCCCGGAGGCGGCGGTGCCCATGGGCGACGGCGGGGGCACGCTGGAGGGCGAGGGGCGGCGCGGTGCAGACGGCAGCGGGGTCTCCGGCGGGCGGCGCGCGGATCTGGCAGCGGCGAGGCGGATGCAGGCCGGCGGCGGAGCGAGCGCGGAGGCGGCGGGCGGCGGCGAATCGGCGGCTGGGCGCGGGGGCTCTGGGAGGTGCAGGCGGCGGAGGAGCGCGCAGGCTCGGCGGGGGGGCGTCCCGGGCCTGGCGGGCCAGGGGGCGCGGTGGCGGCGGGTGCGCCACGTGGCAGGCCCCCGTTGGCTGCAGGCGGCGGCGCCGATCCGTCCGGCGCGGACGGACATGTCCGGCGCAGAGATGGGAGAGGTGGCTAGGGTGTGACCCGGAATTTGGATGGGCAGGACATCCCAACATATCCATGTTCCAACATGGAAAATTCTTCAACTTCACCTGCAACTAGCAACACTATAAGAGGGGCTGAGCAAAAGCGGTAACATAGCCAAACAATGGTATGCTAGGAAGGTGGGTTAGAGGCTTGACATGGCAATATGGGAGGCATGATATAACAAGTGGTAGGTAGCGCGACATAGCGATAGAGCGAACAACTAGCAAGCAAAGATAGAAGTGATTTCGAGGGTATGGTCATCTTGCCTGAGATCCCGCAAGGAAGAAGAACGAGTCCATGAACAAGACAAACGCAACGTTACCAGAACTGACAAGAAGAAGCAACACCGGAAAGAAGCAAACAACATGGTAAACAACTATCATATAAACATGGCATGATGCACAATCAATCATGGCGCATGTCCGGTTTAAAGAGGCATGGCATGGAAAAGTGCAACAAACAACACTACAAGTTAAGCGGAGCTCAATATGCAACGATTTGCATATTGACGAAACACCACATTCAATTATTTAGTTCTCTCCCAGATATGTACCCAAGAAAATTAAATGTTATTACACATGGCAAGGGGTGAAGCATATGAAAACTACACATTTAAGCAAGTTTAAATGAGGCCGGAAACAGCAACAACAATTCCGGAAAATCCTCATGTGCATATTTTGAATTAGCTACTACTCTTCCCTAAACATAATTTTAGAGTTTTTAAACATGCAAGATAAGTGCACCATGTTAAACTAGGCATTTTTCTACACCATTTACATATAAACTTTATTAAATTTGGAGCTACAGTTATTTAGTTATGAAATAAACCATTTTAACATGGCAATTAAACAAAATATATGCAAACATCATTTTAAGCTTTTTAAACATGAATGAAAGTAGCATATTAAGAAACTAGACAAAATTCTAAGCATTTTTCATATATGAAACATTTTAATACGATGCACAGTTGGTGAGTTATTAAATGCATGATGTTTGAGGGCTTTTCTATAAATCTGCAGTTTACTGGATAATTGGACAAAATCGCAGGCAAGGAAAAAAACACACTGGGCCGAATCTGGCTGGCCCGATAGAGTATAGGAGACGGACTAGAGGGGGGCTTTTCACATTGGGCCTTGAGGCCGAATCTGGAGCTGGGCCAGGGCACTAGGATGAGGCAGCCCACGTAGCAGGACGACGCGTCCACGGCGCGGGCGAGCGGGCGGTCAACGCGGGGCAGGGAGCTCGTCTTCGATACAGAGGAAGCAGGGGCACTGCGGCACGGCTGGACAGCGGCGAGGCAGTAGCGGAGGGCAGCATCTGGCGTGATGCCACGTGCGAAGGAGGGCGCCGGTCGCCGCGTTCGTCGGCAGCAAGGGCGGGAGGCGCAAAGGTGGACGGATCCGGGCGGCGCTAGACACAGGATGACGAAGGACGCTGGCGAGCTTGCTCCGGGACGAGGCGGCCATGGCGCTCCTGCAGGTGGCGGCGGTAAGCGAGGCAGCAAAAGTCGGGGGAGGTGAGTGAAAGGAGGTACGCGTCGGCGACCTGCGGTGCTCCGGTGTCGCACTCGCCGGCACGGTGGAGGAGGAGCAGCCATGCAGTGTGCGAGGTGAAGACGAGCAGGGGCGATGGAGCCCTGTAGCAGGGGAAGCAGAAGAAGGCTCGGCGGCGGCATGAACAGGAAGGAGGTCAGGCGGGGTCGCGAACTTGATGGATCCGGCCGCGGGACACCGGTTCCCGACGGCGGCGAGGTGAACTGGAGCTCAGGGAGGCATCCATGGCATGCTTCTGCTCATCGCCGGCGGGGATGGCTGGCTCCATGGAAGTGCTCGAGAAGAAGCAAAGGAGGCCGTGGACTCTGGCTACTGCTCGATATCGAGCTTGCTCGATCTGGGACCCGTGGGGAGGAGCTGCGGGTTGGTGGGGATCGATGGATGGATGGATCGGCAGGACTGGTGGTGGCCGAAAACGAGGAAGGGACGAGAAGGTTGGTTGGTGATACGTCTCCAACGTATCTATAATTTTTTATTGCTCCATGCTATATTATCTACTGTTTTGGACTATATTGGGCTTTATTTTCCACTTTTATATTATTTTCGGGACTAACCTATTAACCGGAGGCCCAGCCCAGAATTGATGTTTTTTTGCCTATTTTAGTGTTTCGGATAAACAGAATATCAAACGGAGTCCAAACAGAATAAAATCTTCGGGAACGTGATTTTCTCACCGAACGTGATCCAGGAGACTTGGACCCTACTCCAGGGGGTCAAATAGGAGGTCACGAGGGTGGTGGGCGCCCCCCCTAGGGCGCGCCCCCTGCCTCATGGGCCCCTCGGTGCTCCACCGACGTACTTCTTCCTCCTATATATACACACGTACCCCCAAACGATCAGAACAGGAGCCAAAAACCTAATTCCACCGCCGCAACTTTCTGTATCCACGAGATCCCATCTTGGGGCCTGTTCCGGAGCTCCGACGGAAGAGGGCCGTCATCACGGAGGGCTTCTACATCATCCTAGCCTCTCCAATGAAGTGTGAGTAGTTTACCTTAGACCTTCGGGTCCATAGTTAGTAGCTAGATGGCTTCTTCTCTCTCTCTTTGAATCTCAATACAAAGTTCTCCCCCTCTCTTGTGGAGATCTATTCGATGTAATCTACTTTTATGTATGATTGGTTATCTTTGCAAGTCTCTCCGAATTATCCGTTTGGTTTGGCCAACTAGATTGGTAGTTCTTGCCATGGGAGAAGTGCTTAGCTTTGGGTTCGATCTTGCGGTGTCCTTACCCAGTGACAGAAGGGGCAGCAAGGCACGTATTGTATCGTTGCCATCGAGGATAACAAGATGGGGTTTATTTCATATTGCATGAATTTATCTCTCTACATCATGTCATCTTGCTTAAGGCGTTACTCTGTTTTTAACTTAATACTCTAGATGCATGCTGGATAGCGGTCGATGAGTGGAGTAATAGTAGTAGATGCAGAATCGTTTCGATCTACTTGTCACGGACGTGATGCCTATATACATGATCATGCCTAGATATTCTCATAACTATGCTTTCTGTCAATTGCTCAATAGTAATTTGTTCACCCACCGTAGAATACTTATGCTCTTGAGAGAAGCCACTAGTGAAACCTATGGCCCCCGGGTCTATTCTCATCATATCAATCTCCATCACTTTAATCTTGCTTTTCTTTTTACTTTGCTTTTACTTTTTACTTTGCATATTTATACCAAAAATACCAAAAATATTATATCTATCAGATCTCACTCTCGTAAGTGACCGTGAAGGGATTGACAACCCCTAATCGCGTTGGTTGCGAGTAGCTATCGTTTTATGCAGGTACGAGGGACTTGAGCGTGGCCGCCTACTGGATTGATACCTTGGTTCTCAAAAACTGAGGGAAATACTTACGCTACTCTGCTGCATCATCCCTTCCTCTTCGGGGAAAACCAACACAAGCTCAAGACGTAGCAAGAAGGATTTCTGGCGCCGTTGCCGGGGAGTCTACGCAAAAAGTCAACATACCAAGTACCCATCACAATCCCTATCTCTCGCATTACATTATTTGCCATTTGCCTCTCATTTTCCTCCCCCCCACTTCACCCTTGCCGTTTTATTCGCCCTCTCTCTCTCTCTATCCTCCCTCTCTATTTGCCTCTTTTGCTTGCTTGCTTTTTGTTTGCTCATGTGTTAGATTGCTTGTTTGTCGCGATGGCTCAAGATACTACCAAATTGTGTGACTGCATCAATACCAATAATAATGATTTCCTTAGTACTCCGATTGCTCCTCTTACCGATGCTGAATCTTGTGAAGTTAATACTACTTTGTTGAATCTTGTTATGAAAGATCAATTCGCCGGCCTTCCTAGTGAAGATGCCGCTACTCATCTGAATAGCTTCGTTGATTTATGTGATATGCAAAAGAAAAAAGATGTCAATAATGATGTCATTAAATTGAAGCTATTTCCTTTTTCGCTTAGAGATCGTGCTAAAGCTTGGTTTTCATCTTTGCCTAAGAATAGTATTGATTCATGGAACAAGTGCCAAGATGCTTTTATCTCTAAGTATTTTCCTCCCGCTAAGATCATCTCTCTTAGAGACGATATTATGAACTTTAAACAACTTGACCATGAACATGCTGCACAAGCTTGGGAGAGAATGAAATTAATGATACGTAATTGCCCTACTCATGGTTTGAATTTGTGGATGATCATACAAAATTTTTATGCCGGATTGAATTTTGCTTCTAGAAATCTTTTAGATTCGGCCGCGGGAGGCACTTTTATGGAAATCACTTTAGGAGATGCTACTAAACTCCTAGATAATATTATGGTTAATTATTCTCAATGGCATACTGAAAGGTCTTCTAATAAAAAAGTGCATGCGATAGAGATCAATGTTTTGAGTGGAAAGATGGATGAACTTATGAAATTATTTGCTACTAAGAGTGTTTCTTCTGATCCTAATGACATGCTTTTGTCTACTTTGATTGAGAATAACAATGAATCTATGGATGTGAATTTTGTTGGTAGGAATAATTTTGGTAACAACGCTTATAGAGGGAATTTTAATCCTAGGTCATATCCTAGTAATCCTTCTAATAATTATGGTAATTCCTACAACAACTCTTATGGAAATTATAATAAGATGCCCTCTGAATTTGAGAAGAGTGTTAAAGAATTTATGAATTCACAAAAGAATTTTAATACTTTGCTTGAGGAGAAATTGCTTAAAGTTGATGATTTGGCTAGAAACGTTGATAGAAGTTCTCTTGAGATTGATTCTTTAAAGCTTAGATCTATTCCTCCTAAGCATGATATCAATGAGTCTCTCAAAGCCATGAGAATTTCCATTGATGAGTACAAGGAAAGAACCACTAGGATGCGTGCTTCCAAAGATGCCTTTATTAAAGCGTGTTCCTCCAACTCCTATGAAAATCAAGATGAAGATGTAAAAGTTACTGATGTGTCCCCTATTAAATATTTGTTTTGCAATATGAATCTTGATGAAACTGAATATGATCTTCCTTTACCTAGAAGGCATTCTAAAAATTCGGAGTATTTAGATCTTAATGATGAAATTGATGAAAGTGGGATTGAAAGAAATAAAAATCTAGATGTTTCTAAACCCACTATATTGGATTTCAAGGAATTTAATTATGAAAGTTGCTCTTTAATTGATTGTATTTCCTTGTTGCAATCCGTGCTAAATTCTCCACATGCTTATAGTCAAATAAAGCCTTCACCGAACATATTGTTGATGCCTTGATGCAATCTTATGAAGAAAAACTTGAGTTGAAAGTTTCTATCCCTAGAAAACTCTATGATGAGTGGGAACCAACTATTAAAATTAAAATTAAAGATCATGAGTTTATGCTTTGTGTGATTTGGGTGCTAGTGTCTCTAACTATTCCCAAGACTTTGTGTGATTTGCTAGATTTCCGTAATTTTGATGATTGCTCTCTAAACTTGCATCTTGCGGATTCCACTATTAAGAAACCTATGGGAAGGATTAATGATGTTCTTATTGTTGCAAATAGGAATTATGTGCCCGTAGATTTCATTGTTCTTGATATAGATTGCAATCCTTCTTGCCCTATTATTCTTGGTAGACCTTTCCTTAGAACGGTTGGTGCGATTATTGATATGAAGGAAGGGAATATTAGATTTCAATTTCCATTAAAAAAGGGCATGGAACACTTTCCAAGAAAAAATAAAATTACCATATGAAACTATCATGAGAGCCACTTATGGATTGCCTACCAAAGATGGCAATACCTAGATCTATCCTTCGCTTTTATGCCTAGCTAGGGGCGTTAAACGATAGCGCTTGTTGGGAGGCAACCCAATTTTATTTTTATTCCTTGCTTTTTGCTCCTGTTTAGTAATAAATAAATTATTTAGCCTCTGTTTTGGTTGTTTTTTGTGTTTAATTAGTGTTTGTGCCAAGTAGAACCGTTGGGAAGACTTGGGGAAAGTCTTGTTGAACTTGCTGTAAAAAACAGAAACTTTAGCGCTCACGAGAACTGCTGTCATTTTTATTTGGAAGAGTGATATTTAGTTAATTATTTTGAATATGATTAATAGATAAATTCCTCACGTCCAACAATTTATTTTAGAATTTTTGGGGTTCCAGATCTTGCGCTAGCTACAGATTACTACAGACTGTTCTGTTTTTGACAGATTCTGTTTTTCGTGTGTTGTTTGCTTATTTTGATGAATCTATGGCTAGTAAAATAGTTTATAATCCATAGAGAAGTTGGAATACAGTAGGTTTAACACCAATATAAATAAAGATATGAGTTCATTACAGTACTTGAAGTGGTCTTTTGTTTTCTTTCGCTAACGGAGCTCACGAGTTTTCTATTTTGAGTTTTGTGTTGTGAAGTTTTCAAGTTTTGGGTGAATTCTTTTGATGGATCATGGAACAAGGAGTGGCAAGAGCCTAAGCTTGGGGATGCCCATGGACACCCCAAGATAATCCAAGGACACCAAAAAGTCAAAGCTTGGGGATGCCCCGGAAGGCATCCCCTCTTTCGTCCACTTCCATCGGTAATTTACTTGGAGCTATATTTTTATTCACCAACATGATATGTGTTTTGCTTGGAGCGTCTTGTATTATTTGTGTCTTTGTGTCTTAGTATGCCACAATCATCCTTGCTGTACACACCTTTTGAGATAGCCATACATGAATTAAAATTTGATAGAATACTCTATGTGCTTCACTTATATCTTTTGAGCTAAGTAGTTTTGCTCTATGTGCTTCACTTATATCTTTTGAGCTAAGTAGTTTTGCTCTATGTGCTTCACTTATATCTTTTGAGCTAAGTAGTTTTGCTCTATGTGCTTCACTTATATCTTTTGAGCTAATATTTTGCTCTATGTGCTTCACTTATATCTTTTGAGCTATGTAATTTTGCTCTATATGCTTCACTTAGATCTTTTAAAGCACGGTGGTGGATTTGTTTTAAAGAAACTATTTATCTCTCATTCTTCACTTAAGTTATTTTGAGAGTCTCTTAATAGCATGGTAATTTGCTTAATAATAATATGCTTGGTATTCAAGATTTGTGAAACTTTCTTTTGAGTGTGTTGAATACTAAGAAAAGATTGAAGCATGATAATTGTTTTGAGATATGGAGGTGATAATATTAAAGTCATGCTAGTTGAGTAGTTGTGAATTTAAAGAATACTTTTGTTGAAGTTTGTGATTCCCGTAGCATGCACGTATGGTGAACCGTTATGTGATGAAGTCGGAGCATGATTTATTTATTGATTGTCTTCCTTATGAGTGGCGGTCGGGGACGAGCGATGGTCTTTTCCTACCAATCTACCCCCCTAGGAGCCATGCGCGTAATACTTTGTCTTTGATAACTTCTAGATTTTTGCAATAAGTATATGAGTTCTTTAGTGACTAATGTTGAGTCCATGGATTATACGCACTCTCACCCTTCCACCTTTGCTAGCCTCTCTAATACCGCGCACTTTTCGCCGGTATCATACACCTACCATATACCTTCCTCAAAACAGCCACCATACCTACCTATTATGGCATTTCCATAGTCATTCCGAGATATATTGCCATGCAACTTTCCACCATCTAGTTCATCATGACACATTCATCATTGTCATATTGCTTAGCATGATCATGTAGTTGACATAGTATTTGTGGCAAAGCCACCGTTCATAATTTCTTCATACTTGTCACTCTTGATTCATTGCATATCCCAGTACACCGCCGGAGGCATCCATATAGAGTCATACTTTGTTTTAGAATCGAGTTGTAATCATTGAGTTGTAAATAAATAAAAGTGTGATGATCATCATTCAATAGAGCATTGTCCCAAAAAAAGAGAAGGCCAAATAAAAAAGAGAAAGGCCAAAAAAAAGCCAAAAAAATAAATAAAAAAAGGGGCAATGCTACTATCCTTTTTTCCCACACTTGTGCTTCAAAGTAGCACCATGATATAGCAAGTCTCATATATTGTGCTTCAAAGTAGCACCATGTTCTTCATATAGAGAGTCTCATATGTTGTCACTTTCATATACTAGTGGGAATTTTACGATTATAGAACTTGGCTTGTATATTCCAATGATGGGCTTCCTCAAATTGCCCTAGGTCTTCGTGAGCAAGCAAGTTGGATGCACACCCACTTAGTTTCTTTTGTTGAGCTTTCATACATTTATAGCTCTAGTGCATCCGTTGCATGGCAATCCCTACTCACTCACATTGATATCTATTGATGGGCATCTCCATAGCCCGTTGATACGCCTAGTTGATGTGAGACTATCTCCTTTTTGTCTTCTCCACAACCACCATTCTATTCCACCTATAGTGCTATATCCATGGCTCACGCTCATGTATTGCGTGAAGATTGAAAAAGTTTTGAAAAAGTTAGAGTATGAAACAATTGCTTGGCTTGTCATCGGGGTTGTGCATGATTTAAATACTTTGTGTGGTGAAGATGGAGCATAGCCAGACTATATGATTTTGTAGGGATAACTTTCTTTGGCCATGTTATTTTGAGAAGACATAATTGCTTTGTTAGTATGCTTGAAGTATTATTATTTTTATGTCAATATAAACTTTTTCTTGAATCTTTCTAATCTGAATATTCATACCACAATTAAGAAGATTTGCATTGAAATTATGCCAAGTAGCACTCCGCATCAAAAATTCTCTTTTTATCATTTACCTACTCGAGGACGAGCAGGAATTAAGCTTGGGGATGCCTGATACGTCTCCAACGTATCTATAATTTTTGATTGCTCCATGCTATATTATCTACTGTTTTGGACTATATTGGGCTTTATTTTCCACTTTTATATTATTTTTGGGACTAACCTATTAACCGGAGGCCCAGCCCAGAATTGCTTTTTTGCCTATTTCAGTGTTTCGGAAGAAACAGAATATCAAACGGAGTCCAAACGGAATAAAATCTTCGGGAACGTGATTTTCTCACCGAACGTGATCCAGGAGACTTGGACCCTACTCCAGGGGGTCAAAGAGGAGGTCACGAGGGGGGGGGCCCCCCAGGGCGCGCCCCTGCCTCGTGGGCCCCTCGGTGCTCCACCGACGTACTCCTTCCTCCTATATATACACACGTACCCCCAAATGATCAGAACAAGAGCCAAAAACCTAATTCCATCTCCGCAACTTTATGTATCCACGAGATCCCATCTTGGGGCCTGTTCCGGAGCTCCGCCGGAAGACGGCCGTCATCACGGAGGGCTTCTACATCATCCTAGCCTCTCCGATGAAGTGTGAGTAGTTTACCTCAGACCTTCGGGTCCATAGTTAGTAGCTAGATGGCTTCTTCTCTCTCTTTGAATCGCAATACAAAGTTCTCCCCCTCTCTTGTGGAGATCTGTTCGATGTAATCTTATTTTTGTAGTGTGTTTGTTGAGACCGATGAATTGTGGGTTTATGATCAAGTCTATCTATGAATAATATTTGAATCTTCTCTGAATTCTTTTATTTATGATTGGTTATCTTTGCAAGTCTCTTCGAATTATCCGTTTGGTTTGGCCAACTAGATTGGTAGTTCTTGCCATGGGAGAAGTGCTTAGCTTTGGGTTCGATCTTAGGGTGTCCTTACCCAGTGATAGATGGGGCAGCAAGGCACGTATTGTATCGTTGCCATCGAGGATAACAAGATGGGGTTTATTTCATATTGCATGAATTTATCTCTCTACATCATGTCATCTTGCTTAAGGCGTTACTCTGTTTTTAACTTAATACTCTAGATGCATGCTGGATAGCGGTCGATGAGTGGAGTAATAGTAGTAGATGCAGAATCGTTTTCGATCTACTTGTCACGGACGTGATGCCTATATACATGATCATGCCTAGATATTCTCATAACTATGCTCAATTCTGTCAATTGCTCAACAGTAATTTGTTCACCCACCGTAGAATACTTATGCTCTTGAGAGAAGCCACTAGTGAAACCTATGGCCCCCGGGTCTATTCTCGTCATATCAATCTCCATCACTTTAATCTTGCTTTGCTTTTTTACTTTGCTTTTACTTTTTACTTTGCATCTTTATACCAAAAATACCAAAAATATTATATCTATCAGATCTCACTCTCTTAAGTGACCGTGAAGGGATTGACAACCCCTAATCGCGTTGGTTGCGAGTAGCTATCGTTTTGTGCAGGTACGAGGGACTTGAGCGTGGCCTCCTACTGGATTGATACCTTGGTTCTCAAAAACTGAGGGAAATACTTACGCTACTCTGTTGCATCATCCCTTCCTCTTCGGGGAAAACCAACGCAAGCTCAATACGTAGCAGTTGGGTAGGTGGATCGGGGAAGATCCCAAGGGCGATGGTGAGTGGGTGGCGGCGGTGATGGGACGGATGGGATAAGGGATAGGATTTTTAGGGTTTGCCAAAATGGACTAGGGGTGCACTATAAATACATCATGGATTAGGTTAGGGGCTACCTCGACCCTACGATCGTAATCGGACGGCTAAGAAAAAATATAGGTTAGGAAGTCCAAATAAGAAAACAGAGATGTTTTAGGGATGTTTGGGGATGATTCGGACCCAACGGTAACGATAGCCCGGGTCGGTTTCGGGTCAACTCTCGGACACGCACGAGGGGTCTGAGCACTGTGCAAGAGGGGTCAGGTGATTAGGAGGGGTTTTGGGGCCCTCCGATCACAATAAGACGGCTCCGGACGAGAGGGGGGTTAAGCAGGCCTAGGTGGGCTGTGAAGAGAAGGTTGGGCTAAGGGGAGAGGGAAGGAGTGCAACCCGGCAACTGTTTCCGGAGACCAAAAATGTTCGACGATAGACCGGCTATACTGCCGCTATAGTTATCCATTGGGGCATCAAATGGACTCCGAATGCGATGAAACTTGGCAGGTGGTCTACCTACACTATAACAAGACCGCACGCCAACGCTCACCCCATTCTGAGAACATTTTTATGCCACTTATAAAATAATATTTCGGACGTGACGCGGGCGTGTGCAAGTGTGTCCGGGCTCAGAATAGACAATGGAGAGAACTGGGGAAACCCGGACGGGTGCAAGTTTTGAAAAACATGACGATGCAATGCACATGATGACATGACAAGATGCAACACGCAAGAAAACGACAGCGAATAACTGGAAGACACCTGGCGCATCGGACTCAGGGCGTTACAACACTCCACCACTACAAGAGGATCTCGTCCCAAGATCTAAGGATGGCACCGGAGAGAAACGGAAGAGGAAGAGAAGAGGTAAAACTAAGTTCCTTCTTTGACAAACGAGTGAAACCAAAGAACCTTGAGAGGTTGGACAAATTGAAAGAAAGAATACAATGAAGATGATCAAAGTTGAAAACACTCCGTTACAAAAGAGGAACAAGGAATCTTACTAGAACCTTGTAGGTTGAAAGACATAAGAAAATGGTTGCAGTGAACAAGAAGTACATGCAAGCACTCCGGTTGAAACAAGATGTACAAGGAACGGTAAAGATCAATTATGACAACACTCCAGTTGGAAATGGAAGGCATAGAATATAAACTTGGCAAAAATAAAGCACTTGGATGAGACTCCGGTTAGAAGAGGAATGATAGACACAACGCTCCGGTTAAAACAAGATAGAGAAGGAAAAAGAATGATAAAGTTTGGATAGCACTCCGACTGTAAATGGAAGGAATTGAACATGAACTTGGGAAGATTGGAATATAGTTGACGAAATCAACAACACACTGCCTCCAAAACAATTAAAAGAATGGCACAAGGGGTAAGAAAGATTTCAGACAGCACTCCGGTTGAGAAGGGAGGCAAAACTTGATAAGATTAGAGAACTTGAATGGAGGACACGACACTACGGTTGAATGGATAAGCACGAAAAGAACACGGTCCTCACAATCCGAGATGATGAGTGGAGAGAGCAACATCACAATGCCTCCGGAAGGAAGAATAGAAGATATATCATTGCAATAACAGAATGGAGAAGAAAATGCCAACTTCTACCACAATTGAGTTTGGAAAGCACCCTTCCAAGAAGGTTATAACGGAGTTGCTGGAAAACCAAAAATGAAACGAATAAGCTTGTAGTGGGCTTATGGAAAACTTCTCAAAATTGAGGCAAAATTTTGCCACTACGGAAACAAATAATATCATTGATAACACCAACGAGATGAAAAACTTCTTCCACCAAGATGATAGAGAGATAACTTGGATCATTGATAAGCACCACAATAGAAACATTCCTTAGGGAAGGCTTTAGGTGAAATATAACCCAAGATAATTCCAATGAAGAGATTGATGGGTTGCAAAGGATCTCCTGAACAAAGAGAAAATGATGGGTTTAAAATATCTCATTCTTAAAAACTTGCGAATCATGAAGCATGAAAGGTAATTGTCAAGAATGACATAACACCACCTCAAAAGATAAGGTAGAAATAATTGCACTTGAATGTAAGATGAAGAATGCTTGAACTCCTCAAAACAAAACATGTGTTGAGCACCCTGTTGAATTTTGAGTATAGCTTGGCGGATCATAACTTCGAGAGAAATCTTGAAGAACAATTGAAGAATGAAAAGAATCCTTGATGAAATACCTTGTAGAGCCTCCATGAAGAACTCCGGTAATAAAAGGATGATAGAAAGAAATAGAAGTTGAAAACACAAGGTGAAGCCTTGCAATGATTTAGATGGAGCTTCACGACGATGTAACCGAGAAAACTTGGAACTCCGGAAAAGAAAGATGAGCAATTGAAACCAAGAATTTTGATGAACCTCCGGAATAAGGAATTGAATTTACTCGATGAAACAAGAATAAGAATTACATTATGCTTATCCTTCGTCAATTCAATTGATGACCCACAGTGGATTTGGCATACTACTCATTCTCATTGGAAAGGATTAAGGAGAGATATATCATAAACTTGGTAAGGTCTTCAACGAACCACCGGTATGATTGAAACAACGAATGAATTGATATGATAACCAAGGAAGAGAACTCTTGAACGAACCACCATAAGAATTGAACTTGAAAGTAGCAAAAGCACAATTCACTGGGAAGAATTGGAAAACGAATGAAGATACTTGAGGGAATTTAGATACATGAGAACGAATAGCTCACGAGCTGATTAGAGAACACTTGAATGACGCACCGGTAAGATTGGGGAAAGAGAGATGAATGCTGAGAATGAATAACTCTAAGATGAAGGGCTCTGGAGAATCAAACTAAAAAGACTCCTGGATTGCTCCAAATGGTTGAAAAGAATTCTCACAATCGAAAACAATTATGAGAGGATGGCATCAAGCTAGAACCATGAATCTTCAAGAGAACAGATATGATTGAAGCGAAACTCTTCTTCGGTCTTCAAATCCGAGAATGACGATGAGAAACACCACCATGAATTGTTGAGACACTCCAGAATGAAAATTAGAAAGGTTGAACCAACGATGAAAATTATTTGAAAGATCGTGGAGAAAGTCATATGACTGATGATAATTCATTCTTACGTCAAACTTGGAAAAGAATTTGAGAAGCTCCGGGAAAAATAGAAGAGTCAGGTAAGATCCTGGGAAAAGACCTATGGGTTAGGGCCCACTCAAAAGAAAACACCGATGAACGATTTTTTTAAAGATTGCGCCGGTTGAAATAATTGGCTTGAATGAGCTAACAACCTCGAAATAGCTTGAACAGATTAAGAATGGAAACATGAATCTTCTAAGATATCTTTGGCACTCCAGAACAAATGAATAGCGAGAAGTGAATGATTAAGAGGTGCACCGGCACAAGAAAGCATTTGAACCAAGGAAAGGATATGATCGACAAAGCTTGAATTGAATCCACCGGAGAAGAAAAAAATGAAGAATAATAAACTTGAAGCTCCGTTAGTATCTTCCTAAGAATCACCGAATAAGAACATTGACAGAAAATAATGGACAGGCTTCCCATCAATAAAAGGATACTTGGTTAAGAAATCTGAATCCTTGAAAAAAAGGGGGGGGGGGGGGGGAAAACAAAGGCAACTTGGGCAGATGGAAAGGATACCGTTGAGAAAACTTAGAGTTGATCTTGCGGATGTTGAAAATGATTAGATCCACTTGAAGGGAAGCACGTCGGTTGAAAAGGATTGACAAAAAAATCTCGACGATCAATAAGGCTTAGTATCCACATAGAAATATGAGAACACCACTTAAGGAAGGTATGGAATCAACACTTGACTTCGAAGCAACTCGAATACCACAAACAAAACAAAAGAAAGGATTTGGCTTGCAGAATAAGCCGGAACAAACATGTGATAGACCCCATATTGTATCATGTGTCTATTAGAAAGATATCCTACGAGATACTTGAATTCCCACCTATAAACTCCCGAAACTTTCTGGTTATGCAATCTGGTGTTGGGGATATAGGGGAAGCATAATATCTCACCCAAACTAACAATCCCTACATCCAGTTGTATCCATCCTTGAACACATAACCAAGAAACCTTCGAAAATCATGTACCTCAACCTTCGAAAAGCATCCGTTATACGAGTTATGGCAATACTCCCGAAACTTTCGCCCCAATACTAGGTGGCGTCAAGGTTATCTCACCAACAACTGCATAAAAGAGATTTTCGATGTCGGCGAGCTCAGGTATTCCAGAACTACAACGATAAAATTGTGACGAAAACACCTCGGAGCTCAACTCCCCGGGACACTGCCACAACCCCTAAATGCCAAGAGGCACCAAGAACAATGTTCTCGTCACAAGAATATCGGAACGATTCCAAGATATCCGTGTGATCCTAAAAAAATTAGTATAATTTGAGGAGAGGAAAGTCAAAACATCTACGTCAAGAAGCCTCACCAGAGCGATGAAGGGACTAAGGAGTAAAAAGAATCCTACTCTCCGATATATATAATCCTAAGACTCAAAACATTTTGTTCTAGACTCAACAACGTCAGCGATTCGATCAAGCAGGGGGCTCCTAAGTCGGGGATGAATCTGATACCAACTTGTAATGACCACGATGCGGCTATATCTCCCATGTGTCGAGGCACGACTTAGAGGCATAACCGCATGGTGGTTTTGTCGCAAGAGGGGTAATATTCACACAATCCCATGTACTGAATAAGTAAGGGATAAAGAGTTGGCTTATAATTGCCACTTCACACAAATAGCAAGTTAGACATACATCATCCAGAGTACAATCAAGGTCCGACTACGAAACCAAAATAAAATAAGACAACCCCAAATGCTAGATCCCCGATCGTCCCAACTGGGCACCACTATTGATCAACCGGAAAAGACACATAAAAATGATCAATATCTTCATCGAGCTCCCACTTGAGCTTGGTTGTGTCACCTGCACTGGTATCATCGGCACCTGCAACTGTTTGGAAGTATCCCTGGGTCACGAGGACTCGGCAATCTCACACCCGCGAGATCAAGACTATTTAAGCTTATGGGTAGGATGAGGTAATGAGGTGGATCTGCAGCAAGCGCTAAGCAAATATGGTGGCTAACATATGCAAATAAGAGTGAGAAGAGAAGCAACGCAATGGTCGAGAAGCTAGAAGTGATCAAGCAGTGATCCTGAAACTACTTACGTTCATACATAACACAAGACCGTGTTCACTTCCCGGACTCCGCCGAGAACAGACCATCACAGATACACACGCGGTTGATGCATTTTAATTAAGTCAAGTGTCAAGTTCTCTACAACCGGATATTAACAAATTCCCATCTGCCACATAACCGCGGGCACGGCTCTCGAAAGTTTATACACTGCAGGGGTGTCCCAAGTTAGCCCATCACAAGCTCTCACGATCAACGAAGGATATTCCTTCTCCCGGAACAACCCGATCAGACTCGGAATCCCCGTTACAAGACATTTCGACAATGGTAAAACAAGACCAGCAAAGCCACCCAACTGTGCCAACAAATCCCGATAGGAGCTGCACATATCTCGTTCTGAGGGCACACCAGATAGGTCAATCTACAAGTAAAACCAACCCTCAAGTTTCCCCGAGGTGGCACCGCAGGCTGCCCGGTTCGGACCAACACTCGGAGGAGCACTGGCCCGGGGGGTAAAATAAGATGACCCTCGGGCTCCGGAAACTCAAGGGAAAAGGCTTAGGTTGTTAGGCAAATGTAAAACCAAGGTTGGGCCTTGCTGGAGGAGTTTTATTCAAAGCAAACTATCGAGGGGGTCCCATAACCCCAACCACGTTAGGAACGCAAAATCAAGGAACATAACACCGGTATGACGGAAACTAGGGTGGCAAGAGTGGAACAAAACACCAGGCATAAGGCCGAGCCTTCCACCCTTTACCAAGTATATAGATGCATTAATTAAATAAGAGATATTGGGATATCCCAACATATCCATGTTCCAACATGGAAAAATCTTCAACTTCACCTGCAACTAGCAACGCTATAAGAGGGGCTGAGCAAAAGCGGTTACATAGCCAAACAACAGTATGCTAGGAAGGTGGGTTAGAGGCTTGACATGGCAATATGGGAGGCATGATATAACAAGTGGTAGGTAGCGTGACATAGCGATAGAGCGAACAACTAGCAAGCAAAGATAGAAGTGATTTTGAGGGTATGGACATCTTGCCTGAAATCCCGCAAGGAAGAAGAACGAGTCCATGAAGAAGACAAACGGACGTAACCGAACGGATCCTCACAAACATGACGTTACCGGAACTAACAACAAGAAGAAACACCGGAAAGAAGCAAACAACATGGTAAACAACCATCTCATAAACATGGCAAGATGCACAATCAATCATGATGCATGTCCGGTTTAAAGAGCCATGGCATGGCAAAGTGCAACAAACTACAGTAGAAGTTAAGCGGAGCTCAATATGCAGAGATTTGCATATTGACGAAACACCACATTCAATTATTTAGTTCTCTCCCGATTATGTACCTAACAAAATTAAATGTTATTAAACATGGCAAGGGGTGAAGCATATGAAAACTACACATTTAAGCAAGTTTAAATGAGGCCGGAAACAACAACAACAATTCCAGAAAATCCTCATATGCATATTTCGAATTAGCTACTGTTCTGCCCTAAACATATTTTGGAGTTTTTAAACATGCAAGATAAGTGCACCATGTTAAACTAGTAATTTTTCTACCCCATTTACATATAAAGTTTATTAAACTTGGAGCTGGGCAATTAAGCATTTTCTACCCCGAATTGGCACAAACTATATATCTTAAGATAGCATGCTGACATTATTTATATTGTTTAGGTTTCCACTATATGAAGGACAGAAATTAATAATCAAAAAACCATTTACTATATTTTTTGTGCAAAAAAACCATTTACTATATGGCTAGTCACTTTAAATGGTGGAAACAATGGATGGGAAATAGTAACAGACATTTATTGAGGATACCATTGGATAAGTATAGAAACATATGAGAGATCGGATCCCATTTTGTTATCCTACAATCTGCAAAACCATTTGAAACATAAGATGTCACCTTTAAGAATTGTAATTGTAGACAATTCGGTGAATCAAAGAGGCCTTATTTTAGAGGCTAGTTAGAGAGGCGCTCTTTTATTTATTTTTCTTTCTTTCCTTTTTTTCCTCCCCATTTGTAACATACTATTATTTTAATGAAAATATACCGTAGAACTATTGTTCTACAGTTTGCGGCTAAAAAAGGCCCGTTTTTGTAAAAACATTTAGATGGATGAACCAATAATTTAGTAGACGCTCTAAACAGGAGCTCCAAGTTATTTTATTCATGGATCAAGCATCTCCTATCCCATATAAAGTGGTACTCGTCTGAGAGATACTATCAAGGTCCCTGACAACACTATCTATTAATATGACTCATCTTACTTACCTTGAGAGTTGCTGGGAATTAAGGCCACAAATTTTCTTTTTGCTCACCTTACATACCATCATGGTAACGCAGAATTAACGAAAGACTCTCCTTTCTGATACTTCACCAAATGTCTGCGACATAAGATGTTAAACTGGATGCTACGGAACTAATCAAAACATATCACAAAGAGTCGAAAACTTAATGCACAACACACACTTACTTATGGATCAGACATGATATAGTGTCTATCATCACCTGCATGCATCCGTATTTGTACAAACTATTGGTCTGCTATATTACAGAAATTTGTTCAGCTATTTTCATTCAGGCACTAGAATTGAATATCTCATATTAAGTTATTAACTCTTTTTACTACAGCTGCATGTGCATGCCTATTATTGTACAAATATATCTTCCAGCAACCATGTTAGGCCTTATTATAGCTCTTGCGTTGTACACCTGTCCTTATCTTAAGAATCCACCTATTGTTGAAAGACAGTCCGCTTTCATGTCACTCTAAACTAATCATGTTTTACTTTGCTGCTTTTCCCTTTATGCCAATTTTCTACCCCATTTTCTACCCCATGTTAAACTAGTTATTTAGTTATGAAATAAACCATTTTAACATGGCAATTAAGCAAAATATATGCAAACATCATTTTAAACTTTTTAAACATGAATGAAAGTATCATATTAAGAAACTAGACAAAATTCTAAGCATTTTTCATATATGAAACATTTTAATACGATGCACAGTTGGTGAGTTATTAAATGCATGATGTTTGAGGGCTTTTTTGTAAATCTGCAATTTACTAGATAATTGGACAAAATCGCAGGCAAGGAAAAACACAATGGGCCGAATCTGGCTGGCCCGATAGTGTACAGGAGAGGGACTGGAGGAGGGCTGCTCACATTGGGCCTTGAGTCCGAATCTGGAGCTGGGCCAAGGCGCTGGGATGAGGCAGCCCACACAGCAGGACGACGCGTCCACGGCGCGGGCGAGCGGGCGGTCAACGTGGGGCGGGGCGCTCGTCTTTGATACAGAGGAAGCAGGGGCGCTGCGGCATGGCTGGACAGCGGCGAGGCAGCAGCGGAGGGCGGCGTCTGGCGCGGTGCCACAAGCGAAGGAGGGCGCCGATCGCCGCGTTCGTCAGCAGCAAGGGCGGGAGGCGCGAAGGCGGACGGATCCGGGCGGCGCTAGACACAGGATGACGAAGGACGCTGGCGAGCTTGCTCCGGGATGAGGCGGCCATGGCGCTCCTACAGGTGGCGGCGGTCGGCGAGGCAGCAAAAGCCGGGGGAGGTGAGTGAAAGGAGGGACACGTCGGCGACCTGCGGTGCTCCGGTGTCGCGCTCGCCGGCACGGCGGAGGAGGAGCAGCGACGCGGTGCATGAGGTGAAGACGAGCAGGGGTGATGGAGCCCTACAGCAGGGAAAGCAGAAGAAGGCTCGGCGGCTGCATGAACAGGAAGGAGGTCAGGCGGGGTCGCGGACTTGACGGATCCGGCCGCGGGACACCGGTTCTCGACGGCGGCGAGGTGAACTGGAGCTCGGGGAGGCATCCATGGCGTGCTTCTGCTCATCGTTGTTGGGGACGGCTGGCTCCATGGAAGTGCTTGAGAAGAAGCAAAGGAGGTCGTGGACTCTGGCTGCTGCTCGAGATCGACATTTCTCGATCTGGAAGCCGTGGGGAGGAGCTGCAGGTTGGTGGGGATCGATGGATGGATGGATCGACGGGACTCGTGGTGGCTGAAAACGAGGAAGGGAGGAGAAGGTTGGCTGGGTAGGTGGATCGGGGAAGATCCCGAGGGCGATGGTGAGTGGGTGGTGGCGGTGATGGGACAAGGGATAGGATTTTTAGGGTTTGCCAAAATGGACTAGGGGTGCACTGTAAATACATCACGGATTAGGTTAGGGGCTACCTCGACCCTACGATCGTAATCGGACGGCTAAGAAAAAATATAGGTTAGGAAATCCAAATAAGAAAACGGAGATGTTTTAGGGATGTTTGGGGATGATCTGACCCAACGGTAACGATAGCCCGGGTCGGTTTCGGGACAACTCTCGGACGTGCACGAGGGGTCTGAGCACTATGCAAGGAGGGGTCAGGTGGTTAGGAGGGGTTTTGGGGCCCTCCGATCACAATAGGATGGCTCCGGACGAGAGGGGGGGTTAAGCAGGCCTAGGTGGGCTGTGAAGAGAAGGTTGGGCTAAGGTGAGAGGGAAGGAGTGCAACCCGACAACTGTTTCCGGAGACCGAAAACGTCCGATGATGGACCGACTATACTGCCGCTATAGTTATCCGTTGGGGCATTAAACGGACTCCGAATGCGATGAAACATGGCAGGCGGTCTACCTACACTATAACAAGACCGCACGCTAACTCTCACCCCATTCCAAGAACATTTTTATGCCACTTATAAAATAATATTTCGGACGTGCCGCGGGCATGTGCATGTGTGTCTGGGCTCAGAACAGACAACGGAGAGAACTGGGGAAACCCAGACGGGTGCAAGTTTTGAAAAACATGACGATGCAATGCACATGATGACATGGCAAGATGCAACATGCAAGCAAACGACAGCGAATAACTAGTAGACACCTGGCGCATCAGACTCGGGGTGTTACAAGAAGGGACAATGTTACTATCCTTTTTGCCACACTTGTGCTTCAAAGTAGCACCATGATCTTCATGATAGAGAGTCTCCTATGTTATCATTTTCATATACTAGTGGGAATTTTCATTATAGAACTTGGCTTGTATAGTCCAATGACGGGCTTCCTCAAACGCCCTAGGTCTTCATGAGCAAGCAAGTTGGATACACACCCACTTAGTTTTCTTTCTGAGCTTTCATAAACTTATAGCTCTAGTGCATCCTTTGCATGGCAATCCCTACTCACTCACATTGATATCTATTAATGGGCATCTCCATAGCCCGTTGATATGCCTAGTTGATGTGAGACTATCTCCTTCTTTTTTGTCTTCTCCATAACCACCGTCTATTCCACCAATAGTGCTATGTCCATGGCTCATGCTCATGTATTGCGTGAAAGTTGAAAAGGTTTAAGAACATCAAAAGTATGAAACAATTGCTTGGCTTGTCATCAGGGTTGAGCATGATTTGAATATTTTGTGTGATGAAGATGGAGCATAGCCAGACTATATGATTTTGTAGGGATAAGCTTTCTTTGGCCATGTTATTTTGAGCAGACATAATTATTTTGTTAGTATGCTTGAAGTATTATTGTTTTTATGTCAATATTAAACTTTTGTTTTGAATCTTGTGGATCTGAACATTCATGCCACAATAAATAGAATTACATGGATAAATATATTAGGTAGCATTCCAGATCAACAAAATCTGTTTTTATCATTTACCTACTCGAGGATGAGCAGGAATTAAGCTTGGGGATTCTTGATACGTCTTCAATGTATCTATAATTGTTTATTGTTCCATGCTATTATATTATCTATTTTGGGTGCTTTATATGCACTAATATGCTATTTTATATGATTTTTGGGACTAACCTATTAACTTATAGCCCAGTGCCAATGCCAGTTTTTCCTTGTTTTAGAGTTTCGCAGAAAAGGAATACCAAACGGAATAAAACTTTCGTGATGATTTTTCTTGGACCAGAAGACACCCAGGAGACTTGGAGTGCAAGTCAGAAGAGCCATGACACGGCCACAAGGGTGGAGGGCGCGCCTAGGGGGTGAGGCATGCCCCCCAACCTTGTGGGGCCCTCGATGGCCTCCTGACCTAGATCTTCCTCCTATATATACTCTTATACCCTAAAAACTTCCAGGGGAGCCACGAAACCACTTCTCCACTGCCGCAACCTTCTATACCCATGAGATCCCATCTTAGGGCATTTTCCGGCATCCTGCCGGAGGGGGATTCTATCACGGAGGGCTTCTACATCAACACCATTGCCTCTCCGATGAAGCGTGAGTAGTTTATTTCAGACCTACGGGTCCATAGCTAGTAGCTAGATGGCTTCTTCTCTCTCTTTGATTCTCAATACAAAGTTCTCCTCGATGTTCTTGGAGATATATTCGATGTAATACTCTTTTGTGGTGTGTTTTCCGAGATATGATGAGTTGTGGATTTATGATCAGCTTATCTATGAATATTATTTGAATCTCCTCTGAATTCTTTTATGCAGGATTTGATATCTTTGCAAGTCTCTTCGAACTATCGATTTGGTTTGGCCAACTAGATTGGTTTTTCTTGCAATGGGAGAAGTGCTTAGCTTTGGGTTCAATCTTGAGGTGTCCTTTCCCAGTGACAGTAGGGGCAGCAAGGCACGTATTTTATTGTTGCCATCGGGGATAAAAATATGGGGTTTTCATCATATTGTTTGAGTTAATTCCTCTACATCATGTCATCTTGCTTAAGGCGTTACTCCGTTCTTTATGAACTTAATACTCTAGATGCATGCTGGATAGCGGTCGATGTGTGGAGTAATAGTAGTAGATGCAGAATCGTTTCGGTCTACTTGACACGGACGTGATGCCTATATTCATGATCATTGCCTTAGATATCGTCATAACTTTGCGCTTTTCTATCAATTGCTTGGCAGTAATTTGTTCACCCACCATAATATCTTCTATCTTGAGAGAAGCCTCTAGTGAAACCTATGGCCCCTGGGTATATTTTCCATCTAATAAGTTTCCGATCTACAATTCTAGTTTCCTATTTACTTTCTTTTGCAATCTTTTACTTTCCGCTCCATAAAAAAATATCAAAAATATTACTTTACAGTTTATCCATCTCTATCTGATCTCACTTTGCGAATAACCGTGAAGGGATTGACAACCCCTTTGTCACGTTGGTTGCAAGTTGGTGTTTGTTTGTGTAGGTATTCGGTGGCTTGTCGCGTTGTCTCCTACTGGATTGATACCTTGGTTCTCAAAACTGAGGGAAATACTTATGCTACTTTGCTGCATCACCCTTTCCTCTTCAAGGGAAAAACCAATGCAAGCTCAAGAGGTAGAAGACAACGGTTGAAGACGTAGATGACCTCGAATGGGACTTGTTGGTCGTCGAATGTCTTGCGTGGTTGTAGGCATACTCGGCGATGGGTGGGCACTCCTCCCACTCGTTGATGTTCTTCTTGATCAACACGCGTAGTAGAGTGGAGAGTGTCCGGTTCGTGGCCTCCATTTGGCCATCGGTTTGAGGATGGTATGTCGAAGAGAACAAAAGCTTGATTCCGAGCTTGGCACATGGAGTCTTCCAAAAGTAGCTCAAGAACTTGACGTCGCGGTCCGAGACAATCGTCTTTGGCACTCCGTGGAGGCGCAAGATTTCTCTACAAAAAAGATTAGCAACATGTGAAGCATCGTCTATCTTGTTGCATGGAATGAAATGGGCCATCTTAGAGAATCGGTCCACAACAACAAACACAGAATCTTTGCCATTTCTAGTTCTAGGTAAACCAAGCACAAAGTCCATACTAATATCTTCCCATGGGTGATAAGGAATAGGAAGTGGCATATAGAGACCATGGGATTGAGCTTTAGACCTAGCTTTGTGACATGTAGAGCATCGGTTGGTGAAGCGTGAGACGTGGCGAAACATCTTGGGACAAAATTAGTTTTTGGAGAGCATGGCAAATGTCAAGTGTCCCATTAGTCCTCCTCCATGAGATTCTTGCAAAAGTAACAAACGAAGAGAAGACTCGGGGATAAATAGTTTGTTAGCTCTCATAAGATAATCATCTTTGATGTAATAGCGTTTCCAAGATGTATGCATCAAACATTTGGTGTAAGGAATAGCAAAAGTAGGATCATGCACATACAAGTATTTTATGTGCTCAAAGCCAATGACATTCAATTCAAGTTGGGTAACAAGCATGCATCCACGGAAAAGCGCATCCGTCACAACATTCTCTTTGCCTTTGATGTACTTGATGACATAAGGAAATGACTCTATGAACTCACTCCACTTAGCATGACGCTTGTTCAACTTAGTTTTACCCTTAAGGTATTTAAGTGTTTCATGATCGGTGTGAAGAATGGACTCATGAGGGCGGAGATAATGCTCCCAAACATGCAAGACTCTAACTAAAGCATACAACTCTTTTTCATATATGGGGTAATTGAGTTGCGCTGCAGAAAGTTTCTCACTAAAGTAATCTATGGGGCGCTTCTCTTACATTAACACACCTCCTATGCCATAACTGCTAGCATCGCAATGTATCTCAAATGGTTTATCAAAGTTGGGTAATGCAAGCAAAGGAGCATGTGTAAGCAAATTCTTAAGCTCATTGAAAGTGATATCTTGGGATGGTCCCCAAACAAAAGGTGCATTCTTCTTACTCAAAGCATGTAAAGGTAAAGCGATGGTGCTAAAATCCTTCACAAATCTACAATAGAATCCGGCTAAGCCAAGGAAACTACGCACTTGTTGCAAGTTTGTTGGTTGGGGCCAAGTTTTAATAGCATTGATCTTAGATTCATCTACCCTGAACACCCTTAGAAGACACAACGAAACCCAGGAAAACAAGCTTATCAACACCAAAAAAGGCATTTGTCCATATTAGCATAAAGGTGCTCTTTCCTAAGGGTTTGCAACACGGTTCTAAGATGGGTGACATGATCTTTGAGAGATTTGCTAAACATAAGAATATCGTCAAAGTAGACCACAACAAATACGCCAATGTATGGGCTGAGAACAAAATGCATCACACGCATAAAGGTGTCGGGTGCTTCGGATAAGCCCATGGGCATGACCAACCATTCATATAAGCCAAACTTGGTTTTGAAAGCGGTTTTCCATTCGTCACCCTCTTGGATGCGAATTTGGTAATAGCCACTCTTAAGATCAATCTTAGAGAAAATGGTGGCTCCACTAAGCTCATCTAGCATATCATCTAGGCGTGGGATGGGATAACGATAACGAACGGTGATAGCATTGATGGGACGGCAATCAGAACACATGCGACATGTACCATCTTTCTTGGGAACAAGGATTACCGGTACGGCACATGGGCTCAAGCTTTCTTGTACATGGCCGTTGTCGATGAGTTGTTGTACTTGCCATTGGATCTCCTTGGTTTCCTCGGGGTTGACGCGGTAGGGAGCCTTGTTAGGAAGAGGTGCTCCGGGGGTGAGGTCGATGCGGCGTTCGATGACTCGTAGTGGAGGTAGACCCGGAGGTAGCTCGTTGGGGAAAACATCTTGGAATTCCTTCAATAGAGAAGATAACATTAAAGGTAGATTGTGAGAGTTGTTAGTTTTTGGTGCCTCGTCCTTGCACAAAAGGACATAGTGCATGACACTTGATGGGTTCTCACACACTTCTCTCATCTCACTTTTGATGGCAAATAGCACTAAGTTTTTCTTGTTGCTCATCGTGGAGGCACTCAATTTGGGCTTGTGGCGCTCACTCTCTTTGTGGTGGTTCGCTCTCTGACTATTCTCTCCATGATGGATGGCTTGCTTGTCGGCGATCACTTGACTAGGTGACATAGGCCGTAGCACGTACTCCTTTCCCTTCATCTTGAAGCTATAATGATTGGTTCACCCGTTGTGGATGACGCCGCAGTCGAATTGCCATGGTCGTCCAAGAAGGAGGTGGCAAACAGACATCGGAACGACATCACACTCCAAAGTGTCTTCGTATGCTCCTATCTTGAAGGAAACTTGCACCATATGTTCCACTTGGATAGTGCCGGAGTCGCTTAACCATTGGACCTTGTAGGGATGCGGGTGCTTCATCTTGACCAACTGGAGCTTGGAGCAAGTTCTTCACTCGCCAAGTTATGGCAACTACCTCCATCGATGATGACCTTCACGGACCTTCCATTGATGCCCGCCTTTGTGTGGAAGATATGGCATCTTTGGTCTTCTTCTTATTGATGTTGAAGTGTCAAGACCTTGGAGACAACGAGAGCGGGGCTTGAAACTTCATCACAAAAGACTTGGTCATCTTCATCTTTGTTCACTGGCCAGTGCATGGCCACTTTCTCAAGGGCTTCCATTTCCTCTTCACTCATGGAGTCATAGGTTCCGTCGTCGTTGAGGATCATGGTGCGCTTGTGTGTACACTCGAAGGACTTGTGGCCTCGGTCGCCGCATGTGAAGCACTTGATTGAACTTGTCTTGATGGTCTCATCGGTTGGAGTAGATGATGATGAAGCTCTCGGATTGAAGTTGCTTATAATAGGAGGACGACTTGAGGTTGTCGAAGTTTTCTTGGAACTTGACTTGTCGCCATTGCTTGGTAAAGCTTTCATCGTGGAAGAAGGTGTCGAAGTCGTCGAAGCTTGATTGTTGGAGAAGCCATAGGACTTGGAAGAGAACTTGGCATACTTGAAGTCATCTTGCACTTGAAGTTCCGCCTTCGTAGCTTGGTGCACTAGCTCGATGAGGTTTGAGTAAGGTTGGAAGTCGGCTATCTTCTTGATAGGATGATTGAGTCCATTCAAGAAACGTGCCATACTTTGCTCATCGTCTTCCGTGAAATTGGCTCGTATCATGGCAATCTCCATTTCCTTGTAGTACTCTTCAACGCTCTTTGTTCCTTGCTTGAGGAGTTGGAGTTTCTTGAAGAGGTCATGGTTGTAGTAGGTTGGCACAAAGCGCACTCTCATGACATCCTTCATTTGATCACATGTAGTGATGGGTGGTTCACCTCGTGCTTCTCTTCGCTCAATGACTTGTTCCCACCAAATGAGGACATAGTCTTGGAACTCAAGGGATGCCATGGAGATCTTCTTCTCTTCCTCATAGTTGTGCAAACAAAAAATCTTGTCAGCCTTCAATGCCCATGAAAGGTACTCTTCGGGATTCTTGCTTCCGGTAAACTTGGGCATAGTGAACTTGAGCTTGCCGTAGCATTGTTCTTCATTGTGCTGGGGTCGAGGGTGATGACGTCCTTGACGAGGAGGATTGTCTCCCTCAACTTGCTCTTGGTGCGGAGGATTCCCATTGTCTTGTTGCTCTTGGCGAACTTGTGCTTCTTGTCGAGCTTGTTGTTCTTGTCTATTGTGTGGAGGAGCTTGAGGAACTTGACAATGCACTCATGCTTGAAATCTTCTTTCTTGAACTCCGTCATGAAGTGCTTCTTCGTCTTGATGTGTTTGGCGGTTCCGGTTGGCAACGACATGATTTGTATGACGGAGGGCACGTAGCGCCTCAAGTGCTTGAGCTTCATGCCGTTCTTGTTGCTGACGCAGCGCGATGGCATCTTGCTCATCTTGATGTTGGCATTGCCGTTCTTGCATGAGCTCCTGTTGGCGACGTTGTTCTTATGCTTCCTCTTGTTTACGTTGACGTTTCCTTTCTTGTGCTTGCACAAAGGTAGCTTGATTTTGATGATGTCGATGTTCTTGCGCTAGAAGTTGTTCTTGAGGATCATTGTCGTGTAGAGGATTGTCTTTGCTTCACGGTCGTGGCGTGCGGCTTGACGAAGAGTGTTCGACGTCGGAGTACTTGAGTGGTCGGAGGAATGTCGACTTGAGTGGCTCCATCTTGAGTAGGACGAAGTGGTAGAAGAGCGGTTGACCAACAAGGCACGAGTCTCGTCCATTCTTGCATTGCTTTCTTGTTTTTGTTCGTCGAGCTTGTTTTCGAAGTAGTCTCTTGTACATTGCTCGGAGTGTCGCCAGTCGGTGGCGAGATTGTCGATGCGGTCACTCAATGCTTGTTGTTCTTGATTCAAAGCTCGTTGTGCACCGAAGAGGTGATTCTTGGTGACGTAGGAGTTCGAGTCGTCATCTTGCTCGATGAAGAGTGGGTTGGTAGAATAACTTGGCCTATCCATCATTCCAAGAAAATATGTGAGTGGGATAAAGAGAAGAACTTATACCAATTGTACCTTGACCGATGTTGAAGATGGATCAATGATCACTCAAATGTGCAACAAGGAAATAGCACAATTGGTACCAATTCTTCTCGGTTCTCACACCTACACAAGTAAAAGCCTTTGGTGGAGCTCGGTTAGGATGGTGGCACAAAATCTTATGCAAGTGTTAGTGAGATTCAATAATGTTGAAAAGATTCACAAATTTGCAAATGCAACAAGTAGGCCAATAGCAAGATATGTTACACGGAAACACATACGCAAATAGTTAAATGGGGTTGTGCAAACCAAAAATGAGCGGAAAATGTGGAATCCACGGAAAATGTTCTTGTTGCACAACTCTAGAGAGACGCTAGCATGATTGCACAATAGGCAGATACGAAACTTGTGCAATACCTACTAAGAAAAAATGCAACAAGTTCTATCCAACTATACTATATGTATGGTGTTCCGGTGATATGATCCAAGATGATCGAGTATGACGATCTTAATGTAGTATGATGCTATGGTTCTTGCTTAAAAGCTCTTTGCTTATCCTCTCCTTTTGCTTAAAAGCTTGTTCGGCTCTTTCTCTTTTGAGCTCTTTGTCGGTGTCAAAATCGGCAGATCTCGGGTAGGGGGTCCCGAACTGTGCGTCTAAGGATTGAAGGTAACAGGAGACACGATGTTTACCCAGGTTCGGGCCCTCTTGATGGAGGTAATACCCTATGTCCTGCTTGATTGACTTTGACGAGTATAGTGGTTACAAGAGTTGATCTACCACGAGATCGTAATGGCTAAACCCTAGATGTCTAGCCTGTTTGATTATGGTTACCTCTATGGACTAAACCCTCTGGTTTATATAGACATCGGAGGGGGCTAGGGTTATACAAAGTCGGTTTACAGAGAAAGGAATCATCATATCCAAACACCAAGCTTGTCATCCACGCTAAGGAGAGTCCCATCCGGACACGGGGGAAAGTCTTCTATCTTGTATCTTCACGGTCCATTAGTCCGGCCCATGTTGCATATCCCGGACGTCCGAGGACCCCCTTATCCAGGACTCCCTCACTCTTTTATCATGCAAAACTTCACGAACCAAGAAAGCAATTGTGTATATGCTATGACAACCTTGTGGCACAAGAGATGATACAAAGATATGGACACCAAGATGATGATGATATATGAAATGATCACTAATGTTCACAAGTAACGTTGCCAGCAATACTCAAAGGCTAGTCTCGATAGGAAAGGTACGCAAAATGGTCCATGGGCCTATCAATGCAATGGTAAGGAGTAGACAAAGATGTCGTCGAGGTTACCGTCGAGGGTTACTTATTTGTAAGCAATGACGGAAGACGGTGAAGTGGTCGTTGTTGATGATGAGTCCGTGGCGAAGATGAGCGACGATGATGTTGATGTCGAACCGTCCCTAAGTAGCCGAAACATGTTAGGAAACAGAAAACCGCAACTCAAATTCTCAAAGCAAACGTGTCAAAATTGGTTGGAGGTGGTAGCGGGTAAGCGGTGGTGGTTGCGGAAAGCGGTGGTGGTATGCGAAAGAGATGGTGGTGGTATGCCCGGTCAAAATTGGCGAGAGTTAGGCGGGAAAACGGAGCGGTGGATGGAAGTGATGCTGCTAGGGGCCGGATGTTCGGGCTCTGGATCTGTGGATGAACTCGTGGGGAAAACGACAATTCCGAGGCAAAATTCGAGAGATTTCATGGATGGAAATTGGGGAAAAGATGGGGAAAAGATAGATCTATGTGCTACGCACAAAATCTGCGGATCAAATCCAACAAAACTTCATCACACCAACAAATAACAAAAAAATTGGGAGGCTATTTTTGTGGGGATTTTCAAAATTGGGGAAGAACACAACAAAATAAGCTAGAAAACAAGGGTAGGGTCTTCAAATCCGTGATCAACCAAGGCTCATGATACCAAGAATATGTAGGATGGAAACCCTAGGGGCGATCTTTCATGATTGGAGCGGATCCTACGAAGAACACAAGGGGAAACACGAGGAGAAAACGAGAGAAATCACTCAAACCAACAAGATTCGATTACACATGTGCTAGATTCTCGAAACACAAAGAGATACACGATCCACGATCAACAAGGGATGATACAAGTAGCAAGTTCTTCTCCGTGAGGAAGTCTTGAGGGTCTTCCCATTAGGGGTCTTGAATCCAAGATGGATCTTCTCCGTAGAGGCCGCGGTCTCTCTCGATGGAGTAGATCCGGATGGATGAGCAAAGCTCTATCTCTCAAATGAGCTAAACTTATGCTAACCCTAGAAAGAGGGAGGAGGAGTATATACGATCTAGGGGTGAAGGGGTACATGGGCATCGGCCCTTTACTATGCGCAGGTAGGCAAAGCTGGATGTCTGGGCGTCGGGCCAGATGTCTGGGCCTTCATGAGGAGCCGGATGTCCGGGCTGGCGGGGCTGGTCTCGGTGCTCTCTGGATAGGCGGTGTCCGGATTTCCGGGGTGACGGCCGGATGTCCGGCGACGCAGGAAGAGCCGGATGTCCGGGCCCTTGGCCGGATGTCCGGGTTGACAGGGGCCATTCCTGGAAGTGTTCTGCGATGGGCGCCGGATTTCCTGGCTGAGGTTGGATGTCCGGGCTGGCGTCGGGCCGGATGTCCGAGCCCTGTAGCTTCGGCTGGGCTGTGGTTGTGGCAGATGCTCCAGGGGCCGGATGTCCGAGGCCTGGAGACTTCTCCGGTTCCTTCCGTCGTTCTGATACGTCCATTTTGCATCATGCTTTTATATCGATATTTATTGCATTATGGGCTGTTGTTACACATTATGTCACAATACTTATGCCTATTCTCTCTTATTTTACAAGGTTTGCACGAAGAGGGGGAATGCCGATAGCTGGAATTTTGGGATGGAAAAGGAGCAAATATTAGAGACCTATTCTGCACAACTCCAAAAGTCTCGAAACTCCACGGAAGACAGTTTTGGAATATATAAAAAATATTGGGCAAAGAAAGCACCGGAGGGGGGCCACCCACCATCCATCAGGGTGGGGGCGCGCCCCCCTGTCTCGTGGGCCCCCTGGCAGGCCTCCGGTGCCCATCTTTGGCTATATGAAGTCTTTCATCTTGGAAAAAACCATAAGCAAAGTCTCGGGACGAAACTCCGCTGCCACGAGGCAGAACCTTGGCGGAACCAATCTAGGGCTCTGGCGGAGCTGTTCTGCCAGGGAAACATCCCTCCGGGAGGGGGGAATCATCACCATCGTCATCACCGTCGATCCTCTCATCGGGAGGGGGGCAATCTCCATCAACATCTTCACTAGCACCATCTCATCTCAAACCCTAGTTCATCTCTTGTATCCAATCTTTGTCTCAAAACCTCATATTGGTACTTGTGGGTTGCTAGTAGTGTTGATTACTCCTTGTAGTTGATGCTAGTTGGTTTATTTGGTGGAAGATCATATGTTCAGATCCTTTATGCACATTAATACCCCTCTGATTATGAACATGAATATGATTTGTGAGTAGTTACATTTGTTCCTGAGGACATGGGAGAAGTCTTGCTATAAGTAGTCATGTGAATTTGGTATTCGTTCGATATTTTGATGAGATGTATGTTGTCTCTCCTCTAGTGGTGTCATGTGAACGTTGACTACATGACACTTCACCAATGTTTGGGCCTAGAGGAAGGCATTGGGAAGTAATAAGTAGATGATGGGTTGCTAGAGTGACAGAAGCTTAAACCCTAGTTTATGCGTTGCTTCGTAAGGGGCTGATTTGGATCCATATGTTTCATGCTATGGTTAGGTTTACCTTATTACTTCTTTTGTAGTTGCGGATGCTTGCAAGAGGGGTTAATCATAAGTGGGTTGCTTGTCCAAGGAAGGGCAGTACCAAGCACCGGTCCACCCACATACCAAATTATCAAAGTACCGAACATGAATCATATGAACGTGATGAAAACTAGCTTGACGATAATTCCCATGTGTCCTCGGGAGCGCTTTCCTTTATATAAGAGTTTGTCCAGGCTTGTCCTTTGCCACAAAAAGGATTGGGCCATCTTGCTGCACCTTATTTACTTTTATTACTTGTTACCCGTTACAAATTACCTTATCACAAAACTATCTGTTACCGATAATTTCAGTTCTTGCAGAGAATACCTTACTGAAAACTGCTTATCATTTCCTTCCGATCCTCGTTGGGTTCGACACTCTTACTTATTGAAAGGAGTAGGATAGATCCCCTATACTTGTGGGTCATCAAGACTCTTTTTTGGCGCCGTTGCCGGGGAGTGAAGCGCCTTTGGTAGGTGGAATTTGATAAGGAAAATTTTATATAGTGTGCTGAAATTTACTGTCACTTGTTACTATGGAAAGTAATCCTTTGAGGGGCTTGTTCGGGGTATCTTCACCCCGACCAGTAGAGAAAATAGTTGCTCCTCAACCTACTGAACCTACTGAAAATGTTTACTTTGAAATTCCTTCGGGTATGATAGAGAAACTGCTAGCTAATCCTTTTACAGGAGATGGAACATTGCATCCCGATTTGCACCTAATCTATGTGGATGAAGTTTGTGGATTATTTAATCTTGCGGGTATGCCCGAGGATATTATAAAGAAGAAGGTCTTCCCTTAATCTTTGAAGGGAAAGGAATTGGCATGGTTTAGGTATGTGATGATATGGGATCATGGAACTACAACTGATTGAAATTGGAATTTCATCAGAAGTTTTATCCTATGCAGCTGGTTCATCGTGATCGTAATTATATATATATATATATAATTTTTGGCCTCGTGAAGGAGAAAGCATCGCTCAAGCTTGGGGGAGGCTTAAGTCAATGTTATATTCATGCCCCAATCATGAGCTCCCAAGAGAAATTATTATTCAAAAATTTTATGCTCGGCTTTCTCTCAATAATCGCTCCATGCTCGATACTTCTTGTACTGGATCTTTTATGATGAAGACTATTGAATTCAAATGGGATTTATTGGAAAGAATTAAACGCAACTCTGAAGATTGGGAACTCGACAAAGGTAAGGAGTCAGGTATAACACCTAAGTTTGATTGTGTTAAATCTTTTATGCATACCGATGCTTTTCGTGAATTTAGCACTAAATATGGACTTGACTCTGAGATAGTAGCTTCTTTTTGTGAATCATTTGCTACTCATGTTGATCTCCCTAAGGAGAAGTGGCTTAAATATCATCCTCCAATTGAACTAAAAGTAGTTGAACCTACTAAAGTTGAAGAAAAGACTATCACTTATAATGTTGATCCTATTGTTCCTACCGCTTATATTGAGAAACCGCCTTTCCCCGTTAGAATAAAGGATCATGCTAAAGCTTCAACTGTGGTCAACAAAAGTAACATTAGAACACCCAAACCCTCTGAGCAAATTAAAGTTTTAAACCTAGTATTGATATGGTTAAAGATCTCTTGGTTGATAATATTGATGGGCATGTTATTTAATTCTGTGATGAAGCTGCTAGAATTGCTAGACCCGATACTAAAAATAAACATAGACTTGTTGTAGGCATGCCTGTTATTTCTGTTAAAATAGGAGATCCTTGCTATCATGGCTTATGTGATATAGGTGCTAGTGCGAGTGCAATACCTCATTCTTTATATGAAGAAATTATGCATGATATTGCACCTGCTGAGTTAGAAGGTATTGATGTTACAATTAAGCTTGCCAATAGAGATACTATTTCACCGATTGGGATTGTTAGAGATGTTGAAGTCTTGTGTGGGAAAGTTAAATATCCTGCTGATTTTCTTGTTCTTGGTTCCCCACAAGATGACTTTTGTCCCATTATATTTGGTAGACCCTTCTTGAATACTGTTAATGCTAAGATAGACTGCAAAAAGGATATTGTTTCTGTTGGTTTAGGGGATATGTCTCATGATTTTAATTTTGCTAAATTTCATAGACAACCCCATGACAAAGACTTGCCTAGTAAATATGAAATTATTGGTCTTGCTTCTATTGTGGTGCCTCCTAATGATCCTTTGGAACAATATTTGCTAGACCATGAAAATGATATGTTTATGAATGAAAGAAGGGAAATAGATGAAGTATTCTTTAAACAGGGACCTATTTTGAAACACAACTTGCCTGTCGAAATTCTAGGGGATCCTCCTCCACCCAAGGGTGATCCCGTGTTTGAGCTTAAACCATTGCCCGATACTCTTAAATATGCTTATCTTGATGAAAATAAGATATATCCTGTTATTATTAGTGCTAATCTTTCAGAGTAGGAAGAAGAGAAATTATTGAAAACTCTGAAGAAGCACCGTGCTGCTATTGGATATACTCTTGATGATCTTAAGGGCATCAGTCCCACTCTAAGCCAGCACAATTTTTTTTGGAAAAAGATGCTAAACCGGTTGTTGATCACCAACGACGGTTAAATCCTAAGATGAAAGAAGTGGTAAGGAAAGAAATATTAAAGCTTCTTGAGGCAGGTATAATTTACCCCGTTGCTGATAGTTAGTGGGTAAGTCCTATCCATTGTGTCCCTAAGAAGGGAGGTATTATTGTTGTTCCTAATGATAAAGATGAATTGATCCCACAAAGAATTGTTACAGGTTATAGAATGGTAATTGATTTCCGCAAACTAAATAAAGCTACTAAAAAGGATCATTACCGTTTAGCTTTTATTGATCAAATGCTAGAAATATTATCTAAACATACACATTTTTGCTTTCTAGATGGTTATTCCGGTTTCTCTCAAATACCCATGTCAAAAGAGGATCAGGAAAAGACCACTTTTACTTGTCCTTTCGGTACCTTTGCTTATAGACGTATGCCTTTTGGTTTATGTAATGCACCTGCTACCTTTGAAAGATGTATGACTGCTATATTCTCTGACTTTTGTGAAAACATTGTTGAAGTTTTCATGGATGATTTTTCTGTATATGGAACTTCTTTTGATGATTGCTTAAGCAACCTTGATCGAGTTTTGCAGAGATGTGAAGAAACTAATCTTGTCTTGAATTGGTAGAACTGCCACTTTATGGTTAATGAAGGCATTGTCTTGGGACATAAAATTTCTGAAAGAGGTATTGAAGTTGATAAAGCTAAAGTTGATGCTATTGAAAAGATGCTGTGTCCAAAGGACATTAAAGGTATAAGAAGTTTCCTTGGTCATGCCGGTTTTTATAGGAGGTTCATTAAAGACTTTTCAAAAATTTCCAGGCCTCTGACTAATCTCTTACAAAAAGATGTTCCTTTTGTCTTTGATGATGATTGTGTAGAAGCATTTGAAATACTTAAGAAAGCTTTGATTTCTGCACCTATTGTTCAACCACCTGATTGGAATTTACCCTTTGAAATTATGTGTGATGCTAGTGATTATGTTGTAGGTGTTGTTCTAGGACAAAGAGTTGATAAGAAATTAAATGTTATCCAATATTCTAGTAAAACTCTAGACAATGCCCAGAGAAATTGTGCTACTACTGAAAAGGAATTTTTAGCAGTTGTATTTGCTTGTGATAAGTTCAGACCTTATATTGTTGATTCTAAAGTAACTATTCACACTGATCATGTTGCTATTAAATATCTTATGGAAAAGAAAGATGCTAAACCTAGACTTATTAGATGGGTTCTCTTGCTACAAGAATTTGATTTGCATATTATTGATAGAAAGGGAGCTGAGAACCCCGTTGCAGACAACTTCTCTAGGTTAGAAAATGTTCTTGATGACCCACTACCTATTGATGATAGCTTTCCTGATGAACAATTAGCTGTCATAAATGCTTCTCATACTACTCCATGGTATGCTGGTTATGCTAATTACATTGTTGCTAAATTTATACCACCTAGTTTCACATACCAGCAAAAGAAGGTTTTTCTATGATTTAAGACATTACTTCTGGGATGACCGACATCTTTATAAAGAAGGAGTAGATGGTGTTATTAGACGTTGTGTACCTTAGCATGAACAGGAACAGATCTTACGCAAGTGTCACTCCGAGGATTATGGAGGACACCATGCTGGAGATAGAACTGCACATAAGGTATTGCAATCCGATTTTTATTGGCCTACTCTCTTCAAGGATGCCCATAAGTTTGACTTGTCTTATAATGAATGTCAAAGAATTGGTAATATTAGCAGACGTCAAGAAATGCCTATAAATTATTCACATGTTATTGAACCATTTGATGTTTGGGGCTTTGATTATATGGGACCGTTTCCTTCCTCTAATGGGTATACACATATTTTAGTTGATGTTGATTACGTTACTAAGTGGGTAGAAGCTATTCCAACTAGTAGTGCTGATCATAACACCTCTATTAAGATGCTTAAAGAAGTTATTTTTCCAAGGTATGGAGTCCCTAGATATTTAATGACTGATGGTGGTTCACATTTTATTCATGGTGCTTTTCGTAAGATGCTTGCTAAGTATGATGTTAATCATAGAATTGCATCTCCATATCACCCACGGTCTAGTGGTCAAGTAGAACTAAGTAATAGAGAGCTTAAATTAATTTTGCAAAAGACTGTTAATAGATCTAGAAAGAATTGGCCAAAGAAACTTGATGATGCATTGTGGGCCTATAGAACTGCATATAAAAATCCTATGGGTATGTCTCCGTATAAAATGGTTTATGAAAAAGCATGTCACTTACCTCTCGAACTAGAACATAAGGCATATCGAGCCATTAAAGAGCTCAGTTATGATTCAAACTTGCCGGTGAGAAGAGACTATTTGACATTAGCTCACTTGATGAGTGGAGAACCCAGGCCTATGAGAATGCCAAGCTGTTTAAAGAAAAAGTTAAAAGATGGCATGACAAAAGGATACAAAAACGTGAGTTTAATGTAGGTGATTATGTATTGTTATACAACTCTCGTTTAAGATTTTTTGCAGGAAAACTCCTCTCTAAATGGGAGGGTCCTTACGTTATCGAGGACTTCTATCATTCCCGTGCCATAAAAATCAACAACTTCGAAGGCACAAATCCGAGGGTGGTGAACGGTCAAAGAATCAAACATTATATCTTAGGTAATCCTATAAATGTTGAAACTAATGTTATTGAAACCGTAACCCTGGAGGAGTATATAAGGGACACTTTCCAGAATGTTTCAACCTTCGAAAAGGAAGAGGTATGTGGTACGGTAAGTGAACCGACTCCAAAATAGTTCTAATAGCATTTTTTCTCCGTTTTGGAATATTTATGAAAATAGGAAAATGAGAAGCAGTCCGGAAAGGACACGAGGCATCCACGAGGGTGGAGGGCGCGCCCTACCCCCTGGGCGCACCCCCTGCCTCGTGGGCACCTCGTGTGCCCTCCGGACTCCGTTTTCTTGCGCAGTACTTTTTTGGTCGGTAAAAATTCATTATATAATCTCCCGAAGGTTTTGACCACCGTACCATGCGATTATCCTCTGTTTTTGTTTCGAGCTGTTTCTTCTGCAGATTTAGAGCAAGATGTCATCTCAAGAATCCGACGGAGAGACCTATGTCTCACATCTCATTGCTGACCCAAAAACCTATGGGGACCTATCTCCTTGTGGTCGAACTACGGATGATGAGGTGGATGCTCATTTGAGTAGGATCAATGATTCAAGTTCGGAGGAGGAGGATGTTCCTCTACCTCAACCTGGGGATATGCATGTGAAGTTCAAGAAGTCTAGTCTCCCTAAGAGAGCTAAACTATCTAACAACCGATCTATTCCTTCTTGTTTTCGGTAGAAAAGCAAAGGAGATTTATGTGACAAGATCTTGAAGCTGGAATCGGAGGTCAATGATTTAAAGGAGGAGATCGCTCTTCTCAAATACAATATGAAAAAGTTGAAGGCACAATTGTCATCATCATCACCATCTCCTCCACCTCCGAAGAAAGAGACATAAATACATGGGTATGGGCACTCCCCTTGGCAACTGCCAAGCTTGGGGGAGGTGCCCAGGTATCGTATCACCATCACACTTTTATCTTTATTGTTTTTCTTAGTTCGATCCTTTTGGTAATATCTTGATCTAGTATAATAAAGTTTTAGTATGATTTAGTTTTTGAGTTTTGCCTTATGATCCTTCTATGTAATCAAGTCCGTGAGCTACATATAATAAAGATTAGTTATGAGTCAAGGGCTTGATTATCTTTCCATGATCTTGAGGGAATAAAAATAAAAGGGGAGAGAAAGAAAGAATAAAAAGAAATAAATAGATCATATTAATCTTATGGAGAGTAATGACTTCACATATAAAGAGTATGATGAATAAAAGTTGTTGAGAGTTGACAAACATAGTTTTCGTCATCGTTGCAATTAATAGGAAGTAATAAAGAAAGGGAGGTTTTCACATATAAATATACTATCTTGGACATCTTTTATGATTGTGAGCACTCATTAAAATATGACATGCTAAAAAGTTGATGTTGGACAAGGAAGACAACGTAATGGGTTATGTTTTCTTACATCCGGAATAAATTATATTGTCATGGATCATCCAACATGTTGAGCTTGCCTTTCCCTCATGCTAGCGAAATTCTTTGCACCAAGTAGAGATACTACTTGTGCTTCCAAATATCCTTAAACCCAGTTTCGCCATGAGAGTCCACCATATCTACCTATGGATTGAGTAAGATCCTTCAAGTAAGTTGTCATTGTTGCAAGTAATAAAAATTGCTCTCTAAATATGTATGATTTATTAGTGTGGAGAAAATAAGCTTTATACGATCTTGTGATGTGGAAGAAATAAAAGCGACGGACAGCATAATGAAGGTCCATATCACAAGTGGCAATATAAAGTGACATTCTTTTGCATTAAGATTCCGTGCATCCAACCATAAAAACACATGACAACCTCTGCTTCCCTCTGCGAAGGGCCTATCTTCTATTCTTGTCTTATACTTTATATAAGAGTCATGGTGATCTTCACCTTTCCTTTTTACATTTTATCCTTTGGCAAGCATTGTGCATTGGAAAGATCCTGATATATATAGCTAATTGGATGTGAGTTTTCATGAACTATTATTGTTGACATTACCCTTGAGGTAAAAGGTTGGGAGGCAAAACTATAAGCCCCTATCTTTCTCAGTGTCTGATTAAAACTTCATACCCACAAGTATTGCGTGAGTGTTAGCAATTGTGAAAGACTAAATGATAGTTGAGTATGTGGACTTGCTGAAAAGCTCTTATATTGACTCTTTTTGATGTTATGATAAATTGCAATTGCCTCAATGACTGAGATTATAGTTTGTTAGTTTTCAATGAAGTTTTCGATTCATACTTGAAATTGTGAATGAATTGTTACTTTAGCATAAGAAATCATATGACAACATATATGTATGTTGTTGTTCTAAGAATGATCATGATTCCCTCATGTCCGTATTTTATTTTATCGACACCTCTATCTCTAAACATGTGGACATATTTTTCGATATCAATTTCCGCTTGAGGACAAGCGAGGTCTAAGCTTGGGGGAGTTGATACGTCCATTTTGCATCATGCTTTTATATCGATATTTATTGCATTATGGGTTGTTATTACACATTATGTCACAATACTTATGCCTATTCTCTCTTATTTTACAAGGTTTGCACGAAGAGGGGGAATGCCGACAGCTGGAATTCTGGGTTGGAAAAGGAGCAAATATTAGAGACCTATTCTGCACAACTCCAAAAGTCCTAAAACTCCACGGAAGACAGTTTTGGAATATATAAAAAATATTGGATGAAGAAAGCACCGGAGGGGCCACCCTGAAGGAAATATGCCCTAGAGGCAATAATAAAGTTATTATTTATTTCCTTATATCATGATAAATGTTTATTATTCATGCTAGAATTGTATTAACCGGAAACATAATACATGTGTGAATACATAGACAAACAGAGTGTCACTAGTATGCCTCTACTTGACTAGCTCGTTGATCAAAGATGGTTATGTTTCCTAACCATAGACATGAGTTGTCATTTGATTAATGGGATCACATCATTAGGAGAATGATGTGATTGACTTGACCCATTCCGTTAGCATAGCACTTGATCGTTTAGTTTGTTGCTATTGCTTTCTTCATGACTTATACATGTTCCTATGACTATGAGATTATGCAACTCCCGTTTACCGGAGGAACACTTTGTGTGCTACCAAACGTCACAACGTAACTGGGTGATTATAAAGGTGCTCTACAGGTGTCTCCGAAGGTACTTGTTGGGTTGGCATATTTCGAGATTAGGATTTGTCACTCCGATTGTCGGAGAGGTATCTCTGGGCCCTCTCGGTAATGCACATCACTTAAGCCTTGCAAGCATTGCAACTAATGAGTTAGTTGCAGGATGATGTATTACGGAACGAGTAAAGAGACTTGCCAGTAACGAGATTGAACTAGGTATTGAGATACCGATGATCGAATCTCGGGCAAGTAACATACCGATGACAAAGGGAACAACGTATGTTGTTATGCGGTCTGACCGATAAAGATCTTCGTAGAATATGTGGGAGCCAATATGAGCATCCAGGTTCTGCTATTGGTTATTGACCGGAGACGTGTCTCAGTCATGTCTACATTGTTCTCGAACCCGTAGGGTCCGCACGCTTAAGGTTTCGATGACAGTTATATTATGAGTTTATGTGTTTTGATGTACCAAAGGAGTTCGGAGTCCGGGATGAGATCGGGGACATGACGAGGAGTCTCGAAATGGTCGAGATGTAAAGATCGATATATTGGACGACTATATTCGGACATCGGAAAGGTTCCGAGTGATTCGGGTATTTTCGGAAGTACTGGGGAGTTACAGGAATTCGTATTGGGCCTTAATGGGCCATACGGGAAAGAAGAGAAAGGCCTCAAAGGTTGGCCGCACCCCTCCCCATGGGCTGGTCCGAATTGGACTAGGGAGGGGGTCTCCCCCTTCCTTCCTTATCCTTTTCCCTTCCCTTTCCTTCCCTCCTACTCCTACTACTTGGAAGGGCTCCTAGTTCTACTAGGAAAGGGAGAATCCTACTCCCGGTGGGAGTAGGACTCCCCTAGGGCGCGCCATAGAGAGGGCCGGCCCTCCCCCTCCTCCACTCCTTTATATACGGGGGCAGGGGGCACCCCAAAGACACAACAATTGATCATTGATCTCTTAGCCGTGTGCGGTGCCCCCTCCACCATAATCCTCGATAATATTGTAGCGGTGCTTAGGCGAAGCCCTGCGATGGTAGAACATCAAGATCGTCACCACGCTGTCGTGCTGACGGAACTCTTCCCCGACATTCTGCTGGATCGGAGTCCGGGGATAGTCATCGAGCTGAACGTGTGCTAGAACTCGGAGGTGCCGTAGTTTCGGTGCTTGATCGGTCGGGCCGTGAAGACGTACGACTACATCAACCGCGTTGTTATAACGCTTCCGCTTCCGGTCTACGAGGGTACGTAGACAACACTCTCCCCTCTCGTTGCTATGCATCACCATGATCTTGCGTGTGCGTAGGAATTTTTTTGAAATTACTACGTTCCCCAACACACCCACCATCCACGAGGGTGGGGGGCGCGCCCTACCCCCCTGGCGCCCCCCTGTCTCGTGGGCCCCCTAGCAGGCCTCCGATTCCCATCTTTGGCTATATGAAGTCTTTCGTCTTGGAAAAAACCATAAGCAAGGTCTCGGGACGAAACTCCGCCGCCACGAGGCGAAACCTTGGTGGAACCAATCTAGGGCTCCGGCGGGGCTGTTCTACCGGGGAAACATACCTCCGGGAGGGGGAAATCATCACCATCATCATCACCGTCGATCCTCTCATCGGGAGGGGGTCAATCTCCATCAACATCTTCACCAGCACCATCTCATCTCAAACCCTAATTCATCTCTTGTATCCAATCTTTGTCTCAAAACCTCAGATTCGTACCTGTGGGTTGCTAGTAGTGCTGATTACTCCTTTATGCATATTAATACCCCTCTGATTATGAACATTAATATGATTTATGAGTAGTTATGTTTGTTCCTGAGGACATGGGAGAAGTCTTGCTATAAGTAGTCATGTGAATTTGGTATTCGTTCGATATTTTGATGAGATGTATGGTGTCTCTCCTCTAGTGGTGTCATGTGAACATCGACTACATGACACTTCACCATTGTTTAGGCCTAGAGGAAGGCATTGGGAAGTAATAAGTAGATGATGGGTTGCTAGAGTGACAGAAGCTTAAACCCTAGTTTATGTGTTGCTTCGTAAGGGGCTGATTTGGATCCATATGTTTCATGCTATGGTTAGGTTTACCTTAATACTTCTTTTGTAGTTGCGGATGCTTGTGAAAGTGCTAGTGATTGACTAGAGGGGGGTGAATAGGCGATTTTTATGAAAGTCTTCAAAACATGGAAGTTTCGATGACAACCGATAGAAATAAACCTATTACCATGCAGCGGAAGGTAGACTACACTAGGCAAACCATAGTCAAGTATTCAATAAAGTGAAAGCACAATGACAAATAGCAGCTAGGCAGTAAGGATCAGGTAGGAAGATATTGTGAAACCAATCAGAACAAGCAGTCACTTAGTGAAGACAGAAGATAATGCAATCATACAATGACTTCACAAGGACCAACAGTAAATAGAGGGAAGGGAAGGATGAAACCAGTGACTCTTCGAAGACAATGATTTGTTGGACCAGTTCCAGTTGCTGTGACAACTGTACGTCTGGTTAGGGAGGCTGAGATTCAACTCAGAAGACCTCGTCTTCACCTTATTCCCCTTGAGCTAAGGACACCCAGTCCTCGCCCAATCACTCTGGTAAATCTTCAAGGTAGAATTCCAAACCTTCACAGACTTCGTTCACCGGCGATCCACAATGACTCTTGGATGCTCAGAACGCGACGCCTAACCGGCTGGAGGATTCATGATCCTCAAGTGTAATAAGTCTTCAGATCACACAGACAGGAAAACTTAAGTGATGCCTAACACTCTTTGGCTCTGGGTGGTTAGGGCTTTATCCTTGCAAGGAATTCTCTCTCAAAGGCTTCGAGGTGGGTTGCTCTCAAACGACAAAAGTCGTACTCTAACTCTGAGCAGCCAACCGTTTATGGTTGTAGGGGGTGGGCTATTTATAGCCACTAGGCAACCCGACCTGATTTGTCTGAAATGACCCTGGGTCACTAAGGAACTAACACGTGTTCCAACGGTCAGATTTCAAACACACACGGCAACTTTACTTGGGCTACAAGCAAAGCTGACTTATCCAACTCTGGACAAGATTTGCTCTCATAGTCTTCACTCGAAGACATTGGATTTTGGTTAAGCATCACTTTAGTCATTCTGACTGGTTCTCTTGGACCCCACTTAACAGCACGGTGGTTCCTATGACTCAACAAAGAAAAACACAGAACAACGAAACTACTAAGTCTTCGCGCTCCATAGTCTTCACGCGATGTCTTCTCTCGTCATAGTCTTCAATGTGAATGTCTTCACATACCACCTTTGACTTCAATGTCTTCATACATTTTTAGGGGTCATCTCTGGTAGGAAAACCGAATCAATGAGGGACTTCTACCTGTGTTATCCTGCAATTCTCACAAACACATTAGTCCCTCAACTAGGTTTGTCATCAATACTCCAAAACCAACTAGGGGTGGCACTAGATGCACTTACAATCTCCCCCTTTTTGGTGATTGATGACAAACTAGTTGAAGTTTTCAACGGGGAATATAATGTGTGAAATTGTAAGGGATAGGGAATTGTCTTCATAAGTTGCAAGGGCTCCCCCTGAAGATGTGCATATAAGTAATTTGCTTTTGGAATGCAAATGCACATGGAAGGTTGTACTTGTGGAGATCCTCTTCAACTTATGATGACAATTCATCATGCATGAAAAGTATGTGAAGATAATGACATGCATAATGAAAATGGACGTCTGCAAAATGATCTAAGTGCGGAATTTATCGTCGCACATGCGGAATTTATCATTGCATCGAAGAATAGCAAATAAGTAGCAGACGACCATCGAGTTTTAAGTGTTACAACTCAAAGAACCAAATGTATCAAAACGAGAGTTGTAAACACTTAGGCAAAATATAAAGCAACCGCCCATATGGACCCGCTTGAAGACTATCAAACTCATATGCTTCTCCCCCTTTTGTCAGTAAGGACCAAAAAGGTTTGAAGACATAGAGCATCTACTCGTTCCCATGAGGAGTAGGTGAAGCATCAAAGTCGTTGGTGTTGTTAGGCGGTGCAGATGAACTCGGGGCAGTGTCGATGCGTGCAAAAGTAGGGGCGGTGAAGTGGCATCGTCTTCGTCATCGATCACTCTGGCATTCATAGTTGCCGCGGAGGAAGAGAACTCAGAGTCTTCAAGAGACGGAGTTCGTCACAGCACAGTCATTCTTGGAGGTGTGGAGTCAAACTTGAAGCGTTCAGAGAAGCCATCCTCTTGAAGATCATCCTCAGAGCACATAAGCGTCAGTCCTTTCCATGTATGCCGACAGGTTTCATGGGCAACAAAGGCATTCTTGGTGGCAAGATTGCGAATCCTGTTTACGTCCACCAAGAGGCTTTGCATTTGGCGCTTCAGCCAGTCATGATGCCTATCCTGTTTCTGATGAAGGGAAACCAGAAGCTCTCGGTCATTGAGAACACGAGATCGCTTCTTGGGCCGTTGGGCAATGGTGCTTTCAGTGGCTTCAGTGAGGGCACGATGAGGTGCACGTGTAGTACCAGCCAGAGGATAAACATGAGTGACTGCTTAAACTCCTTCAATGTTTTGAGAGAAGCTTTGATGCTCAGCATTCTGAAGACTAAGAGGCTCCTTGGCAGGCTCTGGATAGATGGCTTCAACGGACATATCAATGTCAGGCAGAAAGATCCGATGATTGCGAGCAGAGGGCTGATATGAGATAGCTGAGTGTAGTTTGATCAGCCGCATTATCCATGGAGCATAAAACTTCAAGCCAAAAAGATCAGATCCTGATGCAGCAAGTTGGCGGATGAAGAAGTCTTGTGCATTGAAGCATTTGCCGTGAAGAATATAAAAGACCAAAGTCTTCATTGCACCTTCCAGCTTTGCATGTGGAGAATGTCCTTTGATGGGCTAGAGAGTTCGCCTTATAATGTGATAGATAGTGCATGGCAGATACTCAAGGTCTTCAACAAAGAACTCCTTAGGATATGCGGCATCTGGAGGCAAAGGCTTCATCATGCTAAGCATCTGACTCATGTTTGGTTCAGGCTTCTGAAAGATGCTCTTCATAGCTGCACTGTGAAGCTGACAACCAGGTTCATAAAGATCTCCAGGAGTGGGCAGACCAGTGAGCTCAATGATATCAAGGGCTTCGGCTTCGTGATGAACACTGCCGGCCATCCACTCAAGGACCCAAGTCTTCGGATCTCTATTGTAGCCACGAATGTGAAGAGTGGCATAGAATTGGAGCAGCAATTCTTCGTTCCAGTGCTCTCTATCGGTGACGAACGGCAACAATCCACACTCTTTGAAGCAATCCAGAGCTTCTTCCAAGCAAGGCAGACCAGTTATGGCTTCAGTGTCAAGACGCATATGAGGGAAAATGCGACCTTGATTGTACAGAATGTATGAGTAATAACTTCGCTGCGGATAGCTCCAGAACCGATCAGAAGATAGTCTTTCCCTTGAGTAGGGGTTCTTGGCGCTATTGAAGAAGGTGTTGTCTGCTTTGAAGCCGTTGACATTAAAAGATCCGGGTGCCGATGCAGGACCTGGAAACCTGGGCAACCTTGGCATTGGCTTCTGTACCTAAGGCCTATGCTCAACGTGATAGTCGAACTGAGGACCAGCAGCAGGCGCAGGAACAGGAGCAGTTGCATCATTTGCTTCATTGACTTCTGGCACATTGGTTGGTGCAGGCTCCACATTTGCTTCAGCCATGACTACGTCATTGGCTTCATTTGTGTTGGTGGTGGCAGCCTCAAGATTCTCAACCTCCACTTGATGAGCTAGAGGGTCGGGCACAGACACGTTCTCCTCGAGAACAGCTTCTTCAGTAATGGGGGGAGTAGGGACACGTTCTTCTTCTTGTGTGTCATCGGCTGATGCAGCCAGAATGTCTTCAGCAGCTTTAGCCTCAGACTCTGAGACATTCACAGTAGGAGTGGCATCTTGAAACACTTGACGTGCAACAGATTGGTGAGGCACTTCTCCTTCTGGAACGCTCGAAAGAGAGACTTGAGGCTTTGGTCCTTTGCGAAGCCTGCATAATGCTAGCGACGCCTTTGAAGATGGAGTTGGCTGGGCCTCAAGGTCATCTTCTTCTTCTTGCCGGGGTGGTGTGACTTGTTGTTGTGGGTGATCAGCCCATGATGCATCCTGAGCAATTGGCGTCAGAGGACGACCAATGCTGATGAGTTCGCTGTGCGTAAGCACAGGCGAGATACCAGTTGGTGCTCGATCTAAGGAAGAACTACATCATCTTTAACATTGTCATGGTGACCAATGTCTTCAGCAGCGGTGGGATCAATTGCTGGAATGTCTTCAGCTTCATGAGCCTCTGTGGAAGCAGGCTCATGGACAATCAGTTGGCGCTCTTGATGTTCAGCTGCAGGGCGAACCATGGAGATGGGTTCAACAACTAAGGGCTCTGTGGGAGCAGCCCGATCCTTCTTGGTCTTGCGCTTCTTCTTGGAGGGAGCAGCATCAGAGGCTTCAGGATGTTTCCTCTTTCTCGCTTCAGCCTCAGCATTCCTCGTCTTCTTCAGTTCTGAAGCGGTTGACCTGACCTTTGGCTTCGAGCCGGTCATGCTGGCTAGGAAGACAATGGGATGTGCTTCCTTCATTGGTGCTTCAGGTTCGGCCACAGCTGGCTTCTTCTTCTTCTTTGCAGCCATCCTAGGATCGATGCCAGGATGACCAAGAGCCTTGCGCTTCTCATCCTCATTGTAGGCTTGCACACACTTGTCAGCCAGGCTCTTCATGCGCTCACGAGAACCTTGAGCTTCTTCACGCTTCTTGAGAAAGGCTTCTTTGAGCTCGTGCAGCATGATCTTGAAGTTTTTGACCTCTTGCATGCTGAGCTTGGCCATGTGCTTCTTGAACTGAGCTTTCTCAAAGTCGATCTTTTGGTTTAGTTCAACGATGCGCTGAGCTAGAGCTAGCTCTGAAGCAATGGCGCCATGGAAGGCGACACTGAGGCCAATTGGAAGTTGCAAATCTTCAAAGCTGAGGTTGGGCGTGTCAAACCACTCATCAATGAAGTTGTGGATGATTGCCACGTCAAAGAGAGGCAAATCATTGAAGATTTCTGCTTCTTTCTTTGCTCTTGATCAGTTGCTCAAGAGTGTCATCTGCAAGATCTTCATCGCTGGATAGATCAATCGCGTCGTTGCACAGAATAGCAGCAGCAGTCAGTTCTTGGTTGGTGTGTTGCAAAGGCATCTTTACTCTCGAGGGCTTGGAGATGCGTGACAAATCTTCAGACTGCACACTGTCTTCAGGAGGTGCAGTAGCCAGTGGCTTCGCCCATGATATTTTTGGTGCTGAGGCAGGCTTTGAAGCTTTAGGCTGCTTCAGTTTCTTTGGCTTCGGCGGTGCAGGCGCTTCATCAGATTCAGCGTCATCTGCAGGTTCATCCACAGCTGTCCCTTGAACCATGATATGAGTGATAAGACCTTCTAGGTTGTAGAAGGGCCCAACAAGATTGGGTTCAGCTTCGCGGGTGCCATCGGCACAGGGAGCAGAAGGGCCAGGGTTGAAGTCTAGTCCCAATGACTTCTTGTTTTGCTTAGACGAATTATTGGCAAACTGGAAGTTGCCTTTGAACAGATTGTCGTCACGACACCATAGCAATGACGATGGGTGTGCATCCGCAGGCTGTGGTCCACGGACCATGCAGGGATAGAAGCCTTGTTCAATGGCTTCATCTCTGGACCTAGGTTGAAGATTTCTGTATAGGATGTCTCGCCATGGTCGTTTGATGGCATTTTTCTCAACATATTCCTGGGTCACAAACCTGTACTTGAACCATTGTTCTGCCCAATATCTTTGAATCCATTGGATTCGGGTCTTGCGCTGATTGTAATCCTCTTCAGGATCTGTCTTGTAAAGCTCTGAGAGGTCATCAGGCAAATCTTTTGACGTTCCCCCACGACGCTGTCTGCCACCCTTCCTTACTGATTTCTCTGCAGCCATGAACTTCAAACTGAATGGCTTCACTATGTTCAAAGGCTTCAAAGGCTTTCGCTTGCTGGACAAACATGAACTGGCTTCGGGAGAGTTAATGTGATGCTGTAAGAATTCTGCAAACGAATGCAGACTATGAGAACCAAGGGATTCTCCCACGGACATGTACCTGTGACAGCATTAGAGATGCGAGGGAAGGGGAAGAGATCATATGCATTCTCAAAAGATTTTGAAGATAAATCAGTTTAGGAGACATTGACCTCATCGTGCGAAGACATTCACTTATATGTTGAGAGTTGGTTCCAGATTTGTACGAATCCGCGAATAAGTACAAGTGAGGAATCTAACTAGATATGAAGCTTAAGTGAATATACTAGGCAGTATGAGATGCAGACAGGATAGATCTAACATTGTATAGGCAGAAACTTATTTTGGCAAACAGGATGAGTCTTTGAGGATCAAAAAGATGGTAAAAATAGAGTTATATTTACCACGCAAAGAACTGCTAGATGGGAAGAGTAGGAGACTGAGCAGTTCAATCCACCGTGCCCTATCTTGGCGACGGAGAACACCTACGGCGGCAGCGGAGAAGACGATGTCCGCGGCCGGCGTGAGGACGGCGTCAGAGAAGTCGCGGCAGCTAAGCGCTTCGTCGCCAGCGTCGTCGAGAGCTAGCGGGGGCGCTAGGGTTTGACGAGGTGGAGAGGTGGAAGAAGGTTTTCTTGACCGCAGGGGACATGTATTTATAAGGAAGTGTGCGGCACAGCACAATTACGTAGGTGCCCCTGGCGGTTCACATCTGAGGAACACGTGGCAAACATGCAACATACTTGGAGTTGTCCCACGTTCCCACGCACACCGGGATTGTCGGGTGGTCGTTCCCACTTCTCCGGGTTTCAGGTGAAGGAATTAGCATTGAAAATAGACTTAATGTTTGTCTCTTTATCTTCTGCTGACAAGGACGCAGAGAGGATATTCGACAGTTTCAATAGAATGCATATGATTTGGAGAGATAGAGTTTGAGATAGAAAGCATAGAGAGGTTAGGGTCCAATCACATTCACTTAGTACAAAAGTTTCAACAAGAAGACATAGCTATAAGTGAATGTTGTAGAGGACAGAACACTAGTATATATATATATATATGTGAGAAAGACAATCAAACCAACATAGTGAAGATAATCATGAAGACAAGTTGAGAATGAAGACAAACAAAATGTGAAGACATAGCAGATGTAACGCATGGGTGAAACACTTCAAACAGAAGAATTTGGTGGTGGCGTTACCCACCGTATAGGAAGTATTAGACCCAGACACGATGCACAATTATCGTGGCGCTCCGAAGTCAAATTCCACATTGATGTATTCACACTTAGAATGTATGTCTTCATTGATTGAAGATATATTTTACTTCGTGTGTTGCACATCTAAGTCATCAATATGCATAAGTGTTAGGATGTGTGCCTGATCACAGGACATTTGAGGATTCCAAGATATTTAGCTCACACCGTAACTTGCAAAACATCTTCTCATCCAAGGGCTTGGTGAAGATATCTGCCAATTGCTCTTCAGTGTTGACGTGTATGATATCAATGTCTTCCTTCACAACATGATCTCTGAGAAAGTGATGACGAATTTCAATGTGCTTTGTCTTCGAGTGCTGAACTGGGTTGTTGGCAATCTTAATGGCACTTTCGTTGTCGCAATAGAGTGGCACTTGCTTCAGATGAATGCCATAGTCTTTGAGTGTTTGCTTCATCCATAGAAGCTGAGCACAACAAGATCCAGCAGCAATGTATTCAGATTCAGCAGTGGAGAGAGATACACAGTTCTGCTTCTTTGAAGACCAACATACAAGTGATCGTCCTAGAAAATGACATGTGCCTGAAGTAGACTTGCGATCCACCTTGTCACCAGCATAATCAGCATCCGAGAATCCAACCAGATCAAACTCTGAGCCCTTTGGATACCATAATCCTAATGTTGGGGTGTGAGCCAAATATCAAAGAATTCGCTTCACAGCTAAGTGATGCGATTCCTTTGGTGCCGCTTGGAATCGAGCACACATGCAAACACTAAGCATAATATCTGGCCTAGATGCACATAGATAAAGTAAAGAACCAATCATGGAGCGGTATACCTTTTGATCGAACTCTTTACCATTGTCGTCGGGACCCAGCTGATGTTTGGCTGGCATTGGAGTCGTGAAGCCTTTGCAGTCTTGCATCCCAAATTTCTTCAGGCAATCTTTGAGATACTTCTCTTGAGATATGAAGATGTCGTTGCGTTGCTGACGTATTTGAAGACCAAGGAAGAACTTTAGCTCACCCATCATGGACATCTGATATTGCTCTTGCATCATATATCCAAACTCGTTAGTGTATTTCTGATTGGTGCAGCCGAAGATAATGTCATCCACATATATTTGGCACACAAACAGTTCACCATCATATGTCTTTGTGAAGAGAGTGGGGTCGAGGGAACCAGGTTTGAAGCCTTTGCTTTTCAGGAAGTATTTGAGTGTGTCATACCAAGCCCGAGGGGCTTGTTTGAGGCCGTACAGTGCCTTGTTGAGCTTGTACACCATGTCAGGATGTTTTGGATCTTCAAAGCCAGGCGGTTGTGCAACATACACTTCTTCTTCAATCTTGCCATTGAGAAGGGCGCTCTTCACATCCATTTGATACAGAAGAATGTTATGATGATTTGCATAGGCCAGCAGTATGCGTATGGCTTCAAGTCTAGCCACAGGAGCAAATGTTTCATCGAAGTCAATCCCTTCAACTTGAGTGTACCCTTGAGCAACGAGACGAGCTTTGTTTCTGACAACTTGACCATGCTCATCTTGCTTGTTGCGATATATCCATTTGGTGCCTATTATATTGTGCTTGCGAGGATCAGGATGCTTAACCAGTTCCCATACATTATTCAGCTCAAACTGTTGAAGCTCTTCTTGCATAGCTTGAATCCATTCAGGTTCCAAGAAGGCTTCTTCAACTTTCTTGGGTTCAGATATTGAGACAAATGCGAAGTGCCCACAGAAATTTGCTAGCTGTGTTGCCCTTGAACGAGTGAGTGGACCTGGTGCATTAATGCTATCAATTATTCTCTCAATCTGTACTTCATTTGCAACACGAGAATGTACAGGACGAAGATTTTGCTCTTGCTGATCATTGTCATTGTTAGAGGGATTGCCTTCAGGCTGAGCATTGTCTTCAGGTTGATCAGGTGCGGAGATATAAGTTCCTCTTCAGGCTGAGCTTCAGACGGTATGATTTCTTCAGTTCCCATAAGTTTGATTGATTCACTGGATGGAACTTCATCTAGCACATTTGGCAGGTCCTCTCTTTGTGAGCCGTTTGTCTCATCAAACCGCACATCCACTGTTTCTACCACTTTATAGTGAAAAAGGTTGAAGACTCTATAGGAGTGCGAATCCTTTCCATATCCAAGCATAAAACCCTCATGTGCTTTTGGTGCAAATTTTGAAGTGTGATGTGGGTCCTTGATCCAGCACCTGGCGCCAAATACTCTGAAGTAACTGACATTTGGCTTCTTGCCAGTAAGGAGCTCATAGGATGTCTTGTTCAAAAGCTTGTGAAGATAAACACGGTTGATGATATGGCATGCAGTATCAATGGATTCCGGCCAAAATTTTCTTGGAGTCTTGTATTCATCAAGCATCGTCCGGGCCATCTCAATAAGTGTTCTGTTCTTGCGTTCGACGACGCCATTCTGCTATGGCGTGTACGGAGCTGAGAATTCATGTGTGATGCCTAATGTATCAAGATATGTATCTAGGCCAGTGTTCTTGAATTCAGTGCCATTGTCACCTTTGATGTGCTTTATCTTGGCGCCATAGTTGTTCATTGCTTGATTGGCGAAGCGTCTGAAGACATCCTGCACTTCAGTCTTGTAGAGGATTATATGCACCCAAGTATATCTTGAATAATCATCAACAATGACAAAGCCATAGAGACAAGCAGTAGTAGTAAGAGTTGAGTAATGAGTGGGACTGAAAAGATCCATGTGGAGCAGTTCGAAGGGTTGAGTTGTTGTCATGATTGTCTTCGAGGGATGCTTGGCCCTCGTCATCTTTCCTGCTTCACAGGCACCACATAAGTGATCCTTCTTGAACTTGATGCCCTTGATGCCTATGACATGCTTCTTCCTTGCAAGAGTGTGGAGGTTCCTCATGCCAACATGCCCTAGCCTCCGATGCCAGAGTCAGCATTCAGAAGCTTTTGCTAGAAGACATACGACAAGTTGTGGTCCTGCTGAGAAATCTACCACGTACAAATCATCTTTCCGATACCCTTCAAACACTAGAGACTTGTCAGATTCCATTAGAACAAGGCAATGATATTTTCCAAATACCACAATCATGTTTAAATCGCAAAGCATTGAGACAGACATTAAGTTGAAACCAAGGGATTCAACAAGCATGACTTTATCCATGTGTTGATCCTTTGAGATTGCAACTCTACCTAGACCCAATACCTTGCTTTTACCAGTGTCAGCAAATGTGATGTGACTTTTGTCAGATGGACGTAAGGTTGAGTCCATGAGAAGGCTTCGCTTGCCAGTCATGTGATTGGTACACCCACTATCAATAATCCATTCTGAAGCTACTGGTGTCGTACCCTACGTTGCAGTTAGGGGGATAGGCTTCACGAAGAGAATTGTGAAGCATAAACATTTGACGAGCAAGTGGATTATGAAAGCTTAGATCACGGTTAGGATTGATAGGGTAAGTAGCAAGTGACTGAGAAACAAAATACATAATAAGACCATTTGGGCATTTGATCTTGCGCCCTACAAGATGTTTAAGGTCCCCAGCAATAGCGTCAGACGATTTTGGTTTTCGGCTGGAGACCTTTCCCTGCAAAAGAGAGTTAAGCTTTCTTAGCCACCCACATCTTCAAGGGTGGCTTCGAAGCAATGAGTCTAAGTGCATCATCTGAGAACTTTGGCTTTGGAGCCCTAGCAAAGAGTCTTGCAGGTGGACAATAGTACTCATAAGAATAAGCAGAATAGTTCTTGGTCTTATGAACATGGCGGTTTGATGAAACACGCTCATATTCACAGGCGTGAGTATGGTTTCCCTGCAAAACATTTGCGTTAGTGCGACTCAGGTGAGTCCTCTGTCTGTATGAAGCCTTTGGACTGTATGAAGCCTGTGGTCTGGGGTTTGTCTTCTTCACCTGTGGTGTCATGATGACATTCACAGGAAGATTCTCCAAACACCTTTTCGGCACCCAGATCTTCTTCATAGGCGGTCCATTCCTGCAGTTAGTACCAATATACCTGGCAAACACTTCACCATTCTGATTCTTAAACAGTTTATAGTTTGCATCAAAGGATTCATTAATAACAATGGGATTAGCACAAGTGAAGCCAGATAGGGTGGATGGATCCGCTGAAGGTTCCTTTGCAGCAACCCATGTGGTTTTAGGGTACTGCTCAGGTTTCCAAGAAGAGCCATCAGCATTCATTTTCCTTTTGAACCCAACACCCTCTTTCCTAGGGTTTTGGTTCAGGATCTGCCTTTTGAGGACATCACATAGTGTCTGATTCCCTTTGAGACTTTTGTACATCCCTGTTTCAAGCAGTGTCTTCAACCTAGCATTCTCATCAGCAATAGCAGTGGTATCCTCAGCAGAGGGGTTAGTTACCACATCAACAGTTGAAGATATAGTAATAGTAGCAGAGTAGAACATTCAGCAACAGAAGTAGCGTTATCACGCTCAATGCATTTAAGACATGGTGGTTCAAATCCTTCCTGAGCTGAATTGATCTGTTCGGCGCGAAGTGACTTGTTTTCCTTTTGAAGATCTTCATGAGCCGCTCTCAATTTCTCAAGATCTTGCTTCCTTTGAAGATAATCATAGGAAAGCCTTTCATGAGTTGTTGAGAGTGTTTCATGGCGACTTTCAAGTTCCTCATACTTAATGTGAAGATTTTTTATGTCTTCAATTAAGGACTGAGATCGAGTCATTTCAGCGTCTAACAGATCATCGCTTTTGTCTAACAGTTTTTGAATGTGTTCCATAGCTTTCTGTTGTTCAGTTGCAATTTTAGCAAGGGTTTTGTAGCTGGGTTTGGAACCACAATCAGAGTCATCGTCACTAGATGTTTGATAGTGAGTAGTGTGTGTGTTTACCTTGGCACCGCGTGCCATGAAGCAGTAGGAAGGAGCGGAGTAGTCCTTGTCATTTGCATCGGTGTCGGTGATGAAGTCATTGTCTTTAGTGTTGAAGATGGACTTGGCAACGTATGCTGTAGCCAGACTCGCAACGCCAGAATCGGACTCCTCCTCAGACTCCACCTCCGCCTCCTCATAAGCGGACTCCTCCTCAGAATCCATTTCCTTGCCAACAAACGCACGTGCCTTGCCAGATGAGCTCTTCTTGTGTGATGAAGACTTTGAGGAAGACTTGGAAGAAGACTTTGAGTATTTCTTCTTCTTGTCGTCAGAGTCATACTCCTTGCTCTTCTTCTTCTTCTTCTTGTTCTCATTGTCCCACTGTGGACACTCAGAGATGTAGTGGCCAGGTTTCTTGCACTTGTGACATGTTCTCTTCTTGTAGTCATGAGCAGAAGCTTCATCATTCCTTGAGCTTGATCGTGAAGACTTTCTGAAGCCTTTCTTCTTGGTGAATTTTTGGAACTTCTTCACAAGCATAGCAAGCTCCTTTCCAATGTCTTTAGGATCATCAGAACTGCTGTCAGATTCTTCTTCAGATGAGGAGACAGCTTTTGCCTTCAAGGCACGAGTTCGCCCATAGTTGGGACCGTAGATGTCTCTTTTCTCAGAAAGCTGAAACTCGTGTGTGTTGAGCCTCTCAAGTATGTCAGATGGATCGAGTGTCTTGAAATCAGGACGTTCTTGAATCATCAGGGCTAGGGTGTCAAACGAACTGTCAAGTGATCTCAGGAGTGTCTTGACGACTTCATGCTTGGTGATCTCAGTAGCGCCGAGGGCTTGAAGCTCATTTGTGATGTCAGTGAGTCGATCAAACGTGAGCTGGACATTCTCATTGTCATTTCTCTTGAAGCGGTTGAAGAGGTTGTGAAGGACACTGATTCTTTGATCTCTCTGGGTTGAGACGCCTTCGTTGACCTTGGAGAGCCAGTCCCATACTAGCTTAGATGTTTCCAAAGCACTCACGCGGCCATACTGTCCTTTGGTCAGATGACCACAGATGATATTCTTGGCAGTAGAGTCCAGTTGAATGAACTTCTTGACATCAGCAGCAGTGACACCTTCTCCAGCCTTGGGAACGCCGTTCTTGACGACATACCATAGGTCGACATCAATGACTTCAAGATGCATGCACATCTTATTCTTCTAGTAGGGATATTCAGTTCCATCGAAGACGGGGCACGCAGCAGAGACTTTAATTATCCCTACAGTCGACATAGCTAAAACTCCAGGTGGTTAAACCGAATCACACAGAACAAGGGAGTACCTTGCTCTGATACCAATTGAAAGTGCTAGTGATCGACTAGAGGGGGGGTGAATAGGCGATTTTTATGAAAGTCTTCAAAACATGGAAGTTTCGACGACAACCGATAGAAATAAACCTATTACCATGCAGCGGAAGGTAGACTACACTAGGCAAACCATAGTCAAGTATTCAATAAAGTGAAAGTGCAATGACAAATAGCAGCTAGGCAGTAAGGATCAGGTAAGAAGATATTGTGAAGCCAATCAGAACAAGCAGTCACTCAGTGAAGACAGAAGATAATGCAATCATACAATGACTTCACAAGGACCAACAGTAAATAGAGGGAAGGGAAGGATGAAACCAGTGACTCTTCGAAGACAATGATTTGTTGGACCAGTTCCAGTTGCTGTGACAACTGTACGTCTGGTTAGGGAGGCTAAGATTCAACTCAGAAGACCTCATCTTCACCTTATTCCCCTTGAGCTAAGGACACCCAGTCCTCGCCCAATCACTCTGGTAAGTCTTCAAGGTAGACTTCCAAACCTTCACGGACTTCGTTCACCGGCGATCCACAATGACTCTTGGATGCTCAGAACGCGACGCCTAACCGGCTGGAGGATTCACAGTCCTCAAGTGTAATAAGTCTTCAGATCACACAGACAGGAAAACTTAAGTGATGCCTAACACTCTTTGGCTCTGGGTGGTTAGGGCTTTATCCTCGCAAGGAATTCTCTCTCAAAGGCTTCGAGGTGGGTTGCTCTCAAACGACAAAAGCCGTACTCTAACTCTGAGCAGCCAACCGTTTATGGTTGTAGGGGGTGGGCTATTTATAGCCACTAGGCAACCCGACCTGATTTGTCCGAAATGACCCTGGGTCACTAAGGAACTGACACGTGTTCCAACGGTCAGATTTCAAACACACACGGCAACTTTACTTGGGCTACAAGCAAAGCTGACTTATCCAACTCTGGACAAGATTTGCTCTCATAGTCTTCACTCGAAGACATAGGATTTTGGTTAAGCATCACTTTAGTCATTCTGACTGGTTCTCTTGGACCCCACTTAACAGTACGGTGGTTCCTATGACTCAACAAAGAAAAACATAGAACAACGAAACTACTAAGTCTTCGCGCTCCATAGTCTTCACGCGATGTATTCTCTCGTCATAGTCTTCAATGTGAATGTCTTCACATACCACCTTTGACTTCAATGTCTTCATACATTTTTAGGGGTCATCTCTGGTAGGAAAACCGAATCAATGAGGGACTTCTACCTGTGTTATCCTGCAATTCTCACAAACACATTAGTCCCTCAACTAGGTTTGTCGTCAATACTCCAAAACCAACTAGGGGTGGCACTAGATGCACTTACATTGCAAGAGGGGTTAATCATAAGTGGGATGCTTGTCCAAGGAAGGGCAGTACCCAAGCACCGGTCCACCCACATATCAAATTATCAAAGTACCGAACGCGAATCATATCAACGTGATGAAAACTAGTTTGACGATAATTTCCATGTGTCCTCGGGAGCGTTTTCCTTCATATAAGAGTTTGTCCAGGCTTGTCCTTTGCTACAAAAAGGATTGGGCCATCTTGCTGCACCTTATTTACTTTTATTACTTGTTACCCGTTACAAATTACCTTATCGCAAAACTATCTGTTACCGATAATTTCAGTGCTTGCAGAGAATACCTTACTGAAAACTGCTTATCATTTCCTTCTGCTCCTCGTTGGGTTCGACACTCTTACTTATCGAAAGGACTAAGATAGATCCCCTATACTTGTGGGTCATCACGTTCCTCTTCATCCATGAACTTGGGGACTTGTCCGTCTTCACATGCATCTTTGGGAGGGCCTTCTTGGTACCTGATCATGCACAACATTCCGGACTTAGGTTGTAACCATGTCTCGAGTGGATCATATGGGATATCACTAAGGAAGGAAGTCACCTCGATCTCGAGATCTCTAGCTCGTGCTCGTGTCATTGGTCCTCTTGGCACTTGATGAGACGATGGTAGGTCCATGGGGATGACCATAGGATGCTCTGCATCGGTTGATGTCTTTAGTTCTCTGCTTCAGGGCATCGTGACGAAGTTGTCATTCTTCCTTCACGATCTCCATCGTACTTACAAAAAAGATAAGGGGGGAAACTCGAGAAGGACGGAGCTCAACACATGTTAGGTACCTGGGGGCTATCTCCGTGAACAAGGCATAAAGTCATCTCTCGAGTTGAGATTCAAGAAAGTCATCGAGAGCAAAATAGGTACAATAAGAAGTTTCAATCGGATAGATAATCGTTCGATGTCTGAAACACAGTGTGAGAGGGGTCCAGAGCAACGAGAATAAGTATTGCGTCTGATAACATAATAGATCACTTGGAAGGTGGCCCGTGAATTACATACGAAGTCAAGCGCGAGGAATAACTTTGGCAATAGGGGTGTACAGGAGAGTCGAGTTTCGATCATGTGGAACTGTGGGTTATGGGCCCACCATGCTTGGAAGTGTCGGATAAAAAACTATGCTCAAAGGTACCAGTTCTTGTTGGGATGGACCCAAAGGAAACAAACCTTGGTGGTATCAGAGTGAAAAAAAGACGGTTCTGAACAGACAAAAGAACATGGTTCTCTTAGTAGGCTCACTCATTCTTCATAGGGTCGATATTGCCGAACAAAAAATAATCATAATTATCGAGGATAGGAAAAACGGGGGATTGAGTGGCAGAAGTCAAAAACCCAGGGATTTTAGTTGTGGATCTTCACTTGGAATTCAATCCTAGTTATTTTGCTTGTGCCCCTCTTTGATAAGATGATTGCCCTTAAAATCGGTGTCAATCTTGGAAACCAAAGTCCTACATGCTATGAGCTCGAAGAAGACAACCACTTAGTAATAGAGAAACTAAGGATCACCAATGATGTTTCCACTCATCAATGAGGACCATTTTCCTTAAATGGACCTGAAAACATTAGTCGTCTTATTTTCCTTGCCGTCAATAACCAAAACCCAATAGGGCATAAGGTGCCCTTTCATGTGTCTCTACTTCCGGCGATGCTGCTCTTGCAGACGAACTTATGGAAGACAAAGATTTTCCAACCAAATGTGAGGGTCTTGATATCAATGATATTATCACCACCTCCCTGGCAAAGTTGGTAGGTTTCCTTGGAAAATATTCGGGCTCCCCTTTGCCTTTTAGGCACATGCACAAGTGGACTTTCAGAGACTCTAAGGATGAAGGTGAACGATTCCGACACATCGTGAGAGGGTAGTTCCCGTCGAATAAGCCATCATGGCATCTACAACTTACCACATGTCAACCATTCCCTATATCGATGTGGCCATGAAATATGCTTGGCAAAATAAATTGAGGGTTCATTTGAAATGGCACAGCAAGGAGTCTGTCAAATGTTGAGACCATGCCCCACCTTAGCAAAGACCGCGTTTTTTCTCAGGAGGTGTGAAAAACATTAAATATTGGGTTGGACATCCCACTACCATAGTTTGATGTATCAACTAAGAAAATAAATCAAAGTTGGTAGGCTTTCCTTGTGACTCCATCAAACGCCAAGGTTAGGATGCGAGCCATCACCTTGTCTAGTTAAGTGGTGGATAAACACATCACTAGGTTGCAGAAAAAGTAAGGGTAGATATTCGCCTGTGTGCATGTGCATCATATCTTGCGCGGGAAATTGATACGTCGCTTTTTACACGTGCATATACTAGACCATGATGGCGCGCATTGCCGCACCCGTCGATTTTTACAATAGATCAATAGGAATTTCCATAGATGTTAAATTTGCATAAATTAACCCAAAATTGGTAAGATGACAGAGGGAGAAAATTAACTGGTTTGCGGTGTAGTGCGAAAAGGAAGACCGGGCACACATTTCCACACCCATCTATCTTCATGGATGGACGCAAGTTTGTTCAAAGTCCTATGTACATTCATGATTTAGATCAGAGATTGAAAAAAATGTTTCACAAAAAGTATGATACACCTCTGCCAATCGAAAGGGTTTAACAACAATTCCACCACATCCCAAGACAAAGTTGTCATAAGTATTAGTTTTCTTAATCAATTGATAAGATATCGTCCGATTGTGGAGGGGAAAACTACTGCACTGGAAGAAATTATAGAAATTACAATGTGCAAGAATTTGAACAAACCATCTTCAACAAAGATGTTTGGATTTTGAACTTTTACTCCCGTTGAGGCGTTGATGTAGAAACAACCATGAAACTACAAAATTGTAAATTAGATTTCAGGATTGTGGCGTTGACGCAGAAAAAACCATGAAGACGCAAAATTGCAAATTAGATTTCTAGATACAGTGGATTGACTCTCAAAAATACGATGTTGATCATTGGACTTTCTAAAAGGTGCCAACTGCCAATGATAAGTTCTCAGAAAAACGCACCAATGATGATTTCTTTTGTATGTGCGCGTCTCTAGCTATCTTCCTTTTGCTGCTAGTGAGTTCACGTAAGTTTCATTACTCATTACGTCCTCATCAATTTTGTGTTGGTTGGATATAGTTATATAATCTTTGCATGATGGAAGAGTAATGAAGAAAGAGCGAATTTGTTGTCTGCTAGAAAAAAGAGAAATACACAGCAAGTCATCATCACCCTAAATATGCAAAGAAAATATCAATGAAGTAGGCACTGAACTGCACATGCTACACTTGTTCCCAATATCAAGGAAAAGTAAATATGAAACCGAGACTAAGAGTTTCATCATCTGAAAAATGTAATTTTGCCACTTGGTGGCATCTTTCCTATCTCTAGAAAATAAAACTGCTAATGTGTTCATATACCAATCTGATTGGCACGTTGAATGTATTAGTTTTCCTCTTTGGAGCTGCTTACATATCCTAAAATTTTCAACCACAGGTGCAGTCAGGCCAGCAAATTCTCAAAAAACTAAAAGATGATCGGCAGCTGATGGAAGACACTGTACCATCAGCCAGATGAATGTCACTGCAACTGAACATTGCCTCAAGGTTCCTGCCAATTTTGTTATTGAAAAGTGTTTCATTAACCTTTGACATGGTTATGCTTCAAACTGGATACATGTGAAACATTAGCAATGCTTCAGTTCACATGGATATGCTCGGCTGCGAGGATATGTGAACTACAACGACGACGGGTCACAGAAAGCAGGACATGGATTGTCTAGTCTGCATTGCTGCTATGTGTGGCCATCAGGGGCGATTGAACAGATGGGCGATGGTGGTTGAGGGTAGCTAGACAGCGAATAATGTCGCCGGCGATCGCTAGAGAGAAGCAGAAGTTGCCGACCCACCGACCACCGCCACCCGCACTCCTCCTATCTCCATCTTGCATCCCCCGCTGTCAAAGATATTCGCTGCGCCATGCATCTCACCTCGCCCACCGTGGAGCGGTTGCCATCACCTCTCCTCAGCTCCGTCAAGCAATGTCGTATGCCACTATCGCTAGAGCAAATTCCCCACGCCGCCGCCGCCGCCGCAAGAGAATCCCCTCTACTGCCCACGCCGCCGTAGGCGTCATCGCTACCGTGCGATTGCTTCTGTGATGGGCTAATGACGCTGTCCCAGACACAACTGTTACCCACACAAACAAAGCCCAGTCAACGTCAGCTCTCCTAGGTCAGTCTTCGGAGCAGCGGCCCAAGAGACGATGGGCCTGCTGCAGCAATGACCGTGTGCTGAGACGCGAAGGAAAGATCTGCACCGCTTCTTAAATGATCCAACGGCTTACGTAGGAAAATGAACGTGGTGCCTCATAGCTCGCTACGTTATACTATTTCTCAATATTGTAAATGAAAATCTACTTCTCTTAATTGATTTTTTTTCTGCCGGTTTCTCGAGAAATAATATTATTTTGGCACCCTGTTGAAATTCATGTGTTCCAAATAGACCTGGGAATGGTTTGGACTCAAACTTCAGTTTTGGATCAGTTTTCCTATTGAACTCTTTTGGTTTGGATAAAACGGGCTGAGTTCCTAATGTAAGTTGGTTTGATTTGGGTTTTTCTAATTATTGGTTTGGTTTGGTTCGGTCTGGTCACAGACCAAACAATCCCAAACTATTTCAACCATGGACTGAGAACCAAATCGGCCACTAGCTTCTCCTCCTCACGGTTCGCACGTAATGGCAACGTCTTCTCGTCGTTACAGCTCAGACCGCGGATACGGCGGCGTGGTGGAACCCAAACCACCAGCCATGGGCTCGCGTGGTGCACCAGGAATATCAGAGAGGCGGGCTGAGGGCTGTGTGTAGACCACGTACCGGCTTAGAGAATATACAATCGTATATAACAAATATGACCCTTTAAACATCCGCGGACAGTGATCGGATGCTCTTCAAATTAGCACAAACGCATCCAGGTATCTCATACTAGTTTCTTAAATCCACAAAAACATGGAAACACTACAACCTACTCCATCATCAGTCCAACATGGTTGACGAGTCCGAGCACCCCATATCCATTTCATATTTGGGTTGGATATGAGGAGTGTCGGTCAGCCCGGGCATACAAACGAAATCCTACGTACGACACAAATCACACTAGTTTATGCTTCGTTATCAGAGATGTCCACGACCTCCATGCCGGGCACTGGGTAGATGGGCTCCGGCTCTTCCTCCTCATTCATAAAGGCAAGCATCTCGTCGACGTCCGCTTCCTGCTCTGTCTGGATACGACAGTTGGCCTCCGCCTCCATCTCTGACAGAAATGAATCAACGATGGCCTGCTGCTTCGCCTACAGATCTGCGTCACTCGCGTCTGTCACGTCCCTCAGGTTTTATGGACCGGTCAGTGACCGGGTTGTCCGCCCGGGCATTTAAGGGGTTTAAGAGTAACTCCAATGGGGCGACTCATTTCGTCCGTCGCCGTCCGTTTGGGTCGGCGCGGACAAAAGAGGAGGCCCAACGCGCCGACTCAAACCCAAATCGAGTCCGCTTCACGTCCGCGCCGACGCATTTGCAGCCCAAATTTGTGCCCCAAATTCGTCGGCGCGGACGCGAAATGGACGCCACGCGCGCCTTCTGGGTGTCCGCCGCGTCCCCACCTGGCGGTCGTCCAACTACCCGCTGCCTACCTGGTCAGCTTAATTTATGACCTCGGGCCCACTCGTCAGCGACGGCGGTCGTCCTTCTTTAAGCCGACCGTGCGGCGGGGCCGTCCTCATCCGCTTCCAGCCAGCTCCCGTCTCCATCTAGCCACACTCGCTCCCCCGTCGCCGGCAAACCCTAGCCATCCCAGCCACCCCAGATGGGGCTCTTCTCTGGCGCCGGCAGCAGCAAGGCCAAGGAGGAGGCGCGCCAGGCCGCGGCAGCACAGCCCGCGGCCGCGGATCCCGCTCCAGCACAGCCCGCGCCGGCACAGCCCGCGCCCGACATGAACGCCCTCTGGAACACGACGTTCCCCTGGGCCGGCCCGGCGTCGACGCTCATCGACCTCACGGACCCCGAGGACCACGACGACGACGCCTAGGGCAGCGCGGCGCCTCGTAGTTTAGGTTGTTTTTATTTTTTCTTAAATACAAATGTGGGCGCGTGGACTCTCACCGGCCTTCGTGGCCGGCTTTAATGTTTACTTAATGTTGTTTTCATTTTAAATATGCATCCAATCTTTTTTTTCTAGCGCCGTCAAAACGGGGCGGGCCAGCGTTGGATGCACGCGTCGACCCAAACGTAGAAGCAGACGTTCATATCCGTCTGGCCGACCCAAACGGACAAAATTGCCGTCCGTTTGGGTCAGCCCGTTGGAGTTGCTCTAAGGCTTCCGGTTACGCATTTGTGAGCATGGTGAATCCATTTGTTGCAGGTATGGTGCATCCGTTTGTGAGTGCGTGGCTAGCTTTATAGAATCCACATGCAAGCATGGATGTTTCGTTGGTCGCGCATTTTAAGGACGACAGCAATGGAAATTAGTAGGCATGCAGCAGCAGCTAACCACCCGCCCGACGCCTCTCTTATGGCAGTAATTAGACACTGGACACGCCCATGGTTTGAAACTTCGGGTACAAACTGTATATAGAGAATGGTCTGGATGGGTTTGGATTGAAAATATGTACAGTTTGGATTGGTTTGGATTGCACCCCTTGCTGTTTGGTCTAATCTGGTTTGGTTGCTGGACGTATACACGTATGGATTGGGCTGGGTTTAGTCTGGATTACAAACTATTCCCAGGTTTAGTTCCAAACTACTGTAGTTCCCTCCTCGGAAATAATAAAAGAACGGTTGACTTTTGTTTGACCATCCAAACAGAAGAAGAGTCCAGGTCCAAAAGAGGGCAAGGCGAGCCATGGTGAGTGGTGGTGGGATGGAGGTGGAGGTGCGCGTCGTGGGCGGTGCCCGGAGCTGCTTCGTCGCGCTCCCGCTCCACCTCATCGAGGCCCTCTCCCGCACTTCCGCCTCAGGCGACCTCCCGCCCGTCCTCGCGCTCGACCTCCGCGCGGCCGCCGGCGCACGGTGGTCCCTAGCCTGGTCCGGCGCCGCGTCCCGATCCCGCGCCATCGAGGCGAGTGACTCCTTCATCCCTAGTATGAATGGATAGCCATGGCATCTGGTTGGTTAGTTAGAGCCTCTAGGAGTCGGAATTTACTGCTACGTTTCACTGAACTGATGCTTGCTTCGGAGGTTTTGGGGATCAAATTTATTGAGATTCCGTTAAGTCGTTTCAATTTCCTTAATATTGTAAATTCTGTTCCTCGTGGATCAGAGGCCTCCGTCTTAGTATGTCAGTATACTATAAGAACAAGAAAAGTCATGAAAACAAGATCCCTGCGTGGAGAAAATTATGGAATTTTACTTAATTGTTTGATGGGTCGCTGTTGGGGTTGCATGGAATCAGAATCATCGAGATTTTTCTACTTGTTGTCAATCCAATCCAGTACTTGTTGTAAAATCGCGATCCCTTGTGCATAATTGTAGCGATCATCTATGATTTGCCCTTGATTGGTTTACCTTAAACACGTTTCTATACAATATATAAAAGAAAAAATGCTCCAGATATTTGCAGTATGACATCAAATGGTAGAGCCTTGCAGGTTGCACAGGAGTTGGCAGAGTGCATTTCATTGCCTGATGGAACGATAGCTCAACTCAGTGTAGCTCGCTCTCTGACCAGAGCTGACTCGGTCAGTATAGAGCCCTTTAGTGAGGATGATTGGGAGATACTAGAGAGCCGTGCTGATTTGGCTGAAGAAACGATTTTGCAGCAGGTATTATATGTCCTCTTTAGTAGTTGGTTTGTTTGCTGTGCTTGCTGATTTCATCTGCCATTAAAACCTAGTGATGTTATAAGTTCTGCAGCAAATTATTTCTCTTCATCACATGCTATACCAACTGTTAATTCAGGTCTTACAATAAATTAAATCATCTGTACAATGCACTTCAGTGTTTCTGTATTACTTATTTACAAATCCATTTTCAGATCTAATCCGTAAAATTTCAATGTTGTTCTTCAAACTAGGTCGGTATTGTTTATGAGGGCATGAAATTTCCGCTGTGGTTGGATGGCCATAATATTGTAAAGTTTGTTGTGGTTTCATCTAGTCCCAAGAAGTCAGTTGGTATGCTCCCCCCCCCCCCCCTTCCGTTCACTTGCACGATACTGTTACATCCTTTGGACGTATGCGGCTTTCAATGCCCATCTAAAATCATATGTTGTAATTTCATCTTCCTATTTTTTTCTATATTAAGTCATATAATGTACATCTTTAGGGAGGCTTGTGTGCACTTGGTAAGAAAGTAGTCACTTCTTATAAATTACTTTATACTGAAAGGATATTTTTTTCATGAATTTTCTTGTATCAAGTGTGTTCTTGAAGAAAGCAAATTGAGCATGTCAGTATCTTCTGTCCATCCCCAAGTATGTTAATGGTTTGTGTGGTTTCATGTTATCTGGAACCAAGCATTAGCCCAAAACTTAAATTGCACAAAATCTTATTGCAGTATTTTGATGCTCCTTAGAGCATCTACAATGCTAGATGCTTGTATAGATGCTTATAGAGAAAAAAAAATCATAAATTAAAATAGCATCTAAGCACTCCAGCTTTCATGTTGGATGCTTATTACATGTGCTAACTAAACAACCTAGGTGCTTGGTGCGGGAGGAAAAAGGACCAAGCAACTGATGCATAGTTTTGTGCCGGTGCACGATCTGACACCGGGATTTAACTGGGCAACTACTAATCTGGCAGGAATCTGAACCTGGGGCCCGGGCCAAGTCTCCCCTGTTGGGCATGGCCTTAAAAGGTTTGCAAACTAGTAGTGTCAAGATTATGTATACGTCAGTGAAATATCAAAATATTCCAATTATCATCTCATCTCTTATAAACAAAATGTATTATGCTAGTTCATTAAAAACGAAATGACTCTTTTGCGGCCGCGCGTGCCAACACTCGAACCAATACAGGCCATTGTCAGCTTTCCAACAAGTAGTAGCATGTGCAGGATCCACTTCCTTTTGCATGGGAGCAGCCTACACCAAGTACTACATACGCAAGCGCTCCGCGCATGCCGCGGTAAACGTGTAGGTTATTATGGTAAGCAGGCCCACCTAATCTACATTAACACCCCCCCCCCCCCCCCCCGCCCGCGTGAATTTCAGGGGGTGGGCATTCTAAATTAATCCTTCAACTAATCCTAAGGCAATCAAGAATGCACTGCACACTTTCCATTTTGGGAGAAGGTGTCCTGTCGGAAACCGAGTATGTGGACGCTCGCGCGCGAGGTAGCAATGCCCTCATTCAAATGGTATCAGAATAAGCAGGCTATGATGTATAATTTCTGAGCACTCTTATTGTGTTCAAATTTAGTCTCTATAACTAGGTAAACTATTGCAATTATCTTTTTTCTACAGACAACGCTTTGTAGCTTCTCTAGTGCACTAGTACTGCACATGACTGTAGCTAATGTAATATCCTCTCAAGAGATCCTATATATAGTTCTAGCCTCTAGGGCATCATATGGCTTGAAGTTTCTTTGCTGCACTGCACTGTATACTGTAATTACTGCTACTCCTTATTTCAAGTTATCTATTGTGCCCATTTTTCAGTTCAACTTGTGCCGGGAACTGAAGTTGCCGTGGCACCCAAAAAACGTAAAGAGAAATTTCAAGACGTGCAAAAGCAAGGTTCATTGAAGGAACAGGTCGAAACAAAGGCACTCTTGCGTGTTCAAGCAGCAGATAGAAAGTATGCACATAAATTTAAATCTAAGGGCATCGAGCTGGGGGTGGTTCTGAGCTATGCTGTGCTGATACATCCAGATACAGCTGCAAGGACTTCATTTGGTAATCTGCAGTTGGTCACTATTTCATCTAAATCATTGTCTAAGGGGCTTACTGAACAAGGCAAAGAAGCTGCACAAAAGAAGGGTGTTTCAGTACCCAAAAGGACCCGAGAAGTAGTTGTCTATGTCTTATTCTCAGACTCTGTTGCTAAAGGACATGTTATGCTTCCCTACTCTATTCGTCACTTTATAAGTGCAGACACACATTCATGTGAGTTCACAGACCAGATTTTTCTTCCGTATACCAAGAGTTATCCAGTTTTAATCTATGAATTATGGTTACAAATTGAAGCATTTTTCAATAGCCATTTTGCCAGTCTATTATTGCATCTTCTCTGCTGCTTACTTTGCAATTATCTGAAATGGTGTTTGTCTGTTCCAGGGGTTTATGTGACGAAATACACTGCTAATGTCAAGAAGGATGAGCCTATAATGAAAATGTGTCCTTTACATTTCAGTATGCACGAAAAATATGTGCATGATAACAGCGATTTAGGCGGTCATGAAAAGGACACTTGGAGGAACACCAGTATTCCTTCAGAAAATAGCAATTTCTTTCAGAAAGCTCCTAACAATGAGCATCTTCTGAGTGCAGATGCTGATAGTATTTCTGAATCCATGTCAGAACAGAAGGCACTTATTAAGCATTGGCTTATTGGGCAACTTAAAGAAATGGCCTTTCATGCTGAAAATTCTGAGATAATTTCAGTAGTTTTACCAGCCAAAGTTTTGATCCATTTTGAAGTGGTAGATGGGAAACTAAGAAAAGGAGATGATTTTCTCTACCTGTTAACAACTACTTTTGAAAACCCTGGTTACAACAATTCACAAGGCAATGTTGAGATTACTTGGAAAGCCCCAACTGATGATTTAGAAAACTTGGAATTGAATTTCGGGAGGTTGGAGCTGGGTGAAGCTTTATCATTTGATTCTGTAGTGGACGATGGCTTCGACAATGATTTTAAGCTGACTCGATCTTCGTTAGGTTGGATGGAGAATGCAATGTCGGATGTGACAAAAAGTATATTCTTTCTCCACTGAACGTGCAAATGTTTACTTTTTTGAATTTTATTTTTTAGATACTTAGAAATATCGCTAATCTTGTTCTTTACTTCATGATTTGCATGCTTTCCTCTTTGTAGGACTATCCGTGCTCGTGTCTTCAACTGCTCTGAGGTTATTTAACAGGCTAAAGCTTCCCTTTCCTGGACATGTTCTTGTCCATGGGCCTCGAGTACGTAATGATACCCAGTTTCTCTTGTGAAATTTTACATCTGTATTGACATAACTTGTCTGTGATTTCGAAATTAATTTGAACTAGGGGTTATGTTCTTTTTTCCTTTTCCAATTTGTTTAACTCCACGTTCTGTTTCAGGGTTCTGGGAAAACTGCTTTGACACGGGCTGCTGCAAAATACTTTGAAGACCATCAAGAGATACTAGCACACATGTAAGCCACTCTTTACAAGAAACTGAGTTTTTCTTTTAAAATAATGATCATTGCACCTAAAAATATATCAATGAAAGGTGGATTTTGTTGTCAAGAGCAGAATATATATGGATTGTTCCAAACTTGCAATTGGCAAGGCTAAGGAGACAAGGCAAACAGTTGAAGAGAGCATTTCTGAAGCTTTGCTTCATTCACCTTCTATCATCATATTTGATGATCTAGACAATGTAATTTCAGTGTCTTCAGATCCTCAAGTATCCCAATCGTCCAGTTCTTCTGATTCGCTAGTAAGATACTTGACTGACATCCTGGACGAGTACAAGGTAAGCAGGTGTTATCATATTTTTCCTTATTTGTGTTGTTATGATATGTAAAAATTAAGTTGTATAACGGCCATCTTGATATGGTAGGCTGCTCTTGTTTTACAAGAGTACTTGTATGCCTTACTTGCTTAGCTTTACCCTGTATTCTCGGTAGGATAAAAGTCGTAATGCATGTGGATATGGACCTATTGCACTGATGGCTTCAGTTCAATCACTTCAGAGTCTTCCTCAAGAGCTGACATCATCTGGTTATTTTCTTCCACACTTCTCTTCTAGTCTGGAGTTGCATCAACAACTTCTGACGAACTAATAAGAAATTCCACAGGGAGATTTGATTTCCACGTTGAACTCCGTGCTCTTGCCATCCCTGAGCGTGAAGCACTATTGAAACATCAAGTTGAGGAGCATAAGTTACAGTGTTCTGAGGAAATTATTTCAGAGATAGCGTCGAAATGTGATGGCTATGATGCATATGACTTGGTAATGTTTCCTTTTATCATGCAACTGCTCTTTATTGACTATCTGGTATTGACAAGCATGTCCAAAAATAGAATTTGTAATTTCTCTTATAATCAGAGTATACTTGTAGCTCAATCATGTATGTAACCTGCTTGTCATAGAGCACCTTATCATATTATTATTTGTAATATTGCTGCAATTTTGGGGGACATAAATTTTATTTGGATAGGAGTAGGTCTACCAGCTAAATTGTGATGTGTTTTGTGAACAATCTGCGGCTTATGCATATATATATACCACTGTATTGCAGGGAATTCTGGTTGATAGGGCTGTGCACGCTGCTGCCTCTCGCTTTGTCCTTCCTTCTGCCTGTTTGAACTCTGTAAACCCAACGCTGGTGAAGGAAGACTTCTTGAAAGCGCTGCATGACTTCCTTCCTGTTGCCATGCGTGATCTTAGGAAATATGCTCCTGATGGTAATAATGGTGGTTGGGAAGATGTTGGAGGGCTTAATGAAGCAGTAACTATTATTAAAGAGGTGCACATTTCTTGACTTCTTCAAATTATTTCCATCAGCGTATGTTAAACATGATGCCACCCTGAGGAGCTCACAACACCGAATCTTCCTGGCTGTAAAAGTTTTACTAATTTCTACTCCCTCCGTCCCAAAATAAGTGCCTCAACTTTGTACAAGCTAGTACAAAGTTGAGACACTTATTTTGGGACGGAGGGAGTATATTGTAGTAACCTGAGCTTTAAGATATGATGACTGGTACTAATTCCATTAGGGTATCAATGGCCATTGTTAAGGGGATGAATACGCATAGCTAACGGAACATACAAATTATCCGTGCGCCAAGGTCTGAAACTAAACTGTTGAGGACCTTAGCGGTAATATAAAAGTCGCCTTTTCTTCTGACTTCTGGGGACGTTGAAGTGTACTGACTGTTAGATACTCCCTCCGTTCCAAATTACTCGTCGTGGTTTTAGTTCTCCGTTCCAAATTACTCGTCGTGGTTTTAGTTCAAATTTTGAACTAAAACCACGACGAGTAATTTGGAACGGAGGGAGTACATTACAGTGAACATTGTTGTTGTATTCAAAGGGATTGTGCAAGACATTGATAAGCCAGTTTAGAACAATTTTTTAATGAACATTGACATTGGTTTGTAAGTTATATGCTCATGGTCAACTAACTATCTTCTACACTCCTTCATTTTGCTATCTGTATAATAAGATGGTCCTACTTGCATTTATTTTTCTCCTTATAGACTCTTGAATTGCCATCAAAATACCCAAACGTCTTTACTAAGGCACCTGTACGGATGCGGTCGAACATCCTCCTCTATGGACCACCTGGATGCGGTAAAACACATATTGTGAGGGTTGCAGCTGCAGCTTGTTCTCTGCGGTTCATTTCAGTCAAGGGTCCAGAGCTGTTGAATAAGTACATTGGTTCTTCTGAGCAATCTGTAAGGAACTTCTCTTTTTTAATACTCCCACCGTTTTTATTTAGTCCGCATATTAGCTTTGGTCAAAGTCAAGCTTTCTAAACTTTGACAAAGTTTATAAACAAAAATATTAACATATACAGTAACAAATCAATACCATTAGATTTATTTTTAAATGTACTTTCACATCAAATAGATTTGTTATGGTAAATGTTTATATATTTTTAAAAAAACTTGGTCAAACTTTAGGAGGTTTGACTTTAGTCAAACCTAATATGCAGAGTAAATAAAAACGGAGGGAGTACTGTGATCTGATTCTGGTCTTTGCCCTTTTCTAGTTTCATGCACATATATAAAGGATACTTGGGATTTTTTTTTCCTTATTTTTCTAGAATACGCTTCTAAAAGCACATCTTTTTGTATTAGAAGAAATTGCCGTGAAAGCACGATATTTCGCTGCGCCTTGTATTGCCCAAACCTGTCTTACTGTTGAATATAGTTACTCTTTGTGTTACAAAAGACCACTGAGATCACCATGTTCTGATATTAATGAGTTGATTCCAGGTTCGTGACTTTTTTGCAAAGGCTGCTGCGGCAGCACCATGCTTACTATTTTTTGATGAATTTGACTCCATTGCACCCCAACGAGGAACACATAGTGCAGGAGTTTCTGATCGTGTTGTCAATCAGGTTAGTAACTGCCTTTGCTGCTACTCAACTTCAGTAGGTGGGTCTTCAGTAACAAAAAAGGCAGAACATTATCTAGTTATTTTCTTGCCGTGATCTGTGTTGTTCTAATGGTATTTATGCAGTTCTTAACTGAACTAGATGGTGTGGAAACCTTGACTGGAGTATTTGTATTTGCTGCTACAAGGTTAGTTCTCAAACGCTCAAAGCAAAACAGATTGCAGTCTCTACTTTTGGATTGTAATCTCTGTCAGTCTATCCTTTTGTCCTATGTTTCTTTCTGTGGTTGAGTCTTCATAATTTCAGTGAGCATAGGATGAAATGCTGTGGTTTTTACCAATGAGGATTTGTTTATTCAAATGCTTACTTTATTGCATTCCGTTTTCTGATGGGTTGCTAATTTTGTTATGTGCAGCAAACCACAATTAATTGATGCGGCACTCTTGCGCCCTGGAAGATTCGATCGTCTTGTCTTTTGTGATTTTCCTCGATGGGATGAGCGTGTAGAAATTCTGAAAGTGCACTCTAGGACGGTGAGATTTCATTTAAAATGCATTGTTAGTTTTGTTGTTTGTTCTGTCATGTTGTCCTTTTCTGTATGATCTTTTACGGTGAAATTTAGCACTCCCTCCGTTCCATATTAATTGTCGCAGCTTTAGTGCAACTTTAGTACAATGTTGTACTAAAGCTGTGACAATTAATTTGGATCGGAGGGAGTGTCATATTGATTATTCACCAGTTATTGGAACATCAGCAATTTTCTATCTAGTTTTTCAGGTGTACTGTTCATGAGTTTGTTTTTGCTCCGAGATTAGAAAAAAAAACATTTCTCAATAGACTAGAGTGGATGTACCCTCAGTTTCTCTATGTAAATCTTGTACCCCTAAAAATATACCTCGTAATTGCTCCCTCCGTTCACAAATATAAGATGTTTTGAATATTTCAATATGGACTACGTACGGACTGAAATGAGTGAATAAACATACTAAAACGTGTCTATATGCATCCAATTCAGAAAAAAAGTTAGAACGCCTTATATTTGTGAACGGAGGGGGTACTTTCTATTTCAGTATTTGGTCAGTTATGTAGTTTCTCTCGTTTTATGACCAATTTCAGCAGAGAATACTACGTTCACTTATATGATCAGGAATATATGTGCATTCATGACAGTTTATTTTCTCTGCATCTACATTCTTCTTAATTTTGGCTTCGTGCTTATGTCTTCTGTTGGTCTCAGGTTTCACTGGCAAGTGATGCCAGTTTGGAAGACGTTGCTTCCTTGACTGAAGGATTTACTGGTGCTGATCTCGCGGCTATTCTAACAGATGCTGGGTTGGCAGCGGTTCATGAAGTTCTGGACAGCAGGCAGGACAGTATCCCGGAAAGAGAACCATGTATCAGCAAAGAACTTCTCATGTCTGTTGCTATGAAGGCTAGACCTTCTACACCAGCTGATGACAAGTCGGGGTACGATAAGGAGTTTGGTGAATTTGTGTCGTCCAGGAAGTCCCTTTCCACGAAGGTGCTAGTTGTTACCCAATTTCACAGTATCCATACTACATATTTCCGGATTGAATATTTGAATTATCCCCATATGATTCACCTGCAATAACCATCTTTTTAGCGCGATATTTCTTGCACAATTACTGAAAGAATGTTATGCAGGCTAGAGAGTCGAAAGGCAAGAAGGTGACGCTGGCTTGACTACCTCCTTCAAGATTGACAACTAACTACATGGGACAAATAAGGTCACCTGCATGCTTTGATCTGCATTGCTCCTAAAAGAAAATCCATGCTAATATGAAATCCCCGAACATTTGGATGGACATTGGGTTTCCTCTGAATGCAGATGTTTGGTCTAGTTTCTCTGATGTCCAGATGGCGCGGAACAAAAGAACCCGGCTAAGGCTAGCTTATTTTGTACTACCACAAAAGAGGAAGGGATCTGCACAAAATTCTGAATCGAGAGTGAAGGTGTTGCCATCTACCGTGGATATGCGACACTGTACCTACCAGTGTGTCCTAGTTTTTCTAATCGAATTAAGAGCGTCCCCGCGTAGGGAAGACACGTGCCAACGGGGAGGTCCTGGTTTTGGTGGTTTGACTCTTGGCTATGTTTGTTTTGAGGAGGTACCGATCCGCTTCCCTTGTGAATAAAGACAATAAGTGGGATTTTGTGTTGCTACTGCTGAATAAGCGCCACAGCAAGGGATACTATGGCCTGCAGATTGATTTCAGCATAAGATAGGTTTACACAAATTCCAAACTAGTTGCATAATATATAGACAATGCAAAAGAAAAACTGTTGTATAAACATCAATTTTCTGAGATGTTTCCCCACAACAATTTTATGTGATAGATAACTAGGAAGCATTCTTTGTTCAATGGGAATTTGGCATAACATTGTTTCTCAATGAATTGCGTTTCGTTTCATATAATTTCTTGTCAAAGAACGAACGTTTAGGGCAAAAGTGGGCGAAGTGGCGCTAGTCCACTCTGCATAATGGGTTTGCCTTCATTTTTAAATTGTCAGTTTCTTGTATTAAATTGTCTTTCTAGTAGTTCCTCTGATGAGAGCGCCCAAACTCTCCTAGCCATGAAACAAAACAATGGAGCAAAGCATGACGCCAAGTGTTGTCTTGTCCACACTGGATGCACACGGGGGTATTGGCCATATTTCGGTGGTGAAGAATCAGGCTCGCCCGTAGGGATAGACTGTTGTGCTAACCGCCACACAAACACTTTAAGCTTTGATGGGACACTGATTTTCCAAAACAAGGCCCAATTTTTACCTTGTGCCCAAGTACTAGAGGATCCACCATTATGCTCCAACCAATCCTTCCTGCTAGTTTTTGTTTAAACAATGTAAGTAGACCGCACAGAAGAAAAAAAAAACCCGACTCTCTTCACTCCACACCCAGAAGTCATCAACTCTTCCGGTGCACACGGGGGTCTTCAATATCTCGTCAGCATCAAAGGGAATGAACACCGTGCACATCAGTTCCTCGTGCCAAAAAGAAGAGGTGGGATCTATGAGCTTGGCCACAAACTGTGGTGGGTTTTGACCCCGCAAAAAAAAATTGTGATGTTTTTTTTTGAAACGAGGCAAAAGATTTGCCATTTTCGTTGATTAAGAGAGAAGGTTTAGGGTTGGAGGCCATAGGCCAGAATACAACACATTATTCTCGCGGCATAATGTTACTCAAATATTTTGCTCCCGCGAAGCTCCAAAGCGAGCACTCCTCTTTGACCTTGGCGACCAACACTCCCATCGGAACTGCAGTTTTGCGAAAAACTCTCGTGTTACGTTCCTTTCAAATTTCCCAAGAGATGAGCATCATCAATGAGACAAGCAGCCTTCTCGACGGAGTCTGCTTTGTGGCATTCCGACTCCACCAATCCTTAACTGAGTCCAGAACAACCCACTCGTCGGGCTGTAAATCATGAAGAGCAAGCCAGGATTTGATCATGCCCCAAACTCGAATGGTGTACCGACATTGGAAAAGGAGATGTGTCGCCGATTCCTGGACTTGTTGGCAAAGCGGGCAGAGATTGCAACTCGGCCACCCACGGCGGTGTAGTCTGTCAACCGTCCAAATTCTATTGTTGATAACAAGCCAAGCGAAAAATTTAAACTTTGGGGGAGCCCAGTTCTTCCACACATTTTGATTCATATCCGTCTCCACCAAGCCAAGAAACTGAGCCCTGTATCCGAGGCTGTGGAGTAATGGCCATTAGTGGTGAGTTTCCAAGTGATGGAGTCTGGCCTGTCCAGGTTTAGCTGGATGTGGGCGAGTCTTTCCCAAAGCGCAACAAACTGGACGATGTGCTCAGAGGAGATGCCCGAGGCAACATTCACCTGGGAGATCCAGTAACCATTGAGCAATGCCTTGTGAACAGAAGAATTCTTCTTTTTGGAGATGTCGAAAATTTTGGGAGCAATATCTTTGGGCCTGATGCCATCTAGCCAAGCTGACTCCCAGAAAGTGGCCCGAAGACCATCGCCCACCTGCACCTTGGAGGCCGATGCGAAGATGTTCCGATCATTCTTGTCGCAAGGGGAGCCCAAGCATGACCAAGGCTTGATCGGGTCCTGCCAATCAAACCACAACCAACAAAGACAAAGTGCAGCCGCAAACTTTTGAAGATTTAGGATCCCAAGACCACCATGCAGCTTTGACTTGCAAACATGATCCCAGTTAATCTTACATTTCCCACCCGTGACCTTGTCACAACCAGCCCAGAAATAAGCACGCCGGAGGGCATCAATCTTTTTCATAACTTCAACCGGAAGATTTAGAATCGTCATGTAATAGATGGCGATGGCCGTGATGACAGACTTAACAAGAACCATCCTTCCAGGGGCTGCAACATGCTTTCCCACCCAAGGTGTGAGCTGGGCCGCAATCTTGTCCTCTAGAGGCTGATAGTGAATTCTCTTTAGACGCCTCACAGAAATGGTAAACCAAGATACTTCATCAAGAAGGTGATTTGTTGAGCCGGAAAAGATTGAACGATATCCGGAAGGTCCACATTGTCACAGCTAATTGGGGCCACCAAGCTTTTGGAGCAATTTGTCATCAGACCAAAAATATCTCCAAAGCTCCTAAGGGTATCAGCGAAGAAACTGACGTCCTCCTTGAGGGGGGCAATAAAGGCAGCAACATCATCCGCGTAAAGTGAAGATCGGATCGGCATAGCCTGCCCGCCAATGGGATGAAGGTGACCTTGCGATGTGGCCTTCTCCAGTATGTGATGCAACGGATCGATGACCAACACGAAGAGGAGTGGGGACAGAGGGTCCCCTTGTCTGAGTCCATGTCCAACTATGAAGGGATTGCCCAGTACACCATTGAGCAGAACGCGCGATGAGGCTGTAGACAAGAGGGCAGATACCCAGCCACGAAACTGTGGTGGGAAGCCTAGATGGTTCAGCAAGTCCAGGAGATAGTCCCAACACACTGAATCAAACGCTTTCTTGATGTCAAGCTTGAACAAAAGAGTCGGGGTCTTATTGCGGTGGAAGCGTCTCGCCAGGTTGTACACGTACATGAAATTGTCATGAATACACCTCCTCTTGATGAATGCACTTTGAGCTTGAGAGGACCAGATCATTCATATGGGGAGCCAGCCTTTTGGACATCATCTTAGCAATGAGCTTTTGCGATGGCATGGATTAGGCTTATAGGGCGGAAGTCGGAAATATCCTCGGCCCCATCCTTCTTCGGGATGAGATCTACATCAGCCGAGTTCAACCAGTGAAGGTGAGCAGTCTGAAGGTTGGAGAAACGATTAACTGCCAACATGATGTCAGTCTTGATTGTGTTCCAACACGCTTTGAAGAAAGTGCCCGTGAAGCCATCCGGTCCGGGCGCCTTGTCACCCGGTAATTCAAACACCGCAGCTTTGATCCCCTCCTCAGTGAATGCCTCGTCCAAGCCCTAAAGATCGCAATTAGGAGTTGGCAATAGACCCCAATTGACATCGATGGTACGTGTAGGGACTTTTTGGCCTATGTTCTTGAAGTGGCTGTGAATAATCTTCTCTTTGTCTTCATGAGAGATGACTCAACCCTGATTGTGTTTGGGGCAATGAATAAATTTTTTTCTCCTTCGGTGATTGACGCGAACGTGGAAATAGCGGGTGTTGGCGTCTCCTTCTTTAAGATTTGTGATCCGTGAGTTTTGTCTTTTTCTAGACTTTTCGAGCACCGCTAAGCCAATGATCCTTCTTTTTAATCTTTTCCGAAGGTCCCTTTCCTCCGGGCTTAGCTCTCTTTGTTCTTGAGCGAGGTCAAGACGAAGAATAACCTCAAGAGCCATGTGGAGCTAGACCTTGGCGTTTGAGAAAAGGGTCTTGCTCCAGGAATGCAGTTTTTGGCCTGTTCTCTTTAGCTTGTGGAATAGCCGCTGATATGGCTCGACATGACAAGAAATCTCATTACATGCCTCGAAAATGACACGTTGAAACCCTGGCATTTTTGTCCAGTAATTTTCAAAGCGGAAGGATTTAGGCTTCTTTGGTCCAACATCATTAGCAAGGAGGGGGCAGTGGTCCGAAAGTGATGAGGAGCGGGCATGCAGAATGTGCGTGGCAAACTCGATATCCCAATCTTCATTGCAAAAAAAGCTATCCAGCTTGCTCATCGTCGGGTTACTTTGTTCATTGCTCCAAGTAAATTTCCTGTTTTGCATGTGAATCTCCTTGAGCTCACAGGTGTTGAGGGCGTTGCGGAAACGCACAAGACGGCTTCGATCCACATTGGCTCGGTTTTTATCACTGGCATGATAGATTTGGTTGAAATCACCATTTACTAGCCATTTGGTCCCAGGCGGAGGCTTTTCTGAAGTCAGCTCAAGATAGAAAGCATCCTTGTTAATGCTACGGGTTGGTCCATACATTGTGGTTAGCTTAAAGATTTGTCGCCGTCGTAGTTGTTAATGGCCACAGTCGCGGAGAGGAAGTAGACTCCAATATGCACATTTGTCACCGTGACCACGGAGTCATCCCAAAGCAGCAAGATGCCGCCTTTTGTGCCATCATCCGGCCTTTGGGCAAAACTCTTTAGGCGTTGTCCACCTAGATATGCAGCCAAGAAGGGGTCAACAGATTGAAGCTTTGACTCTTGGATGCAGACGAGTTGACAGCAGGAAGAAGCGAGTGGTTTCATGGACGGTCGTGCGATGATCTGGGCAGTTTAACCCACGTACATTCCAGGATAGGATTGAAAGATTTGTGTCTAACATAGCAACATAGGGGGCACCTCTGGGCAAACACATCCATCATCAGGACAATCACAGTAGACATGACAAACTAGACACGTACAAATTATCTTTGGTCTCGCCAGGACAAACATCAACAGCGCACAGGTGCCACTGCAAGCAGGCGTACAAACAAGACTTGATCTATCTAACATGGGAAACTAGACTACAACTTGGTCAGAGCAGCAGAGCTCAGGCTTCACCGGCAGTGGCCGCGCTCACGTCAGGGCCTCCCTCTCCACCATGCAGCACAAGGGAATCTTCTACAGCCGTGGCAAGATCATAGTCCAGCATGAAAAGAGCACGCAAAGCAGCAACAGTGATGTTAGGCAAGCGCCCTTGGAACATGTCAGCAAACTTGTTGATGGCATCTTCTGTGACTTGCCCCTTGAGGGAGTCCTGGATTAGGGGGTCTCCGAACAGCCGGACTATATCCTTTGGTCGGACTGTTGGACTATGAAGATACGAGATTGAAAACTTCGTCCCGTGTCCGGATGGGACTCTACTTGAGGTGGAAGGCAAGCTAGGCAATACGGATATGCATATCTCCTCCTTTGTAACCGACCTTGTGTAACCCTAGCCTCCTCTGGTGTCTATATAAACCGGAGGGTTTTAGTCCGTAGGACAACATACAATCATACCATAGGCTAGCTTTTAGGGTTTAGCCTCTCCGATCTCGTGGTAGATCAACTCTTGTACTACTCATATTATCAAGAATAATCAAGCAGGACATAGGGTTTTACCTTCATCAAGAGGGCCCGAACCTAGGTAAAACATTGTGTCCCCTGCCTCCTGTTACCATCCGCCTTAGACGCATAGTTCGGGACCCCCCTACCCGAGATCCGCCGGTTTTGACACCGACACCCCTCTTCAGAAACGATGCCCATGCGATGGCAAAGCAGTTGTTCAGCAAGCTTGGCGATGGGTATGTCTCTCTTCTTTGCCTAAATGCGAGGGCTGTGCCGGGTGAGCTGGAAACCAGAGATCCCAGCCAAAGTTTTGCGTCTTGCTGTTGGCCTTCTGGGTGGCATTGATCGCGGAGATGGGGAGGGTAGCAGCGCTGGCTTGCGCGGGGTGAACAATGGGGTTGCTTCTCCTTCTTCAGTTGCCTCTCCGGACGGCTATTCCAGCGTGGCATCTGCATGTTGAGTCTCTTCATAGTCAGCTCCATAGGCAGTAGCCAGCACCGGAGAGGCCCCAAGCCTGACCAAGGACGAACATGGGGATGGAGTGATCTGCCTCACATCTGAGGGCAGGTCAGCAGGAGCTGGAGGGGTCAAGATCACAGGAGCAGAGGCCTTGGGCGCTTCATGCGCCTACAGAGTGAGAGATGGCTGCACCTTGGAGCCCAGACAGGTAGTGCGACACAACCAAGACAGAACTGGGGAGTCCGGGGCGATCTCGACGATGTCTGGAAGTTGTACGCGGAGACGACGGAGGAGAGCGGCCGCGCGACTCCTCCAAGATGACGGCAACAGCGAGTCTTGGAGAGCAGTCTTGAGGGCGATGGCGAGCGCGGGGACCCGAAGCCGGGATCACCTCACCGGATGCCAGCCGCTGGACGCGGCAGAGGTCGATCTTGCGACCATCCGAGGGGTCCATGCCAACACGGCGGCGATGCCCGTCCCTGCGGTCTTCATGCCGGCCATCTCTTCCATCACGGTCACCGCGGCGGGAGTCGCCGCGGCGGGAGTCGCCACGACCATCTTCTGGCCGACGCGTCGGGGCACGGGACCAGCTGCGGAAGAAGCGGTCTCTCTAGGAGGAAGCCTGCCTGTCCTCGCCCCGGCCACGCTGGTCCTCCCTGTCACGGTCGTCTTCATCATCACGGCGGTGACAGTCGTCATTCTGGCGCCGCGGAGCCAGCTCCGGCCTGTCGCGGAGACGCGACTCGCCATCAACCACACCTAGCCGGATAGTGAAGGGCTGCATATGTGGCCGATGGGGAATCCGCCCTGAGGCGTCAGGCGTGTAATCCTCAAGGAGGTCCATATGGACCAACACCCGCTTCTTGATGCCAGCGTGGCCGATAGATGTTGATGGAGCGCCTCCAACACTAGTGGCGACATGGGAGGTGAAGGTGACTTGCTGGACCTTGGGAATGGCCGAAGGGTTCGCTGACCACGCCCACAGCTTGAGGCATGTGGCGTCCTCCTAACGCAGAGTGGCAATGTTGAAGTAGTGGACGAAAGTGTTCGGGCCTAGCATCTCCGTCGCCACGGAGTCTCTCCATGCACTCAGCGGGATGCTTTCGGTGCATAGATGGACATGGAAGTTGCCCTGCACCACATCTGCCTGGGCGTCGAACCTCTAGTTTGCCGCATGGATGTCGAGGCCGGCATGACGGAAGCGACCGGGGGACGCCGTGACTTTGTCGCGGTGATGCTGGTAATCGAACAGAGCGAAGAAATCTTCCGCGTAGTGAGGGACGACCTTGACTCGCTCGATGCCGAACTGCACTTGAAGAGCCTTGCGGATCTCAGCCGCGTTGACGGCTGGCCGGTTTCCACCCAGCCATATGAAGGCGCCCAGGCTTGTGAGTCTTGCAGCATTGGCCTCCATCTCTGGGGTAGAGATGACGACGACGTGGCCCTCCTCTGGGCATAGCGATGGGTCGCCGATGCGCACCGGTTGTCGCGACATGACGATAGAGGCTGGGGGAGACGGGGACCGCGGCGACGGCCTCCAAACTGCTGCAGGTGCTGGAGAAGATGCAATAGACGACGCCTGGCAACGCGCAGCAGCCACGGATGGAGATGGAGAGGCGGCAGACGGGTTGGAGCAGAAACGCGCCCGGTGGCCAATCTGCCGGCAGCGGAGGCAGGTGAAGGGATTTTGGCAGTCAACTTTGCTGTGGCCCTTGAGGAGGCAGCGATGACATGCTCTGTCTCTGTGCTTGACGAAGGTGCGCTGCACAGGAGGGGGACAAGGGGATACTGCACGCCATCTTGAATGCTGGTGGATGGGGAGCTCTCTCCACCAGTACGTGGGCCAAACAAGCTGCCACTCCACCTCGCGGCCAGCGGCAGCGGCAAAGTCGCGCCTTGACTCCACAGTGGAGAGCGCAGGACGCCTTGACTCCTCAGTAGCGGGCGTAGGGCTCGAAGCACCGGCTCGCGCAAAGAGCGACTTGAAGAAGGCCGACGGCGATTTAAGACATGGCCAGTGAGCACCATGAATAGGGGGTGGAGGAGTGGCTTCCAGCAGGACTGCATTAACAACAAAGCTTACCGATCGAGCAGGACCCGTCCCATCCCGGGCAGCCGCAGCAGGGGCAAGCGGCGGGGCGCTGGCTTGGGCAGGCGGATCTGACACAAGACCCGCCGGCTGAGGGAAGAGGACCGCGACCAGTATAGATCTGGCATACCGTGGCGAGGGGAACCCGGGGGGGGGGGAGCGCGACGAGGACGAGGGGGCAGTAGCCGGCGGGAAGGAGGCCGGGATCTGGACAACGGTGGCTGCGGGCGTCGGAGCGACGTGTCGCAGGAGCGTGGGAGCGGGTGAACGAGTGAAGTAATCAGCCTTTTGTAGCTGCTCCGCGGGATCCAATTATGCGCCAAATATTTTTGCTCTCTCTTGTGCCAATCTTTCTAATAATTCCCTGAGCCATAATATCACGTCCATCAAGAATAGCGTGTCAAATCTGTGATGGATGTGGCCCTAGTTCAGCTTCGAAAATAAAGCATGCTGGATAGTATATCGACTTGAGGATTTTTGCACCAAGGGAAGTTGGTCCGTGCAGCAACTTAAGGATTGCCTGGAGGCGAGTACTAGGCGCTGGTCGACCAGCCCAATTTGCGCCGGTCAACGCGCAACCGTCCAATTTCAACTATTACACCCGTCCGATTTGGCGTCCTCGTTTCGTCCACCTCGTCCCGTACGGGATTGACCCTGTCCTGGCTCTGCCTCCTCCTCCCCGTGAGCCCTCCCGCCTGTGCCTTCGCCTCGCCTCCGTCCACCTCATGCCTGCCCGCTTGCGGCTCCGGTGGGTACTCCCGCCGTCGACGCCGTTGTGCTCGGGCGCCGGCCCGCTGTAACAGTTCCAGCTCTGCTTCGGCTGTTTGTAGAAAAAGTGATTGCTAGTTCCAGCAAAAATCAAATATGGTTCCAGCAAAGATCAAAATTGTAGCAAAAAAATCATGATGGCGATAACAACATCTTCTCGATTTGTAGCAAAATATAAAAGGGGATCCAACAAAAATCTGAAGTGGTTCCAGCAATAAATAAAACATGGCGCCACCGTTTGTCGCCGCCCGAGCGTCATCTTCACCTACTGCAGCAAAATCAAATGTTGGTTCCAGCAAAAATCAAATATAGTTGCAGCAAAAAACAAAAAATTGTAGCAAAAATCATGATGGCGACGATTACATCCTCTCGATTTGTAGCAAAATATAAAAGGGGTTCCAGCAAAAATCTTAAGTGGTTCCAGCAAGAAAAACACATGGCGGGCACCGCCGTCGCAGCCCACCACCATCTTCGCCTAGTGCAGCAAAGTCAAGAGTTGGTTCCAGCAAAAATCAGATGTGGTTCCAGCAAAAAAATTGATGTAGAAAAAAATCATGGAGGCGACGACACCTCCAACCTCTCAATTGCAGCAAAATCAAAAGAAGGTTCCAGCAAAAAATGAAGTGGTTCCAGCAAAAAAAACGATGCAGCAAGCAAATCCCCTAGCACCGCACCTCGTCGGTTCGCCGGTCATGTCCGGTCACCTAGCACCGCATCCTGTCGATGTCACCGGCCATGTCCTCCCCTCTCGCCGTGCGCAGTGGTGGGTGCCTCCCAAAGTAGCGCCCATTTGCAGGGGAGGATGCGTGGAGGGAGGCCGTCAGGTTGGCGCGGGATCGACGACGCTCGTTGCTGGCGAGATTTAGTTGAGAGCCTGGGGAAAGAAAGTTGGGGATAAGACGAGACTCAGGCACTCAGCGGTGGAAAAAATGAATGGATGGGGAGTGCATGTGGACGGGATAAGGAAAGCTGAAGCAGTGTGTCAGTGGACTCGTTGACGTGACCGACAGAGTTTCGACCGGTCAACCGGCTCTCAACGTTTCCCTTGCTTGGAAAGCAAAGCCAAGTTAAAGATTTTCAAATCTCGAAAGCCCGGACCTCCTAGCTGTTTTGATCTTGTCATAACATCTCAAGACACCCTTCTTTTTTTACAATCTCTCAAGACACCCTTCTTTTTTTTGCAGTCTCTCAAGACACCTAACATGATGACGGTAGAAAATCCTTTGTTGGGTGACTTTTTTTAGGGGTTGCTTTTTTTGAGGGGATGCTGGTTTTTTTGAGAATTCTCGCCAGCTTTATTCATTCAAAGTGTAGGTCATAGGTACAAGGTTGGATCATGGGGATTGCCCAACCACACATGTCTACCTATGCCTAGGTTACAAGCAAACTTGGCGAGATTATGAGCCTCAAAATTAAAGTTCCTACGCTCATGAATGAAAGAACATGAAATAAAACTATTACAATGGTTCGTTATCTCATGTATGATCGCTGCATTTGGTCCTCCAGTCCCCCTGTTTATGTCATCCACCACTCCTTGGCAATCGGACATGACACATATGGCTCTCACAGCTAGGTCATCTGCTAGTGCGAGTGCTTCCCGACACGCATATGTCTCCAGGATTTGAGGGTCATTGGTTCCTTGAAAAAACACTACCGAGGACCCTAGGTATAAGCCCGTTTGGTCCCGACAAATCACAGCCACTACTCCCCCATTACGCCTTCTAGCGATTGCTCCGTCTACATTGGTTTTCACACTTCCAGCTGGAGGCGGAAGCCAGCGCTGAGGCTGTGCTGTAGCCGTAGCAGTTGGTCCTCTACTGTCTTGTTTCACCAAAGACTGCCCCAAATCTGAGAGAAAATTGTCAACAAAAGATGTAGTCTATTGTGGACTCTGGAAGATGGATTCATAGATTGCTTTTGGCCTAGCATACCATATGGACCATAGCGTGACGGCCATCCTCATGAAGCTCGTGTGATCCACCGAGTCGCTCAACTCGAACAGCCACAACCTGGCATTGGGCTCCATATTACCTGTCATCTATGCGACCAAGTCATCGCCCGACAGAGCCCAAATACACCTGGACATGGTGCATGACATAAGGGCATGTCGCCATGAGTCCTGACATCCACAAAGAGGGCACACGTCTTGGACAGACATATTATGTTTCTTCAAAACATTAGTGGTAGGGAGGGAATGGTGAGCCAACCGCCACAGAAAGATTCTGATTTTCGATGGTACCTTGAGTTTCCATAGAGAGAACCATGATTTCTCATCTCGCTGAACATTGGATGATCCACTTGTACCTTGCAGCCATTCCTCACACTGAAACTTTGTCTGTTGCAAAAACCTATAGGCCGATGACACTGAAAACCTACCCTTCTTGTCCGGATACCAAGCCCAGAAATCTACTGTGTTGCTATTGCATGTAGGTATCTTCAGAATTGCATTTGCATCTAGCAGAAAGACGGTTCTTACCAGTTCCTCATTCCATGATCCTGTCACTGGAGATAGAAGCTCAGCGACCAGCCTCGGTGGGTCAGCCACTAAAGATGTTATGGGCTGTAACGCCCCGAGATCGTTGCGCCAGGTGTCTTCCAGTTATTCGCTGTTGTTGCCTTGCCATTTGTTTGCGTGTCATGCATTTCATATCATGTCATCATGTGCATCGCATTTGCATACGTGTTCGTCTCATGCATCCGAGCATTTTCCCCGTTGTCCGTTTTGTGATCCAACACTTCTACGTTCTCCGACGCCCCCTTTTGCCTCTTTTTGTGAGCGGGTGTTAAACATTCTCGGATTGGACCGAGATTTGCCAAGTGGCCTTGGTTCACCACCGGTAGACCGCCTATCAAGTTTTGTGCCATTTGGAGTCCGTTTGATACTCCAATGGTTAACCGGGGAACCGTAAAGGCCTCGTGTGTGTTGCAGCCCAACACCCCTCCAAAGTGGCCCAATAACCCATCCAAACCCCCTCCTTCCTCTCGGCCATTCGATCACGATCGCGTGGCCAAAAACCGCACCTCATTTGGACTCTCCTAGCTCCCTCTACCTATATATATGTCCTCTCCCCCGAAAAATTCGCGGTTGAACCCTAACCTCCTCCTCCTCCGTGCGTCCAGACGTGTCCGCGCCGCGCCGGACATGTCCGCCGCGCCCGTCCACCTCACTCCGACCAATCGGGTCGTGCCACATCAGCCTCACCGCCGCCCGCGTCCAACCGCGCCTCACCACCTGTCCCGCCGTCCTCCCGTCGCCGCACCGGCCCGCCACGGCCCATTGCGGGCCCGCCCGGCCCGGATCTCCCCCGCCGCCTCCCGCGGGCTCCAGCGCCCCGCGGAACCGTGCGCCGCCCGCCGCCGGCGTGCTCCGCCGCCGCAGTGCGCCGCCCACCGCCTCCTGCCTCCGCGCCCCGCGCCGCCAACCTCGCCGGAGCTCCTGCTCGCGCCACCGGAGTCGAGCCGCCTGTAGAAGCTTCGCCGGAGCGCGCCCCTCGGTCCGGCCGGATCTGGCCCGCGCTGTCCCCGACCTCCTCCGTCATCCCGCGCCCCTCGCCGGCCTCCCCCTCGCTGGAGAGCTCGCCGGAGCTCTCACCGGTGCCGGATCTGGAGGTGGACCAGATCCACCAGGCCACCGAACCAAACGTCGCGCCCACATCCTGGATCTCCTCGTCCCGCATGTCTCCATCCCGAGTTGACTTTTCCGGAGGTTGATTTTCTCTAAGTCCCCAGATCTGTGATGTTTTCAGGCCATGTTCATCGCATCATAACTTCATCATCGTAGCTCCGTTTCATGCGCATGATATATCAAAATGTTCATGTGCATGTGCTCTTCATTTTGTTCCATTGTGCCATGCTTGTTTGAGTCCATCTTGATGCCCTAATAGTTGATGCAAGAGTGCTATAAAATGTTAGGTGCCAATTCTTAGCAGATCTTGAGCATGTCATTTTTGCCATGATTATTGTGTGCTGCATATGGGCTTGAGCCCAACATGTGTTTTGGGCTATGCCATGCCATATTTACAGGAGTGTATGCCATGTATTTTTGTGATTAATGTGGTGACTAGCACAAGCATGCAAAGTAGCTCTCGTGATATTGCTGATTTTAGGGACTTAGAATTTCACTAATTCTTTGCTCTGCCGTTATTTTTATGCCATGTATTCATGTTGCTACAGAGAGATCCATGCTTCTTTTGAGTATGTTCAGTAAGGATGATTTGGACATATGGTTATTCTCTATCCATCCATGTCCCTGTTTGCATTTATGGAGTGCCCTAGTATGACTCAATCTTGCTCTACTTTTGCTACAAAATGTTCCTGGCAGATTGTTTACGTGTTAATCAATTTTGCCAAGGTTGTTGTAGTTGATCCATGCATGCTATGAGATTGTTCTTGCCATGGTTAGCTTCTTGATCATGTCTTCTTGCTGGTAGTATGTTTAGTTTGTCATGCAATGCCTTGTGTTGAGTGCATCGAGCTCACAAACATGCCTTCATAATTCTGTTTATGCCATGTCCAATTTTCTGCGAAGTCTGAATCTGTTAACAAAACTTGCTATGTTTACATGGGTGCCATCATATATTCTGATCCTTTTTGGCTTATGGTCAGTAAGGGACTTTTGTTATATTCTTTGAGTAGATTCATGCCATGCCTTTGTTTGCTATGTTCTTTTCCTGTAGCATGTTGTTATCTTGCTCTAAACATTGCTTCCTGATATTAATTCCTGACATGTTAGTATTTTCACTAAGTCTGTAATGCTGGTATCTTTTGCACTTTTGCCATGCTTGTTTGAGCCTGCTCTTGTGTGATTTAGCCGTAGCTCAGTGTTCATCTTTTGTTAAGAGATCACTGTCGTGTGCTTTGTTGCTATGTTGGGGTGCAGTAGCTTAGTTTCTTGTTGCATTCTAGATGCATTGTGCTATTTATCGCAGAATTGTGCCATTCTTGTTTTGCTTGCCATTTGCAAACCGTGCATCCGTTTCCGGCGATCTTTATATCAATTTCGACCGAAATCAACTCTTCTGTCCAGCGGCACTCTTGGTTTGCCAAGTTGAGGCCTGGTTTAATCTTTTCCTTCCGGAGCACGCATATGCATTGCATATCACATCCCGCATATCATGGCATGTTTTGCATCTTGTTGCTTGCGCATTGCACCGTGATTGATTGTTGGTCCTTTTGCTTGTGTTCTTGCTTTGGGAAGAGACGGGAGACGAGTACGTGTTCGAGGAACCCGTTGAGTATGCTTACGAGGATCAAGCTTTCGTCAACTCGGAGAACTTTGCAGGCAAGATGACCATTGTAACACCCACGATGCGGCTATATCTCCCACGTGTCGGAGCATGACTTAGAGGCATAACCGCATAGTAGGCATGTCGCAAGAGGGGTAATCTTTACACATCCCATGTACTGAATAAGAAAGGGATAAAGAGTTGGTTTACAATCGCCACTTCACACAATACATAAATATAGCATTACATCATCTAGAATACAATCAAGGTCCAACTACGGAACCAAAATAAAGAAAGACCACCCCTATTGCTAGATCCCCGATCGCCCCGACTGGGATCCACTACTGATCAAAAGGAAACAAAACAAAACAACGATAAAGATCTTCATCGAGTTCCCACCTGAGCTCAGTTGCGTCACCTGCACTGGTATCATCGGCACCTGCAACTGTTTGGAAGTATCTGTGAGCCACGAGGACTCAGCAATCTCACACCCGCAAGATCAAGACTATTTAAGCTTATGGGTAGGAAAGGGGTAATGAGGTGGAGCTGAAGAAAGCACTAAGCATATATGGTGGCTAACTTACGCAAATAAGAGCGAGAAGAGAAGCAAAGCAACGGTCGTGGACTAGAAGTGATCAAGAAATGATCCTGACTCTACTTATGTTCAAGCATAACCCAAGAACGGTGTTCAATTCCCGGACTCTGCCGGAAAGAGACCATCACGGCTACACACGCGGATGATGCATTTTAAGTAAGTCAAGTGTCAAGTTCTCTACAACCAGATATTAACAAATTCCCATCTGCCCATAACCGCGGGAACAAATTTCGAAAGTTCAAAACCCTGCAGGGGTGTCCCAACTTAGCCCATCACAAGCTCGCACGGTCAACGAAGGATATTCCTTCTCCCAGGAAGACCCGATTAGACTCGGAATCCCGGTTAAAAGACATTTCGACAATGGTAAAAAAAGACCAGCAAAGCCGCCCGATGTGCCAACAAATCCCGATAGGAGTCGCAAGTATCTTGTTCTCAGGGCACACCAGATAGGTCAAGTTACGAGTAAAACCAACCCTCGAGTTGCCCCGAGGTGGCCCCGCAGGCTGCCCGTTTCGGACCAACACTTAGACAAGCACTGGCCCCGGGGGGGGGGGGGTTAAAATAAATATGACCCTCGGGAGCATGACTCCCAAGGGAAAAGTAGGTGGTGGTGAGGCAAATGGTAAAACCAAGCTTGGGCCTTGCTGGAGGAGTTTTATTCAAAGCGAATTGTCAAGGGGTCCCCACAACACCCAACCGTGTAAGGAACGCAAAATCAAGGAACATAACACCGGTGCGATGGAAACTAGGGCGGCAAGAGTGGAACAAAACACCAGGCATAAGGCCGAGCCTTCCACCCTTTACCAAGTATATAGATGCATTAATTAAACAAAATATATATAGTGATATCCCAGCAATATCCATGTTCCAAACATGGAACAAACTTTATCTTCACCTGCAACTAACAACACTATAAGAGGGGCTGAGCAAAAGCGGTAACATAGCCAAACAATGGTTTGCTAGGAAAGGTGGGTTAGAGGCTTGACATGGCAATATGGGAGGCATGATATAGCAAGTGGTAGGTATCGCGGCATAATAATAGAACGAGCAACTAGCAAGCAAAGATAGAAGTGATTTCGAGGGTATGGTCATCTTGCCTGAGATACCGCAAGGAAGAAGAACGAGTCCATGAAGAAGACAAACAGACGTAGATGAACGGATCCTCACAACTCCGGAACGAAACCGAAGCTAACGCGAGAAGTAACCCGGAAAGAAGCAAACAACATAGTAAACAACCATCACATAATCATGGCATGATGCACAACCAAGTATGATGCATGTCCGGTTTAATGATACATGGCATGGCATGGAAAACTGCACAAGCAAACCTACAAATTAAGTGGAGCTCAATATGCAACGAGTTGCATATTGACGAAACACCACATGACTTATTTAGTTCTCTCTCATTTATGTACTCAACAATATTAAATGTTGATTATCATGGCAAGAGGTGGAGCAAATGAAAACTACCTATCTAGGCAAGTTTAAATGAGGCCGGAACAACAAACAACAAGTCCGGAAAAACCTCATGTGCAATAATTTAGGTTTGGCACTGTTTTGCACTAAAGCATATTTTAGATTTGTTAAGCATGCAAAGTAAAACCACCATGTTAAACTAGGCATTTTTCTACCCCATTTACATATAAAGTTTATTGAAAACCGAGCTACGGTTAAATAGTTATGAAATAAATCATTTTACCATGGCATAAGAGCAAATTAATGCAAACATGAGTTTAAACATTTTAAACATGGTTGAAAGTTGCATATTATGAAACTTGATGAAAAACTAAGCATTTTGCATATATAAATTATTTTAAACCGATGCATGGTTGAGAAGTTATTAAATGCATGAAGTTCAGGACCAAACTGTAAAACTGGCGCTCTCTGGATAATTGCTAAAATCGCAGATCTGAAAAAAACCATCACGAGCCAAAACTGGCTGGCCCAAACAGTACAGAGAAAGAGAAAAAAAGGAGGCGTTGGGGGTGCAACTCACCATGGGCTTTGGCCCAGCTGGTGCAGGCGCTGGGCCTTGGAGGGAAGTTGTCGATGCTGGGCCTGGAAGATCGGGACGAGGCCGACTAGAGCCTCAGGACGAGAAGTCAACGCGGGCGCGGTTTCCTGGCCTCGCTCGATGCAGAGGAAGCAGATAGAGGAGGCGAGACGCGGGGCGGCTTGCAGGCGATGCAGGGCGCGGCGGCGGATAGAGCTCGATGGACTCCGTTGACGCGGGAAGCAGAGGAGGCCAAGGCGACATGGCAGGGGCGCGTGCTTGGTCTTGTCGTTCCATTCGACGAGTCAGCTCATGGCGGCGGCAGCGTAGCCGTTCCTTCGCAGCGGCGTGGAGAAGGAACTCCGGTGAGGGGACTTGGTGGGACGAACGCCAGCGACCTTGAGGACGAGCGGGCGCCGCAGCTCCAGGCGCAAGGCGAGGCGGCGACCGGGGCGACTCCGGCGGGCGATGCGGGACTTGGCGAAGAGGGAACCCGGGCGGAGGCGAGGGGAGCAGGACTCGGCGACGCGGGAAGCAGAGGAGGCGCTCGGCTGGGTCACTCCGGCGCGAGGTAGAGCTCTTGGAGCAGACAGATCCATGGCGACGAGGCTCGGGCGGCCGGTGGCTTGACTCCGGTGACGCGGGGCTGAAGAAGAGCTCGTGCGCGAGGGCGCCATGTGAGGGGCTCGGTCAGGTTCGCCATGGGCTCCTGAGGGAGGGAGAACGAGAGGTAACAGAGAGATGTGAGGCACGGGTAGAAGAAGAAAAGAAGAGAAAGGGCATGGGCGCAAGGGAGGAGGAAGGGCCGCGGTCCAATCGGGATTGGACTCTGGCTGGCTGCGGGTTGGTCCGGTGTTGACAACGAGTTGGAGCGGTGGTTGGTCGATGGGGATCTGGGAGGATTCCGATGGAGATGGTGAGTGGGTGGCGGCAAGCAGGAGGATGGATGGGACAAGTAGCCTAAAAACTAGGGTTGCCTCCTTATATACACTGGTGGATTAGGTTAGGGGCTAACGGATCCCTCCGATCGTAATCGGACGACCGAGAATAAAAGGTTAGAGGAGTCCAAATAAGAAAACGGTGATGTTTTGTAGATGTTTGGGGATGATCCGAATCCAACGGTGACGACTCCCCGGGTCGGGTTCGGGACAACTTCCGGACGCGCGCGAGGGGTTCGATGCACTGTGAAGGGAGGGTTTTCAGACCGTGCAATCGCATCGGACGGCTCCGGACGTGAAGAGGGGTAGGTGGATGGACTAGGTGGGCTGTGTAGACGGGCTTGGACTGAGAGGAGAGAAGAGAAAGCGGTCCGGCAACAGTTTTCGGAGACCGAAAACGTCCGACGATTTGACCGACTATATTGCCGCTATAGCTAACCGTTGGGGCGTCAAACGGACTCCGAATGCGATGAAATTTGGCAAGCGGTCTACCGGCAACATAACAACACCGCATGCCAACTTTCATCTCATTCCGAGAACATTTTCCAGCCATATATAAAATAATATTTCGGACATGCCGCGGGCGCGGGCAAGTGTGTCTGGGCTCAGAACGGACAACAGAGAGAACGAGGAGACCGGGACGGATGCAAGTTTTGAAAACATGATGATGCAATGCACATTATGACATGACAAGATGCAACACGCAAGCGAATGACATGGCAACAACAACGAATAACTGGAAGACACCTGGCGCGATGGACTCGGGGCGTCACAACACTCCACCACTACGAGAGGATCTCGTCCCGAGATCTAGAATGGAACCGGAGAGAAGCGAAAGATGAAGAGGTAAAACAAAGTTGCTTCTTGGACAAACGAGTGAAACCACGAACCTTGAGAGGTTGAACAAATTGAAAGAAAGAATACAACGAAGACGAACAAAGTTGAAAACACTCCGTTAGGAAAAGAGGAACAAGGAACATTACTAGAACCTTGTAGGTTGAAAGACATAAGAAAAGGGTTGCAATGGACAAGAAGTACATGCAAGCACTCCGGATGAAACAAGATGTACAAGGAATGATAAGGATCAATTCCAACAACACTCCGGATGGAAAAAAAGAAGGTAAAGCATATGAACTTGGCAAAAGAAAGCACTTGGATGAGACTCCGGTTAGAAGAGGAATGATAGACACAACACTCCGGTTAAACAAGGTAGAGAAGGAATTAGAATGATATAATTTGGCTAGCACTCCAACTGTAAATGGAAGGAATTGAACATGAATTTGAGGAGATGGGATGATACTTGACGAAAACAATGACACATTGCCTCCGGAACTATTGCAAAAAATGGCACAAGGGGTAAGAAAGATTTCACACAGCACTCCAGTTGAGAAGGGAGGCAAAACTTGATAAGATGAGAGAACTTGAATGAAGGACACGACACTCCGGAATGAATGGATAAGCAAAGGAAAGAACATGGTCCTGACAAAACGAAATGATGGGACGAAAAGAGCAACGTCACCATGCCTCCGGAACGAATGAATGGAAAACTAGATGGTTGGAAAGAAAAAGAATAGAGAAGATGAATGACAACTCTCACAAATAAAATTGAAAGAGCATGCTTACGAAGAAAAGGTTGAACGGAGTTGTTGGAAAACCAACAATGAAAAGAGTAAGCTTGTTGTGGGCTTATGGAAAACATCTCGAAATCTTGAGGTGAAATTTTGCCACTAATGAGAACAATAGATTGGATTGATATGAACAAGAAGACGAGAAGCTTATCTCACCGGGAGGATAAATGAAGAACTTGGGTCATTTATAAGCACCCTAAATAGCAGCAACCCTTAGGGAAAGCTTTAGGTGAAATATAACCCAAGATAACTCCAATGAAGAGATTGATTGGTTGCAAAGGATCTCAAGAACGAATTGAAAATGATGGGTTTAAAATATGTCATTCCGGACAACTTGTGAATCATGAAACACAAAGGGAAATTGTCAACAATGACATAACACCACCTCAAAAGATGAGATATGAAAGAATTGCACCTCGGAATGCAAGATGAAGAATGCTTGAACTCCTCAAAACAAAACATGTGTTTTGCACCACGTTTAATTTTGAGTATATAGCTTGGCAGATCTTAGCTCCAAGAGAAATCTTGAAGAACAATTGAAGAATGGAAAGGAATCCTTGATGAACCACCATGTAGAGCCTCCATGAAAGAACTCTGGTAACAAAATGATGATAAAAGAAAGAGAAGTTGAGAACATAAGGTGAAGCCTTGCGATGATTTAGAAGAAGCTTCGCGAGGAGAAAAAAGCGGAAAAACTTGGAACTCCGGAAAAGAAAGATGAACAAAAGAAATCAAGAATTTTGATGAACCTCCGGAATAAGGAATTGAATTTACTCGAAGAAACAAGAATAAGAATTACATTATGCTTACCCTTCACCAATTAAATTGATGACAAGCACGGATTTTTGCGTACTACTTATTCTCGTAGAAAGGATTAATATAGATATAGCGCCAACTCGAAGAGGACTTCAACGAACCACCGGTAGGATTGGAAAGAATGAATGAATTGATATGATAATGAAGGAAGAGAAATCTCAAACCGAACCACCGTAAGAATTGAAAATGAACGAAGAAAAGATAAAGAACCACCGGGAAGAATTGGAAAACGAATGAAGATACTTGCTAGGATTCAGATACATGAGAATGCAAAGAACATGAACTGATTAGAGGATATTTGAATGATGCAACGGTATGATTTGGAGGATGAGAGATGAAAGCTGGAAATGAATAATTCTGATATGATGACCTTCGGAGAATCAAACTGAAAAGAATCTTGAATTGCTTCGGATGGGTGAAAAGAATTCCCACAATCGAAAATCATTGTGAGGATGGCATCAAGCAAGAATCACAAATCTTTGAAGGAATGGATAAGATTTGGAGGAAAACTCTTCTTCGGTCTTCAAATACAGATAAAGACGATGAGAAAGACCACCATGAATTGTTGAGATACTCCAGGATGAAAATTAGAAAGGTTGAACCAACGATGAAAAGGAATTTGAAAGATCTTGGGGAAAGACATTTGACTGATGATGATCCATTCTTACGTCAAACTTCGAAAAGAATTTAGGATAGCTCTGGGAAAATTAGAAGAGTCAGGTAAGATCCTGGGAAAAGACCTGTGAGTTAGGGCCCACTCAAAGGAAAACACCGTTCAACGATTACTAGAAAGGGAGATTGCACTGGTTGAATTAAATGGCTTGAATGAGATAACAACCTCAAAATAATTTGAACAACTCGAGAATGGAAACGTGAATCTTCTGGGATATCTTCAGCACTCCAGAACAATTGAATAGCGAGAAGTGAAAGATTAAGAGGTGCAACAGCATGGGAAAAGCATTTGAACCGAGGAAAAGATATGATCGACAAAGCTTGAATTGAATCCACCGAGAAAGAAAAGAGAACGAAGGATTATAACTTGAAACTCCGTTAGAATCTTCATGAGAATCACCGGATAAGAGCATTGACGGAAAAGAATGAAGAGGCTTCCCATCAATAACATGATACTTGATTAAGACATCTGATTCCTTGAAGGAAAAGGGTGGGAGGGCGGGAAAACAAAGACAACTTGGGACGGATGAAACCAACACCGTTGAGAAGAACTGATAATTGATCTTATGGATGGGGAGAATGATGGGATCCACTTGAAGAGAAACACACCGGTTCAAAAGGATTGACATGACAATCTCGATTATCATGAAGGATTAGTATTCCCATAGAAATATGAGAACACCGCTTAGGAAAGGTATGGAATCAACACTTGACATTGAAGCAACTCAAATACCACAAACAAAAACAAAAACAAAGGATTGGCTTGCAAAATAAGCCAGAACAAACATATGATAGAGATTTGGTCCGAAGTTTTCGTGGTGGGGCCCACACGGGCTCGATCGTACATCACCATCATGTACAAGGCAGTGCACATGACATACGAAGCGTCCCCGAGACAGCATAGCCAAGGACTCTTTAAGACACAATGAGACCACTATAAAACCAACCATGGATGGGTGGACCACTAGACGTCGAACCCCAATCTCATATCATGCATCTGACGGAAAGATATCCTAGGAGCTACTTGAATTCCCACTTATAAACTCCTAAAACTTTCTAGTTATGCAATCAGGTGTTGGGGATACAGGGGAAGCATAATATCTCACCCAAAACTAGCGAATCCTACATCCAGCTGTATCCATCCTTCAACACATAACCAAGAAACCTTCGGAAATCGTTTACCTCAACCTTCGAAAAGCATCCGTTATACGAGTTATGGCAATACTCCCGAACTCCCGCCCTAGTACTGGGTGGCGTCGAGGTTATCTCACCAACAACTGCATAAAGGAGATTTTCAATGTCGGCGAAACTCAGGTATTCCAGAACTGCAACGATAAAATTGTGACGACAACACCTCGGAGCTCAACTCCCCGGGACATTGCCACAACCCCGAAATGTCAGGAGGCACCAAGAACAATGTTCTCATCACAAAACCATCGGAACGATTCCAAGATACCCGCGTGATCCTATTTTTTTGTGAAATTTGAGAAGAGAAGAGTCAAAACTCTACGCCAGGATGCCTCACCAGAGCGACGAAGGGACTGAGGAGTAAAAAGAATCCTACTCTCCGGTATATATAATCCTATAAGACTCAAAACATTTTTCTAGACTCAACAACGCCAACGATTCGATCAAGCAGGGGGCTCCTAAGTCGGGGAAGGCTCTGATTACCAACTTGTAACACCCACGATGCGGCTATATCTCCCACGTGTTGGAGCATGACTTAGAGGCATAACCTCATAGTAGGCATGTCGCAAGAGGGGTAATCTTTACACATACCATGTACTGAATAAGAAAGGGATAAAGAGTTGGCTTACAATCGCCACTTCACACAATACATAAATATAGCATTACATCATCCAGAATACAATCAAGGTCCGACTACGGAACCAAAATAACGAAAGACCACCCCTATTGCTAGATCCCCGATCGCCCCGACTGGGCTCCACTACCGATCAAAAGGAAACGGAACAAAACAACAATCAAGATCTTCATCGAGCTCCCACCTGAGCTTGGTTGCGTCACCTGCACTGGTATCATCGGCACCTGTAACTATTTGGAAGTATCTGTGAGCCACGAGGACTCAACAGTCTCACACCCGCGAGATTAAGACTATTTATGCTTATGGGTAGGAAAGGGGTAATGAGGTGGAGCTATAGCAAGCACTAAGCATATATGGTGGCTAACTTATGCAAATAAGAGCGAGAAGAGAAGCAAAGCAATGGTCGTGGACTAGAAGTGATCAAGAAGTGATCCTGACTCTACTTACGTTCAAGCATAACCCAAGAACCGTATTCACTTCCCGGACTCCGCCGGAAAGAGACCATCACAGCTACACACGTGGTTGATGCATTTTAATTAAGTCAAGTGTCAAGTTCTCTACAACCGGATATTAACAAATTCCCATCTGCCCATAACCGTGGGCATGACTTTCGAAAGTTCAAAATCCTGCAGGGGTGTCCCAGCTTAGCCCATCACAAGCTCTCACGGCCAATGAAGGATATTCCTTCTCCCAGGAAGACCCGATCAAACTCGGAATCCCGGTTACAAGACATTTCGACAATGGTAAAACAAGGCTAGCAAAGCCGCCCGATGTGCCGACAAATCCCGATAGGAGTCGCACATATCTCGTTCTCAGGGCACACCGGATAGGTCAAGCTACGAGTAAAACCAACCCTCGAGTTGCCCCGAGGTGGCCCCGCAGGCTGCCCGTTTCGGACCAACACTTAGACAAGCACTGGCCTGGGGGGTTAAAATAAAGATGACGCTCGGGAGCGCGACTCCCAAGGGAAAGGTAGGTGGTGGTGAGGCAAATGGTAAAACCAAGGTTGGGCCTTGCTAGAGGAGTTTTATTCAAAGCGAACTGTCAAGGGGTCCCCATAACACCCAACCGTGTAAGGAACGAAAAATCAAGGAACATAACACCGGTATGACGGAAACTAGGGCGGCAAGAGTGGAACAAAACACCAGGCATAAGGCCGAGCCTTCCACCCTTTACCAAGTATATAGATGCATTAATTAAACAAAATATATATAGTGATATCCCAACAATATCCATGTTCCAAACATGGAACAAACTTCATCTTCACCTGCAACTAACAACGCTATAAGAGGGGCTGACAAAAGCGGTAACATAGCCAAACAACGGTTTGTTTGGAAAGGTGGGTTAGAGGCTTGACATGGCAATATGGGAGGCATGATATATCAAGTGGTAGGTATCGCGGCATAGCAATAGAGCGAGCAACTAGCAAGCAAAGATAGAAGTGATTTTGAGGGTATGGTCATCTTGCCTGAGACCCCGCAAGAGGAAGAACGAGTCCATGAAGAAGACAAACGGATGTAGATGAACGGATCCTCACAACTCCGGAACAAAACCGAAGTTAACGCGAGAAGTAACCTGCAAAGAAGCAAACAACATAGTAAACAACCATCACATAATCATGGCATGATGCACAACCAAGTATGATGCATGTCCGGTTTAATGATACATGGCATGGCATGGAAAAGTGCACAAGCAAACCTACAAATTAAGTGGAGCTCAATATGCAACGAGATTGACGAAACACCACATGACTTATTTAGTTCTCTCCCGTTTATGTACTCAACAATATTAAATGTTGATTATCATGGCAAGAGGTGGAGAAAATGAAAACTACCTATCTAGGCAAGTTTAAATGAGGCCAGAACAACAAACAACAAGTCCGGAAAAACCTCATGTGCAATATTTTAGGTTTAGTACTGTTCTGCCCTGAAGTATATTTTAGAGTTGTTAAGCATTCAAAGTAAAACCACCATGTTAAACTAGGCATTTTCTACCCCATTTACATATAAAGTTTATTTAAAACCGAGCTATGGTTAAATAGTTATGAAATAAATCATTTTACCATGGCATAAGAGCAAATTAATGCAAAAAGAAGTTTAAACATTTTAAACATGGTTGAAAGTTGCATATTATGAAACTAGATGAAAAACTAAGCATTTTTCATATATAAATTTTTTTAAACCGATGCACGGTTGAGAAGTTATTAAATGCATGAAGTTTAGGGACCAAACTGTAAAACTAGCGCTCTCTGGATAATTGCTAAAATCGCAGATCTAAAAAAAAAAACCATCACGGGCCGAAACTGGCTGGCCCAAACAGTACAGAGAAAGAGAAAAAAGGAGGCGCTGGGGGTGCAGCTCACCATGGGCTTCGGCCCAGCTGGTGCAGGCGCTGGGCCTTGGAGGGAAGCTGGCGATGCTGGGCCTGGAAGATCGGGACGAGGCCGACTGGAGCCTCAGGACGAGAAGTCAACGCGGGCACGGTTTCCTGGCCTCGCTCGATGTAGAGGAAGTAGATAGAGGAGGCGAGACGCGGGGCGGCTTGTAGGCGATGCAGGGCACGGCGGCGGATAGAACTCGATGGACTCCGGCGATGCAGGAAGCAGAGGAGGCCAAGGCGACATGGCAGGGGTGTGTGCAGGGTCTTGTCGTTCCATTCGACGAGTCAGATCACGGCGGCGGCAGCGTAGCCGTTCCTTTGCAGCGGCATGGTGAAGGAACTCCGGTGAGGGGTATTGGTGGGACGAACGCCGGCGACCTTGAGGACGAGCGGGCGCCGCGGCTCCAGGCGCAAGGCGAGGCGGCGACCGGGGCGACTCTAGCGGGTGATGCAGGACTTGGCGGAGAGGGAACCTGGGCGGAGGTGAGGGGAGCAGGACTCGGCGACGCGGAAAGCAGAGGAGGCGCTCGGCTGGGTCACTCCGGCGCGAGGCAGAGCTCTTGGAGCAGACGGATCCATGGCGACGAGGCTCGGGCGGCCGGTGGCTTGACTCTGGTGACGCGGGGCTGAAGAAGAGCTCGGGCGCGAGGGCGCCATGTGAGGGGCTCGGTCAGGTTCGCCATGGGCTCCTGCGGGAGGGAGAACGAGAGGTAACAGAGAGATGTGAGGCATGGGAAGAAGAAGAAAGGAAGAGAAAGGGCATGTGCGCGAGGGAGGAGGAAGGGCCTCGATCCAATCGGGATTGGACTCTGGCTGGCTAGGGGTTGGTCCGGTGTTGACAACGAGCTGGAGCGGTGGTTGGTCGATGGGGATCTGGGAGGATCCCGATGGAGATGGTGAGTGGGTGGCGGCGGGCAGGAGGATGGATGGGACAAGTAGCCTAAAAAATAGGGTTGCCTCCTTATATACGTTGGTGGATTAGGTTAGGGGCTAACGGATCCCTCCGATCGTAATCGGACGATCGAGAATAAAAGGTTAGAGGAGTCCAAATAATAAAATGGTGATGTTTTGTAGATGTTTGGGGATGATCCAAATCCAATGGTGACGACTCCCGGGGTCGGGTTCGGGACAACTTCCGGACGTGCGCGAGGGGTTCGATGCACTGTGAAGAGAGGGTTTTCAGACCGTGCAATCGCATTGGACGGCTCCGGACGCGAAGAGGGGTAGGTGGATGGACTAGGTGGGCTGTGTAGACGGGCTTGGACGGAGAGGATAGAAGAGAAAGCGGTCCGGCAACAGTTTTCGGAGACCGAAAACGTCTGACGATTTGACCGACTATATTGCCGCTATAGTTAACCGTTGGGGCGTCAAACGGACTCCGAATGCGATGAAATTTGGTAAGCGGTCTACCAGCAACATAACAACACCGCATGCCAACTTTCATCCCATTCCGAGAACATTTTCCGGCCACATATAAAATAATATTTCGGACGTGCCGCGGGCGCGTGCAAGTGTGTCTGGGCTCAGAACGGACAAATGAGAGAACGAGGAGACCGGGACCGATGCAAGTTTTGAAAACATGATGATGCAATGCAGATTATGACATGACAAGATGCAACACGCAAGCGAATGACATGGCAACAACAACGAATAACTGGAAGACACCTAGCGCGACGGACTCGGGGCGTCACAACCATACCCTCGAAATCACTTCTATCTTTGCTTGCTAGTTGCTCGCTCTATTGCTATGCCGTGATACCTACCACATGCTTTATTATGCCTCCCATATTGCCATGTCAAACCTCTAACCCACCTTGTCCTAGCAAACCGTTGTTTGGCTATGTTACCGCTTTGCTCAGCCCCTCTTATAGCGTTGTTAGTTGCAGGTGAAGATGAAGTTTGTTCTATGTTTTTGGAACATGGATATGTTGGGATATCACAAAATCTCTTATTTTAATTAATGCATCTATATACTTGGTAAAGGGTGGAAGGCTCGGCCTTATGCCTGGTGTTTTGTTCCACTCTTGCCGCCCTAGTTTCCATCATACCGTTTTTATGTTCCTTGATTTTGCGTTCCTTACGCGGTTGGGTGTTATGGGAACCCCTTGATAGTTCACTTTGAATAAAACTCCTCCAGCAAGGCCCAACCTTGGTTTTACATTTGCCTAACAACCTATTACCCTTCCCTTGGGTCGGCCAACCCAAGGGTCATCTTTATTTTAACCCCCCGGGCCAGTGCTTGTATAAGTGTTGGTCCGAACCGGGCAGCCTATGGGGCCTCCTCGGGGCAACTCGAGGGTTGGTTTTACTCGTAGCTTGACCTATCCGATGTGCCCTGAGAACGAGATACGTGCGACTCCTATCGGGATTTGTCGGCACATCGGGCGGCTTTGCTGGTCTTGTTTTACCATTGTTGAGATGTCTTGTAACCGGGATTCCGAGACTGACCGGGTCTTCCTGGGAGAAGGAATATCCTTTGTTGACCGTGAGAGCTTGTGATGGGCTAAGTTGGGACACCCGTGCAGGGTTTGAACTTTCGAAAGCCGTGCCCGCGGTTATGTGGCAGATGTGAATTTGTTAATGTCCGATTGTAGAGAAGTTGACACTTAACTTAATTAAAATGCATCAACCACGTGTGTAGCCATGATGGTCTCTTTTCGGCGGTGTCCGGGAAGTGAACACGGTTTTTGTGTTATGCTTGAACGTAAGTAGTTTCAGGATCACTTCTTGATCACTTCTAGTTCACGACCGTTGCGTTGCTTCTCTTCTCGCTCTTATTTGCATAAGTTAGCCACCATATATGCTTAGTGCTTGCTGCATGCTCCACCTCACTACCTTCTCCTACCCATAAGCTTAGATAGTCTTGATCTCGCGGGTGTGAGATTGCTGAGTCCTCGTGGCTCACATATACTTCCAAACAGTTGCAGGTGCCAATGATACCAGTGCAGGTGTCGCAACCAAGCTCAAGTGGGAGCTCGATGAAGATCTTGTTCGTTGTGTGGTTTCGTTTCCCGTTGATCAGTAGTGGAGCCCAGTTGGGGCGACCGGGGATCTAGCATTAGGGGTTGTCTTCTTTTATTTTGGCTCCATAGTCGGACCTTGATTGTATTCTGGATGATGTAATGCTGTATTTATGTATTGTGTGAAGTGGCGATTGTAAGCCAACTCTTTATCTCTTTCTTATTCAGTACATGGGATGAGTAAAGATTACCCCTCTTGCGGCATGCCTACAATGCGGTTATGCCTCTAAGTCGTGCTCCGACACGTGGGAGATATAGCCGCATCGTGGGTGTTACAAGTTGGTAATCAGAGCCTTCTCCGACTTAGGAGCCCCCTGCTTGATCGAATCGCGGACGTTGTTGAGTCTAGAACAAAATGTTTTGAGTCTTAGGATTATATATATTGGAGAGTAGGATTCTTTTTACTCCTCAGTCCCTTCGTCGCTCTGGTGAGGCCTCCTGACGTAGAAGTTTTGACTCTCCTCTCCTCAAATTTCACGAATTTTTTTAGGATCACGCGGGTATCTTGGAATCGTTTCGATGGTTTTGTGACGAGAACATTGTTCTTGGTGCCTCCTGACATTTAGGGGTTGTGGCAGTGTCCCGGGGAGTTGAGCTCCGAGGTGTTGTCGTCACAATTTTATCATTGCAGTTCTGGAATACCTGAGTTCGCCGACATCGAAAATCTCTTTTATGCAGTTGTTGGTGAGATAACCTCGACGCCACCCAGTACTGGGGCGGGAGTTCGGGAGTATTGCCATAACTCGTATAACGGATGCTTTTCGAAGGTTGAGGTACACAATTTCCGAAGGTTTCTTGGTTATGTGTTGAAGGATGGATACAACTGGATGTAGGTATTGTTAGTTTGGGTGAGATATTATGCTTCCCCTGTATCCCCAACACCTGATTGCATAACCAGAAAGTTTCGGGAGTTTATAAGTGGGAATTCAAGTATCACGTAGGATATCTTTCCAACAAACACATGATACGATATGGGATCTATCATATGTTTGTTTCCAGCTTATTCTGCAAGCCAATCTTTGTTTTGTTTTGAGTTGTGGTATTCGAGTTGCTTCAATGTCAAGTGTTGATTCCATACCTTCCCTAAGTGGTGTTATCATACTTCTATGTGAATACCAATCCTTCCTGATCATCGAGGTTGTCATGTCAATTCTTTCCAACCGGTGTGATTCTCTTCAAGATGATCCTATCTTTTTTCCCATTTGCAAGATCCAATCTCAGTTTTCTCAACGGTGTTTGTTTCATTCGTCCCAAGTTGCCTTTGTTTTCCCCGCCCTCCCACCATTTTATTCAAGGACTCATACATCTTAATCAAGTATCCATCTTATTGATGGGAAGCCTCCTCATTCTTTTCCGTCAATGTCCTTATCCGGTGATTCTCAGGAAGATACTAAGGACTAAGGGAGCTTCAAGTTTATTATTATTCGTTCTGTTTTCTTCTCCGGTGGATTACATTCAAGCTTTGTCGATCATATACTTTCCTCGTTTTAAATGTTTTCTCATGCCGGTGCACTTCTTAATCGCTCACCTCTCGCTATTCATATCCGAAGTGCTGAAGATATCTCAGAAGATTCAAGTTTCCATTCTCAATTCGCCCAAGTTCTTTTGAGGATGTTATCTCATTCAAGCCATTTAAATCAACCGGTGCATTCTCCCTTTCAAGTAATCGTTCAACGGTGTATCTTTTGAGTGGGCCCTAACCCACAGGTCTTTTCCCAGGATCTTACCCGACTCTTCTAATTTTCCCGGAGCTATCCTCAATTCTTTCAAAGTTCACGTAAGAATGAATTTTCATCAGTCATATGTCTTTCTCCAAGATCTTTCAAATTCTTTTCATCATTGGTTCAACCTTTCTAATTTCCATTTTGGAGTGCCTCAACAATTCATGGTGGTGTTTCTCATTGTCATTCTCAGCTTTTGGAGACCGAAGAAGAGTTTCTCTTAAATCTTGCTCCATTCTCTTCAAGATTCATGGCTCTAGCTTGATGCCATCCTCTCATAATTGTTTTTTGATTGTGAGAATTCTTTTCACCCATCCGGAGCATTTCAGGAGTCTTTTCAGTTTGATTCTCTGGAGGCCATCATTTCAGAAGGTTTATTCATTCTCAGCTTTCAGCTCTCGTTCTTGAATTCTTCCGACGCATCATTCAAGTATTCTCTAATCAGCTCGGGATCTCTTCGTTCACTTGTATCTAAATTCTCTCAAGCATCTTCGTTCATTTGCTAATTCTTCCCGGTGTTTCTTTATCTTTTCTTTGTTCATTTTCAATTCTTACGATGGTTTGTTCAAGATTCCTCTTCCTATGTTCTCATATCAATTCATTCGTTGTTTCCGAATCCCACCAGTGGTTCCATCAAGACCTTATTCAAGTTTACGATATATCTCTCCTTAATCCTTTCCAATGAGAATAAGTAGTATGCCAAATCCGTTGCTTGTCATCAATTGGATTGGTGAAGGATACGCATAACATAATTCTTATTCTTGCTTCATCCAAGTGATGGATTCATTCTTCCGGTGTGTGTTATCAATGAGTAATTCTCGGTTCAAGTTCTTCATACTTTCCCGGAGTTCCAGGATCTCTCAATTATATTACCGGAGTTCTTCATGGAGGCTCTACATGGTGGTTTGTCAAGGATTCCTTTCATTGTTCAATTGCCCTTAAGATTTTCTCTTGAAGTTAAGATCCGCCAAGCTATACTCTCAAATAAACATGGTGTTCAATGCATGTCTTGTTTTGAGGAGTTCAAACATTCTTCATCTTGCATTCTGAAGTGCAATTCTTTCTACCTTATCTTTTGAGGTGGTGTTATGTCATTCTTGATAATTTCCCTTCGTGTTTCATGATTCACAAGTTATCAAGAATGGGGTATTTTAAATCCATCAATCTCTTCGTTGGAGTTAGCTTGAGTTATATTTCACCTAAAGCTTTCCCTAAGGATTGTTGCTATTTATGGTGCTTATAAATGACCCAAGTTCTTCATTGATCCTCTCGATGAAATAAGTTTCTCGTCTCCTTGTTGATATCAATCCAATCTTTTGTTTCTGTAGTGGCAGAATTTCACCTCATAGTTTTGAGATGTTCTCCATAAGTCCACTACAAGCTTACTCTTTTCGTGGTTGGTTTTCCAACAACTCCGTTCGACCCTTCTCCTAAAGATGCTTTTTCAAGCTCATTTGAGGTATAAGATGTTGTTTTCTCCTCTGTTCTTTTGATTCCATTCTTACATTTGTTCCAGAGGCAGTGTGTTGTTGATTTCATCAAGTATTCTCTCATCTTGTCAAGATCATATTCTTTGCCTTCCATTTCCAATCGAAGTGTTGTCGTAATTGATCTTTATCGTTCCTTGTACATCTCATTTCATTCAGAGTGCTTGCATGTACTTCCTGGCCATTGGAACCCCTTTTCTTATGTCTTTCAACCTACAAGGTTCTAGTAATGTTCCTTGTTCCTCTTTTCTAACGAAGTGTTTTCAACTTCGTTCATCTCGGTTGTACTCTTTTCTCGAAATTGTTTAACCTCTCAAGGTTCATTGGTTTCACTCATTTGTCGAAGGACCAACTTAGATTACCTTGTGTCTTCCCTCTTCCGTTTCCCTCTAGTGCCATCATAGATCTCGGGACGAGATCCTTTCGTAGTGGAGGAGTGTTGTAACGCCCCGAGACCGTTGCGCCAGGTGTCTTCCATATATTTGCTGTTGTTGCCTTGCCATTTGTTTGTGTGTCATGCATTTCATATCATGTCATCATGTGCATCGCATTTGCATACGTGTTCATCTCATGCATCCGAGCATTTTCCCCGTTGTCCGTTTTGCGATCCGACACTTCTACATTCTCCGGCGCCCCCTTTTGCCTTTTTTTGTGAGCGGGTGTTAAAAATTCTCGGATTGGACCGAGATTTGCCAAGTGGCCTTGGTTCACCACCGGTAGACCGCTTGTCAAGTTTTGTGCCATTTGGAGTCCGTTTGATACTCCAACGGTTAACCGGGGAACCGTAAAGGCCTCGTGTGTGTTGCAGCCCAACACCCCTCCAAAGTGGCCCAATAACCCATCCAAACCCCCTCCTTCCTCTCGGCCATTCGATCACGGTCGCGTGGCCGAAAACCGCACCTCATTTGGACTATCCTAGCTCCCTCTACCTATATATATCCTCTCCCCCGAAAAATTCGCGGTTGAACCCTAACCTCCTCCTCCTCCGCGCGTCCGGACGCGTCCGCGCCGCGCCGGACATGTCCGCCGCGCCCGTCCACCTCACTCCGACCAATCGGGTCATGCCACATCAGCCTCACCGCCGCCCGCGTCCAACCGCACCTCGCCACCTGTCCCGCCGTCCTCCCGCCGCCGCACCGGCCCGCCGCGGGCCCGCCCGGCCCGGATCTCCCCCGCCACCTCCCGCAGGCTCCAGCGCCCCGTGGAGCCGCGCGCCGCCCGCCGCCGGCGTGCTCCGCCGTCGCAGGGCGCCGCCCACCGCCGCCTGCCTCCGCGCCCCGCGCCGCCAACCTCGCCGGAGCTCCTGCTCGCGCCACCGGAGTCGAGCCGCCTGCAGAAGTTTCGCCGGAGTGTGCCCCTCGGTCCGGCCGGATCCGGCCCGCGTCGTCCCGGACTTCCTCCGTCATCCCGCGCCCCTCGCCGGAGAGCTCGCCGGAGCTCTCACCGGCGCCGGATCTGGAGGTGGACCAGATCCACCTGGCCACCGAACCAAACATCGCGCCTGAGGGAGTCCTGGATTAGGGGGTCTCCGGACAGCCGGACTATCTCCATTGGCCGGACTGTTAGACTATGAAGATACAAGATTGAAGACTTCGTCTCGTGTCCGGATAGGACTCTACTTGGCGTGGAAGGCAAGCTAGGCAATACGGATATGGATATCTCCTCCTTTGTAACCGACCTTGTGTAACCCTAAACCTCTCCGGTGTCTATATAAACCAAAGGGTTTTAGTCCGTAGGACAACAACCAGAAGATACAATCATACCATAGGCTAGCTTCTAGGGTTTAGCCTCTCTGATCTCGTGGTAGATCTACTCTTGTACTACCCATATCATCAATATTAATCAGCAGGATGTAGGGTTTTACCTCCATCAAGAGGGCCCGTACTTGGGTAAAACATTGTGTCCCCTGCCTCCTATTACCATCCGGCCTAGACGCACAGTTCGGGACCCCCTACCCGAGATCCGCCGGTTTTGACACCGACATTGGTGCTTTCATTGAGAGTTCCTCTATGTCGTCGCCGCTAGGCTTGATGGCTCCTACTATCATCGATAGCGATGCGGTCCAGGGTGAGACTTTTCTCCCCGGACAGATCTTCGTGCTCAGCGGCTTTGCACTGCAGGCCAATTCGCTTGGCCATCTGGACCAGATGGAAGGTTATGCCCCTGGCCACCTGGTCAGGTTTGGAAGCTTAAACTACACGGCCGATATCCGTGGAGACTTGATCTTTGACGGATTTGAGCCTCTGCCTTGTGCGCCACACGGTCACAATGAGCATGACTTAGCTCTCCCATCGGACAGCGTTAAGGAGATCTCACCGGCAGCCGCTCCGACCCTCAATTCGGAGCAAGTCGCGCCTTCCGCGGACGGCTGGATGGACCCCGCCATGGAGGCCTTACCCTCAACAGCGATCGAGTCGAACATCGACCTTGCCTTGCATGACAGCCGTGTTGTTAAACTACCGGATCCTTCTCCGGCCACGGACTCCGAACCGCCTGCGCCCGTTCCTATCGAATCCGATTGGGCGCTGATCATGGAGTTTACCTCCGTGGATATTTTTCAGCACCCGCCCTTTGGCGACATACTGAACTCATTAAGGTTTCTCTCCTTGTCAGGAGAATCCTGGCCGAACTATGTCCGGCAGGACTGGGATGCAGACGACGAAGAAATTCGAGTCCCACCCACCACCCACCTGGTAGCCACTGTCGATGACTCAACCGACATGCTCGACTTCGACTCCGAAAACATCGACGGTATGGACGACGATGCGGGAGGTGAAGAGGAACCACCGCCCACAGGGCGCTGGACGTCCACCTCATCATATGACGTATACATGGTGGACACACCAAAAGAAGACGACGACAAGGAACGGAAGGATGCAACGAAGGCTTGTCCCCTCGAGAAGCAGTCAAAGCGGCGGCGTAAGCGCCGCCCCAAATCCCGCCTCGGCAGAAATAATGATCATACAGACCCAGCGTTGGAGCAGGGTGAACCACTGCCGGACCACGGCAATACAGAGAATCAAACCGAACAAACCAATTCTGTCAAAAATAATAGTCCGGATGACATAATGCCGGACAGGCACCCGGAGCAGCAGAATGCCCGTCAAAGGCTTGTTGCCACCACGAGGAGTCTGAAAAAGCAGAAGCAAAGACTCAAGGCTGCGCAGGACACACTCCAAATTAGATGGAGTAAAGTACTCAACACATCAGCGAAGTATGGTGGTAATCGCCCCACCAAGAGCTACCCGAAGCGGAAGTTGCTACCCGAATTCGATGAGGAGGCCCTAGATCCCCCACAACCCAAAATCAAAACGGCCACCTGGCCGGATAGACGACCTCACGGCCAACATGGAGCGGCAAACAACTCCACTCACAAGCCAATAAGCGATCCACACGAGGGCTCGCACCAACAGGACGGCGCAACCAGATCCATCTATGGACCATGCAAGCGCACCCCAGCATATGATGTAACACAACAAACATCAGAACAATGCGGTACACCCAGATACAGGGGTGCCGCACATCCCCTATGTTTCACCGATGAGGTGCTGGGCCATGAATTTCCAGAGGGATTCAAACCCGTAAACATAGAAGCATACGATGGAACAACAGACCCTAGGGTCTGGATTGAGGACTACATCCTCCATATCCATATGGCTCGAGGAGATGATCTCCACGCCATCGAGTACTTACCCCTGAAGCTCAAAGAGCCAGCTCAGCATTGGCTTAAAAGCCTCCCCGAAAACTCCATTGGAAGCTGGGAAGAGCTCGAAGACGCTTTTCGGGCAAATTTTCAAGGGACTTATGTCCGACCCCCGGATGGGGACGATCTGAGTCATATAACTCAACAGCCCGGAGAGTCAGCCCGAAAGCTTTGGAACATGTTTCTTATTAAGAAGAACTAAATAGTTGACTGCCCGGACGCTGAAGCCTTGGCAGCTTTTAAGCATAGCGTCCGCGACGAATGGCTTGCCAGACACCTCGGCCAAGAAAAGCCAAGAACAATGGCATCATTAACAAGCCTCATGACCCGCTTTTGCGCGGGTGAGGACAGCTGGCTAGCCAGATGCAGCACCAACGACCCAAGCACATCCGAAGTTAGAGATGAAAACGGGAAATCCCGACGCAGCAAAAATAATAAGCGTCGGAATAAAGAAGACAGCCCGAAGAGCACGGCGGTACACGCTGAATTCTGAACTCTCGGCCAGGTCAGCAAAAGCCGCCCTTTAAAGGCGCTAGAGATGAACTGTCCAGCCTGAACAAAATTCTGGACCAAGTATGTCAGATCCATAGCACCCCTGGTAAACCCGCTAATCATACCCACAGAGAATGTTGGGTCTTCAAGCAGTCCGGCAAGCTCAATGCCGTACACAAGGGGGAGGATACACCAAGCAAAGATGAGGATGAGCCTCTCAAGTAAGACACTGGGGAACAAAAGAAGTTTCCATCAGAAGTCAAAACAGTCAATGTATTACACGTGACCAAGGGAAGCAAAGCGGCCCTCCCAGATAAATATGCCCAAGGGCCTATCACCGCGAAACCCTACCACTGGTCGTCTCAACCGATCACTTTCGACCATCGTGATTACTCAGCAAGTATCCGGCGGGCAGGATGGGCTCCCCTGGTATTAGACCCAATAATTGACGGATACCACTTTGCACGAGTCCTGATGGACGGTGGTAGCAGTTTGAACCTAATATACGAGGATACAATCCGCGAAATGGGGATAGACCCAACGAAAATTTGCCACAGCAACACTACCTTTAAAGGAGTAATGCCAGGCCCAGGGGCTCACTGCGCGGGCTCCCTGCTACTAAAGGTTATATTTGGCTTCCCCAATAACTCCCGTAGCGAACATTTAACCTTCCACATTGCTCCGTTCCAATGCGGTTATCAAGAACTACTTGGACGTGAAGCTTTTGCTCGCTTTAATGCAATACCGCATTACGCTTCCCTCACGCTCAAGATGCCCGGTCCACGTGGCATCATTACAGTGAACGGAAGTATTAAGCGATCTTTGCGCGCCGAAGAGAATGCGACTGCCTTGGCAGCCGCACACTAAAAACGGCCTCACCAACTAAAGCAATTGATAGGTCGTCAAGACCACGGACGCGGTTAGACGAGTCCGGCGCTGCTATATGTAATTTGTACCGGATTGATGGCCACACCCCTATTACAAATACAAGGGGCTCAATGCGCGCAGACAAGTGGCAGTTTCTACTCATTTCTAGTTATACATGGTTTCTTTAAAAAACCAACTTTTTGCACGACAACTTTTTCACCTAAGTTCCTCTCTTTTACAGATGACCACCGTGCTACACCCATCCAAGATACGGCACAACGGAGACACGGGCGCAGACGTGCAGCAGGGACCCGCTCTAAGGATTCTTTTTAGATTAAGACCCTGCGTAAACCTTTTTTACTGTCTCTTGTTGATACACATCCACCGAATTCTTAGCACAATTGAGAAGGATGCTGACGTCTTGGAATGTGGCCACGTCAGAATAATGCACGTACCTGGACACAAGGGGCTTCTTACAAAGGGCACTATTTAGGCCCGGTTTATACCATAAAGACCAAATACCTTAGGGAGTGTTTGGCGTCGCGAGTTTGGCCTTATATGCATCAGCTCCAAATCATTGTCTTTGGTCAAATGTTGGGTTTGCCCGGCTCCTGTGTTTTGGTGCCTTACGTTCCGCTTTATCGGCTAAGGCAGCACCAGGAGAACTACTGCGATTGTGCCCTGGTTCATTCGGACGAGCACCTCAGTAGAGAAAGCCGAAAACTGACTGTCATGATATAGCGTGAGACTGGTCAACCACTCGATGACCTGTCGGAATTTTAGAATTCCTCTGCCTTAACGAAGGTACGCACCCCGAGATCGGGAGAGTGCGGAGCCACCAGGGGCTATCTAGTAGCCCCACTGTCAAACTCCTATGGCTAAGTGAAAGTGTTAAAGCATTATAGTCCGGTTGCCTCGTTCGCTGCGTTATCACCTCCTTAATAGGACCAAGACGTTGGGTTAAGTTGAACACGCGTTTTTTTCGAGCACCTCCGCATTATATGCGTGGGGGCTGAAGCCGACGACTGCAATCTTTCAGGTTATCCACATGTATACATAAACGGACGCACAAGAGGCATCATATTACTTTCAGGCAAAAGTATAAACACAGCCTTATAAAATTTCGTAAAAACATTGTGTTTACAATGGGAACACATATCACTCAAACATAATATTCTTCGAGCACTGGGCCTCTATCAAACGAGCACCCTCGAGAACCTCCTCGAAATAGTGCTCAGTAGCCACTCGGCCTATGGCCGAACCCTGCGCCGCAACAGTGGTAGCGTCCATCTCCGCCCAGTATGCTTTAACACGGGCAAGGGTCATCCGCGAGCCTTCTATGCACGCCAACCTCTTCATCGCATTAATGCGCGGCACTGCACCAAGGAACTGTTGCACTAAGCTGAAATAGTTGTTCGGCTTTGGCTTTTCCGGCCATAGTTGATCCACGACAGACCTCATGGCGAGTCCGGACAACCTATTTAGTTCGGCCCATTCGGCTAGCTGATCAGTCAATGGAAGCGGACGCTCTGGAACGTTGAATTGCGACCAGAACAGCTTTTCCACCTCATGATCTGTTTGACCTTGGAAGTATTTGGCCGCATCGGCAGCACTCGCTGCCAAGTCCATATATGCATCTGCCGAACTCCACAATCGATCCAGAGGGGCATACCGTGGATCTCCGAACTTCCTCCGTAGGATGAAGGGCTTCCCAGCCGCAATATCCACGGCTTCCCGCAGCTCCTCCTTCTTCGCTCTCATAGCAGAGCGGGTGTCTTTGTCTGCCATCGTGGCCTTCTCAAGGTCCGTTTCCTTTGCTCGATTTTCTTTCTCAAGGAGCCGGCAACGGTCGGCAGTGTCTTTTAACTATATGGCCATCTTGGCCATCTTCTCTTTGCTCTCGCAATGTGCGGCCTTCTCGGCTTTCAACTCTTCGGCCGCCTTCAAAGCAGCCGCATTACTAATCCTCGCTTGTTCCTTGGCTCGGGCAAGTTCTGCCCACAAGGTTTCCACGGTGGCAGCTCCATCTGCATTCACAACATATTAAAGATACTGGCATCATACTGCTCTTACTACGTGGCATTCACCAGGAAAAAACACTTACCCTGTGCCTCGTCAAGCCTCTTGTTAACAAGCTCGATGTCGGCGTCTGCCGCATCCAGTTGCCGTTTTAATTCGGCAAACTCACTAGTCCGGCTAGCCACCGAAGCTTCCACCACCTGCACATAAAGGCAGTCTGGTTATTGCCTGGGACTATGATCCTCTGTTCGCCGCCGTTCTCGACGACAACTAGAGTCTCAGGGGCTACTATCTACATAGGGCACACCTAACATGTGCGATACTATCACATATTATCTCACGTACCTCAAAGCCTGTCAGTAGACTCATAAAGGCTTCATGTAATCCGCTTTCAGCGGACGAAATTCTCTCCATCACCGTACCCATCAGCGTACGGTGTTCTTCTGAGATGGCCGCTCGCCCCACCAGCTCCCTCAGAACGTCCGACCACATACCAGACGGTGCCTGTCTCTTTTGTTTTCTCTCTTCGAGAGCCGGACGCTGGGGACTTCGGGGGTCTATGGGATTATCTTCTGGCCTCACCGGATCCGGAGAGGCCCTCCGTGACGACACTTCAGGGTCGCCCGCTTCTTGAGCGGAGGAGTCCGAGGGAGGCGTTTCACTCTCCATCATCTCCGGAAGAAGATCCCCCGAAGACGAGCTCAGTTGAGAGGGGCCAAGGCCCGAACTGCAAGATATATGCGGCGGTCATTTTCTCAGAAGAAAGACAGTATACCTTCACTATTAAAGTATTTTTTGGGTCACTTACGACTCGTTGGAGGGCTGATCCCCCCACGGACTTTGTGCGACAAAAGCACCCCCCGAGGCAGGACCCTCTGTTGGAGACTTCTTCTCCCGTTTGGAGGCCTCGGCTTCCGGATCCTCAGAAGCAATCCTTTTCCTCCCCCAGTTATCCTCCTTCATGGAGGCACTCATTCCCTCGGTTGGAACTGGCAGCAATGGGGGCCCGCGTCTGCCCGTATTATTTCCCCCTGTATCTTCCTTCGAGGTCTCCGGGCAAGGTGCGAGCTCGAGCATCTTTTCCAATACCAGATTTTCCAAACCCTCAGGGAGGGGGCCAAACACCGAATCATCTTCGCCTTTGTTAGCCAGTCCTGGTCAAAGAGCAAACTCTCAGAAATAACTTCATGATGAATAAAAGACGGTGTGTTCGGCTAGAGGATTTCTTACTTGTTCGGCGGCGCGGTTACTGCTCAGGCCCATGTCCTCGGTAGTATCCGGACACTCTATTTGAGGTCCAAAGAATGACTTGTACATCTCCTCATGCGTCAGGCCGAGGAAACTTTGAATGGCACGCGATCCTTCTGGGTTGAACTCCCACAAGCGAAGGGGCCGGCGTTTGCAAGGCTGGACTTGACGAACCGGCATAACTTGCATTACCATAACCAAATAAAAATCTCCCTCGAAGAGATCTTGAATGCGGCTTTGCAGTATAGGAACATCCTTGGCTGGACCCCAGCTCAGACCTTTGCTAATCCATGACATCAGTTATGGTGGGGGGCCCGAGCGGAAGGCAGGGGCAGCGCCCACTTGGCACTTATGGGAGCCGTGACGTAAAACCACTCCCGTTGCCATAATTCGGACACCTCTGGAAAGGAACCTTTCGGCCATGGAGCTCCTGCCATCTTGCCTATTGATGTGCCTCCGCACGCTGCATGTTGCCCCTCGATCATCTTCGGCTTCACTTCAAAGGTCTTGAGCCATAGGCCGAAGTGAGGGGTAATGCGGAGGAAGGCCTCACACACGACAATAAATGTCGAGATGTGGAGAAAGGAGTCCGGAGCTAGATCATGGAAATCTAGCCCGTAATAGAACATCAAACCCCTGATGAAGGGATCCAGAGTGAGGCCTAGGCCTCGTAGGAAGTGGGAGACGAACACAACGTTCTCGTTGGGTTCGGGAGTGGGGACGACCTGCCCTCGAGCAGGCAGCCGATGCGAAACCTCGGCGGTCAGGTATCTGGCCTCCCTCAACTTCTTGATATCCTCTTCCATAATGGAGGAGGGCATCCATCGGCCTTGAAGGCTGGATCCAGAGATGATTGAAGATCCGGAGCACTTGACCTGGGCTTTGGGTGTTAGAACTCGAGGCGGGGGAGGGGTTCGATTGAGCACGAGAGGGAAAAAGCGAAAACCTTGTCCCTTTATAAAGAGGATGAATATCAAGCGTCCTCTCCGTAGCCGTTTGGGACTTACCTATAATCTAGGAGTCCTAGACACGGTTGGGTTACCCACGACCGTATTAATGAGAATCTCGTAATTGGGGGAACACGATCTCTGCTTTGACAAGACGTGTCAAGAAACCACCTCGCGTTATGTGTGGAGCTGGTTGAAGAAGAACGGTTCGAATAATCACCGGGCCATGACATAACGTCATGCTGCCAAAACAAGCCAGCAAATTAGATTTGCGAAAATATTATTCTCTCTATAGTGGTATGTGGAACTTATTTTGCAGGGTCAGACACTATCCTCGTATTGAAATTATTTTGTGATGTATTCGGAGAAGGAACCCGCCTTGCAATGCCGAAGACAATACTGCGCGCCGAACTCATCATCATTGAAGCCTGGTTCAGGGGCTACTGAGGGAGTCCTGGATTAGGGGGTCTTCGGACAGCCAGACTATCTCCATTGGCCGGACTGTTAGACTATGAAGATACAAGATTGAAGACTTCGTCTCGTGTCTGGATAGTACTCTACTTGGCGTGGAAGGCAAGCTAGGCAATATGGATATGGATATCTCCTCCTTTGTAACCGACCTTGTGTAACCCTAACCCTCTCCGGTGTCTATATAAACCGAAGGGTTTTAGTCTGTAGGACAACAACCAGAAGATACAATCATACCATAGGCTAGCTTCTAGGGTTTAGCCTCTCTGATCTCGTGGTAGATCTACTCTTGTACTACCCACATCATCAATATTAATCAAGCAGGACGTAGGGTTTTACCTCCATCAAGAGGGCCCGAACCTGGGTAAAACATTGTGTCCCTTGCCTCCTGTTACCATCCGGCCTAGACGCACAGTTCGGGACCCCCTACCCGAGATCCACCGGTTTTGACACTGACAGCACCCACGTCCTGGATCTCCTCGTCCCGCACGTGTCCGTCCCGAGTTGACTTTTCCGGAGGTTGATTTTCTCTAAGTCCCGAGATCTGTGATGTTTCCAGGCCATGTTCATCGCATCATAACTTCATCGCCGTAGCTCCGTTTCATGCGCATGATATATCAAAATGTTCATGTGGATGTGCTCTTCATTTTGTTCCATTGTGCCATGCTTGTTTGAGTCCATCTTGATGCCCTAATAGTTGATTCAAGAGTGCTATAAAATGTTAGGTGCTGATTCTTAGCAGATCTTGAGCATTTGTCATTTTTGCCATGATTATTGTGTGCTGCATATGGGCTTGAGCCCTACATGTGTTTTGGGCTATGCCATGCCATCTTTACAGGGGTGTATGCCATGTATTTTTGTGATCAATGTGGTGACTAGCACAAGCAAGCAAAGTAGCTCTCGTGATATTGCTGATTTCAGGGACTTAGAATTTCACTAAGTCTTTGTCGGCGTTCTGGGAACGGGGGTCCCCAGACTTGCCTGCCTGCGGCCTGCGACGTGGCTCAAAGGGGGGCCCAGCACGGCCCATCTTCATCAACACAGACCCAAGACCCTCGCGAGGGGCCAAGCCTCGCGGGGCGGACGACACGGAGCTTCCTCAGGCACGGCCTCATCAGGCTGGCCCGCGAGGAGGCGGAGAGATCAAGGCGGGGTACCTCACGAGGTGCCCGTGATGCAAGCCATGACGACCAAGGGCGCCAGGCGGGCGCTAGCCCGCGCAGTGTCCTCCTTTCCCCTTTGGTGCAAAGGGGGCAAGCACAGCCGCGGGGTACCGAGGCATCAGGCAAAGGTTGCCATTTCGGTGCAACAAGACCAAGACCAGGAGGACTGCAAGATGGAGGTCATCGTGGAGCCCAAGACGGCGTCACCAGCAGAGCTTTATGCAGGCGAGGACCAACTTTAGTCAGGACAAGTGTACCAGATGTTCCTCTTCAAAATGGCCAATTGTTGGCGCCCTTCCCGCTCAATATTTGGGAAGAGGCCCAGGGCCATTGCCTATAAATAGGACCAGCCACCCACAGAGAGGTTAGAGGTTAGAGGTTAGAGGTTAGAGGTTAAGGGATCGAGATCAGGTTCGAGATCGAGCATCGAGGATCAAGGATCAGATCGAAATCAGAGAGAGAGAAGGGTGACGGAACTCCTCCTAGCAGTTCGTCCCCCCAGCAAAGAACAGACCCTCGCGAGGCTGTTCTTCCTTGTATTGTTCATCATCATCAGCCCAAGAGGCAATCCACCACACCACACACTGCAGTAGGGTATTACACCACAATGGTGGCCCGAACCAGTATAAACCCCGTGTCTCTTGTGTTGTTCTTTCCACAGCTTAGATCTTAGCGAGGCGGAGGGGTGCAGGTAGGTAGGAGGCGAAATCTCCGCGCGCACCCCAGTGTTCGAACCTCAAGGGTCTGCCGGAACCTGAAATCCGACATTTGGCGCGCCAGGTGGGGGTGCGCCGGAATTCGTCTTCCACCACCCCGTTCTCCTCTGACCATCGCGCCCATGTCTGACCCTCGTCGGGCCCGCGCCGAGCGCCGGGCCGCTCTCGCTTCCCGCGTCGCATAGACGGCTCCTGTCGGCGGGCATCCTCGCCGTTCCCCGTCACCTGCCGTCAACGCCGCCACCGGCCTGGCGGGGGACGAGTAGCAAGCATCGTCTCAGCATCCGTCCGTGCGGCAAGACGGCCGCACCGCTACTCCCTCGCTCACCCCAGCTGGTTCTTCGTCCCGCGCGCTCCACACCCATGGAGGCTCGAGCTGCGCTCATCGCGGCAAACGAGCTCCTGCGCTACCGTCCCGTCGACGACGTCTACGAAGAATGGCTCGACCGCGTCGCCAAGCTCGTCTGCGCCGCGGGGGGCTCTCGTGCGTCATCCGTTCCGCTGCACCGCACCCCGCCCCGCGCGGGCGACGAGGCTCCGGCGGCGCCCCGGCTGCCTCCTCCTCAAGAAGGCGCCATGGCTCCAAGGCGCGTGGCCCCTGGGCAGAACCCGCTCTGTCAGGTGCCAGCGCGGCAAGAGCAGAGCTGCCAAGAAGTCCCTCGCCCGCAAGAAGCTACCCGGGCGCTCCCTGCTCCAGCACGTCGTGACCATGCTCCTGCTCCCGCACGCCAAGACCCCGCGCTGCTCCCAACTGCAGCGTGTGGGGACATGCAAGACCAAGCTCTCCGTCACCCAAGGCCTCCCGTGGCCACAACAGGCTGTCGTGCCTTCACCACCGAGCTGCGCAGCGTCGCGTGGCCCGGCAAGTTCAAGCCAGACCCGCCTCCTCATTACGACGGCACGGCCGACCCTGCGGAGTTCCTCCAGCTCTATGAGCCGGGCATCGAAGCTGCCAACGGAGACGAGAAGGTCATGGCGAACTGGTTTCCCATGGCGCTCAAGGACGGGGCCCGCACCTAGCTCCTGAACCTGGCTCCAGGCACGATCTCCTCCTGGGACAAGATGCGCACCCGCTTCATCGCCAACTTCCAAGGTACTCGCGACTGGCCACCCGCCGTGAGCGACATGCGCCGCATCAAGCAACAACCCGGGGAGACCCTGCAGAAGTACATCCAGCGCTTCAACAACGCACGCCTCAAGATTCCCAAGGTGACTGAGGAGGCCATCATCTCAGCCTTCTCTGACGGCGTGCGCGATGTCAAGATGAAGGAGGAGCTGGCGATGCATGAAGATCTGTGCACTTCCTTGGAGCTGTTCAACTTGGCAACCAAGTGCGCCAGGGCTGAGGAAGGGCGTCTCTCCCTCCTCGAGCTGCCCGCCGCAGACCCAGAAGAGAAGAAGCCCAAGGCCAAGGATGTGAAGTGCAAGGGGGCTACCATGCTCGCGGCAGAACCAGACACCAAGCGGGGCAGAGATCAGCCCGAACCTTCCAAGGGCAGTCGATACTGTGTGTACCACGACCTCCACACCCACAACACCAACGAATGTCAAGAGCTCTGAGCCGTGCGAGAAGGAAGGATCGGCCATCGCCCCGACCGCGGTGACCGGGGCTACGGTCGAGGAGGAGGAAGGAACGCAGGACGCTGGGAAGACCGCGGCCCGCGCCAAGGGTGGCGCGATCAACCTCGCGAGGATCGCTGGCAAGATCTGCCTCGCGAGGGAGACTGGAGGGATCAGCCTCGCGAGGATCGCCCGCAAGGCAACGCAGGCCTCCCTCCGCTGCCGCCGCAGCCAAGGAGAAACGAGGACCGCCACCAGGACGAGGGGGCTGGGGGCTTCCAGGAGCCGCGCGCGATCGCCTGCATCCTGGGCGGGGCTCAAGCCCCAGCCTCTCAACGCATCTTCAAGCAGTTCGCCCGCGAAGTGAATGCAGTCCTCCCCAAGCTCGAAGCCACGCGCCCTCTCAGGTGGTCGGCGTGCGCCATCATGTTCAGCTCAGCAGATCAGCTCAAGTGTGCGGCTACAGCCGGAGTCCTCCCGATGCTTTGTTCCCCAATCATCAGCAACGTGGTGGTCACCAGGACCCTCATCGATGGCGGGGCAGGGCTCAACGTCCTGTCCGTGGAAACATTCAACAATCTCCAAGTGCCCTACAGCCAGCTTCAGCCAACCAGGCCTTTCTCCGGAGTCACCGACGGCTCCACGGTCCCGATTGGGCAGGTCCGCCTCCCTGTCACCTTCGGGGCACGCGACAACTACCGCACCGAGCTCATCGACTTCGACGTCGCTCACATTCGCCTGCCGTACAATGCCATCCTTGGGTACCCAGCGCTGCCCAAGTTCATGGCTGTAACTCACCACGGCTACAACGTCCTCAAGATGCCAGGAAGTGGCGGAGTCATCACGGTGCCCTGTGAAGAGAAGGACGTGGTGTGTTCCCTGGAACGAGCCTTTCAGGCCACATCACTAGAAGACCCGGATCGCGGAAGCAGGAGGCTTCCCGAGACCGCCCCCAAGAAGAAGAAGACATCGTCTAGCCCGGCCCCTCAGGAGGCAGGCCCCTCAGGGCCCGCGCCTGCCCAGGGGGAACCTCCTTCCATCGCATAGGAAAGCGCACCCGGCGCCCTCCTCAGGCAGGGCTCGGGGGCTCTCCCCTGGAGGGCCACCGACCTGGCTAGGGTCATGAGGGAGGCGCTTGGGCACCACATGGAGGCGTGTTTCGAAGCACGTTTCCCTCAAGAAGGAGTAAGGCAAGGAGAGCCAAACCCTCAGGAGTTCGTCAGCAAGGCCATTCAGGAGCTACAGGAGTCAAGAGTCATGAAAGGCGGCCGCCGCCTCCATCCAGGCGAGGATGGTGGGCTGCGCGTCTGCATCGACATACCAGGGCTCAATCGAGTCGCCTCTCTGGAGCGCCTCTGGCCCTTGCGAGTGGGGCGCTGCGGAGGTGCACCCCACAGCTACGTTCGCATGCCTTACGGCTTGCCGAACGCGGCTGCCACGTACCAGCGCCTCATGAGGGGCATCATGGAGGCACAAGAGGCCAGGCGTTCTGCAGCCCTGGCGGAGATGGAGATGGTCCGCGAGGAGCCACCAGCGCCTCCGGAGCCTCCCGAGGCCCCTGGGCCTGGGGGCTCATGAGGATCGGCTTCCGCAGCCCACCTAGTCTGCTACACCAACACTCCTTCGTCCTCAACATCATCAGGTGACATCTTTCAAGTTTCACTTCCAGCTGGGAGCGCCCCCCAGGGCTGCATTATTCCCAGGCCGCGTGGGTCCGTCCCTGCGGCATGTATCCCTTTTATTTCATGTTGTTAGCTTACTTTGTTGGGGGTGCCCCTCGGGCTGCATCATCCCCAAGTCGCTCGGGCCTGACCCAGTGACGTCCACCTTCCCAGCATCTATTTGAATGAATCCACTCCTCCGCGGCTAATGAGTTTGACCTAGTTCCCCGCTCAACTGACGCCAACTGACGGAGCTGCTCCCAAACGGCACGACGCTTGCGCATGGGTCCGTCCCTGCAACGCCGACAAACCTGAATGGCTGAGCTCTGGCCGCGGCAGCCCCGCATGGCGCCACCTCGTCAAGCCTTCAGTGCCTCATCGCCCCTCGGAAGCAACCAATGGCTGACTGTCAATTGTCATGGCAACCCCTTGTTCTTTCTATGATAGGTCTACAGGATTTCCTAAAGGAGCTGCGTCAGGCGAGGCCCTTGCGATGTCTCCTTCACTCTCATCCGCGCGAACCGCTTGCACGTTAAAGGGGGGGGGTGCCTGAGCATCACGACTCAGGGCTCCTACTGGCTCTCCAGCCCTCACCCTCTGGCCTTGTCCACGGCATCGCGACCTGGCATACCAGCGACGGCTGAGACTCGCTCGAGGGCCGGGACCCGAGGACGTAGAGCAGAAAGGGGAGCAAAGGCGAGAGGGGAGGGACACGCGAGGACCTCGCCGAGCAACCTCACGCCTGCCGATGCACGGACCCGGCGACACACCAGAGAGTGACCCCTGATTCTCGAGATAAGTCACCACCCGGAAGCACCAGCTACCGTGGCACCATCCCCGCACCTAATGCAATCCCGTGTTAGCGACACCGCTCTCCTTTCTCACTGAACGACGGCTGCTTGAGTGCCAAAGGGGACCTCCTGAGCATCGCGACTCAGGGGCTCTTACCGGACTCTGGGTCGCTCACCTCCTGGCCTTGACCACGGCATCGCGACCTGGCATACCAGCGACGGCTGAAGCCGCCTTGGGACTGGGACCTGTCGGCGCAGAGCACCAAGCCCTCGTGAGGTTCGAAAGGGAGAACTGAGCTAAGACGGAATGAGCAACTCGCACAATTCTACGACAAGGGTTATATTGACAAAGCAGGATCACAGGCACCTTACAAGCCCCCACGGGACGCGTCTTTGATTCCTCGCAGGGAACAGATCCTAAAAGGACGCTAACTACGCGCGCCCCTGCAAAAGACGGCATCATCAACAGTGGGCCGTCAAGCACCGGTGCCAACCCCATCCAGATCAGAGGCGGCGACGGCCTGACGAGCCCGCCCTGCTCTAGGAGCGGCGCCGGCTCGGGGGCTCGTAGCTGTCGTCGCTCGTCTCCGGAGTCGCGAAGAGCTCGCCGGAGTCGCTGGAACCTCCGCCGCCTCCGCCGCCTGAGGAGCCACCAAGGGAGCGGTCGGCGGGCCCAATCCTCGCCGTAGCAGGGTCCCGGCCACCTCTCCCGGGGCAGCACTCCAGCCGGTGCCCGTTTGCATCGAAGACCTTGAAGAACATCACCGAAGCACCGTCGTACTCCAAGTGGATCGCCAAGGTGCCTCTTGTCCTGCAAACCTGGGCGACTTTGCTCCAGCCTCGAGTCATGAAGACCTCGCCCGGGGCAACGACCGCGACCTCTGCCTCGGTCGCGAGGGTGCTGCAACCGGCGTGCTGCAACCAAAGCTCCAGGAGTTCTCCCTGCGGGACGATGGAGGCGAAGAAGGGAGGAAGGCAAATCCAAGACTGAGGAGGCATGGCGGCGCGGAGCATGAACTCTTGGGAGGAGCCCTCGGTGTGGACCCCAGGGGGGACGACCCACACCTTCGTGACCCGTCGGCGCCAACGGCGGCACCGCCCGTGGCGATCAGCATCAGCTCCTTCAGGGACCTCGTTGTGGGCGTACAAGGGAAGGGGGAACCCCGGCGGTGCCCGCTCGCACCAGGGCCTTGACACCACCTGATGGGCCCCCTCGTCTGGGCCGCGGAGGACGAGCCGTTTCTTCGGCGGGAGCAGGTCTGGTTCCTCTCGGGGAGCCTTTCCCTTCTCTGCCGACGAGAACCAGCGGATCGGAGCCATCGCAGCAAGACGGAGCAAGGACTGGGAAGAAGGAGAAGCAAGAAGGGATGGACTGGAAGGGCGCGCGCCATTCTGTACTTATGGCCGGCGAAGGCCAACCGCCGACCTCCACGATCGCAGGTAATCATGACCCGCTTTGCATGCAGGGACTTGTCCGATCCGTGCAGTTGCCGAGGCGCCATGGGGAAGTGGAGACGCCCACGTCCTGAAAGTGCGTTATATCGACTAGAGGGGGGGTGAATAGGCGATTTTTATGAAAGTCTTCAAAACGTGGAAGTTATGAAGACAAACGATAGAAATAAACCTATTACCCTGCATCGGAAGGTAGACTACACTAGGCAAGCCATAGTCAAGTATTCAATAGAGTGGAAGCACAATGACTAATAGCAGCAATGTAGTATGGATCAGGTAGGAAGATATTGTGAAGCCACACAGAACACGCAGTCACTCAGTGAAGACAAAAGATAGTGTGAACATACAATGACTTCACAAGGAGTAACAGTAAGTAAGGGGAAGGGAAGATGAAACCAGTGACTCGCTGAAGACAATGATTTGTTGGACCAGTTCCAGTTGCTGTGAAAACTGTACGTCTGGTTAGGGCGGCTAGGTATTTAAACCTTAGGACACACTGTCCCGGACACCCAGTCCTGAACAAGCAGCTCAGGACACCCAGTCCTCACCGTATTCCCCTTGAGCTAAGGTCACACAGACCTCGCCCAATCACTCTGGTAAGTATTCAAGGTAGACTCCCAAACCTTCACAGACTTCGTTCACCGGCAATCCACAATGTCTCTTGGATGCTCAGAACGCGACGCCTAATCGGCTGGAGGATGCACAGTCCTCAAGTGTAATAAGTCTTCAGATCACACAGACAAGAAGAATTAAGTGATGCCTAATTCTCTTTGGCTCTAGGTGGTTAGGGCTTTATCCTCGCAAGGAATTCTCTCTCAAAGGCTTCGAGGTGGGTTGCTCTCAAACGATAAAAGCCGTACTCTGAATCTGAGCAGCCAACCGTTTATGGTTGTAGGGGGTGGGCTATTTATAGCCACTTGGCAACCCGACCTGATTTGTCCGAAATGACCCTGGGTCACTAAGGAACTGACACGTGTTCCAACGGTCAGATTTCAAAGTCACACGGCAACTTTACTTGGGCTTCAAGCAAAGCTGACTTGCCCGACTCTGGACAAGATTCACTCTCAAAGTCTTCACTCGAAGACATAGGTTTTGTTTAAGCATCACTTCAGTCATTCTGACTGGTTCTCTTGGACCCCACTTAACAGTATGGTGGTTCCTATGACTCAACACAGAAGAAAGAGAACTACGAAAGATCTAAGTCTTCGAGCTCCATAGGCTTCATGTGGTGTCTTCTCTTGTCATAGTCTTCAATGTGAATATCTTCATATACCACCTTTGACTTCAATGTCTTCATACATTTTTAGGGGTCATCTCTGGTAGGAAAACCGAATCAATGAGGGACTTCTACCTGTGCTATCCTGCAATTCTCACAAACACATTAGTCCCTCAGCTAGGTTTGTCGTCAATACTCCAAAACCAACTAGGGGTGGCACTAGATGCACTTACAATCTCCCCCTTTTTGGTGATTGATGACAAACTAGTTGAAGTTTTCAACGGGGAATATAATCTGTGAAATTGTAAAGGATAAGGAATTGTCTTCATAAGTTGCAAGGGCTCCCCCTGAAGATGTGCATATAAGTAATTTGCTTTTGGAATGCAAATGCACATGGCAGGTTGTACTTGTGGAGATCCACTTCAACTTATGATGACAATCCACTATGCATGTGAAAGTATATGAAGATAATGACATGCATAATGGAAAATGTACGTCTGCAGGATGATCTAAGTGCGGAATTTATCGTCGCACATGCGGAATTTATCATCACAACACAAGGTGGCAGATAAGTAGTAGACGACCATCAAGTTTAAGTGTTACAACTCAAAGAACCAATGTAGCAAAACGAGAGTTGTAAGCACGAAGCAAAATATAAAGCACCCGCCCATATGGACCCGCTTGAAGACTATCAACCACATATGCTTCTCCCCCTTTTGTCAGTAAGGACCAAAAAGGTTTGAAGACATAGAGCATCTACTCGTTCCCATGAGGAGTAGGTGAAGCACCAGGGTCGTTGGTGGTGTTTGGCGGTGCTGAAGAGCTTGGAGCAGAGTCGAAGCGTGCTAAAGGAGGTGGTGGTGAAGTAGCATCGTCTTCATCCTCGATCACTCTGGCAGTCATAGTTGCAGCAGAGGAAGAGAACTCAGAGTCTTCAAGGGATGGAGTTCGTTGCAGCACTGCCCTTCGAGGAGGTGTGGAGTCAAACTTGAATCACTCAGTGAAGCCATCCTCTTGAAGATCATCTTCAGAACACATCAGCGTTAGCCCTTTCCATGTGCGGCGAGAGGTTTCATGGGCAACAAAAGCATTCTTGGTGGCAAGATTGCGAATGCGATTAACATCCACCAAGAGGCTTTGCATCTGACGCTTCAGCCAGTCATGATGCCTATCCCGTTTCTGATGAAGATCCACAAGAAGCTCTCGGTCGTTGAGAACACCAGTGCGCTTCTTGGGTCGTGGAGCAGTTGTACTGTCAGTGGCTTCAGTGAGAGCAGGATGCGGTGCACGTGTAGTGCCAGCCAAAGGATACACACGAGTTACGGCTTCCACGCCTTCAACGTTCTGAGTGAAACTTTGATGCTCTGCATTCTGAAGACTGAGAGGTTCCTTAGCAGGCTCAGGATAGATGGCTTCAATTGACATATCCACATCAGGCAGAAAAATCCGATGATTGCAAGCAGATGGCTGATATGAGATAGTGGAGTGAAGTTTGATCAGCCGCATGACCCATGGGGCGTAGAACTTCAAGCCAAACAGATCAGAGCCTGATGCATCAAGTTGGCGAATGAAGAAGTCCTATGCATTGAAGCATTTTCCATGAAGAATATAGAAGACCAAAGTCTTCATTGCACCTTCAAGCTTGGCATGTGGAGAGTGTCCTTTGATTGGCCAGAGAGTTCGCCTTATGATGTGATAAATGGTTCTTGGCAGATACTCAAGGTCTTCAACGAAGAACTCCATGGGATAAGCAGCATCTTGGGGCAATGGCTTCATCATACTGAGCATCTGACTCATATTAGGTTCAGTCTTCTGAAAGATGCTCTCAATAGCTTCACTATGAAGCTGACAGCCATGCTCGTAGAGATCGCCAGGAGTGGGCAAACCAGTGAGCTCAATGATGTCAAAGGCTTTGGCTTCGTGATGAACGTTTCCTGTCATCCACTCCAGGACCCAAGTCTTCGGATCTTTGCTATACCCGCGGATGTGAAGTGTGGCATAGAATTGGAGCAGCAACTCTTCATTCCAATGCTCTTGGTCAGTGACGAACGGCAGCAATCCAACTTCTTTGAAGCAATCCAGAGCTTCTTCCAGACAGGGCAGACCAGCTATAGCTTCAATGTCAAGACGCTTGTGGGGGAAGATGCGACCTTGATTGTATAGAATGCATGAGTAATAGCTTCGCTGCGGATAGCTCCAGAACCGATCAGATGATATCCTTTCCCTTGAGTAGGGGTTCCTGGAGCTATTGAAGAATGTGTTGTCTGCTCTGAAGCCATTGATATTGAAGGAGCCAGGTGCTGATGCAGGACCTGGGAACCTTGGCAATCTTGGGATTGGCTTCTGTACCTGAGGCCTGTGCTCAACATGATAGTCGAACTGGGGACCGGCAGAAGACTCAGGAATAGAAGTGGCGGGATCAGCAGATTCAGCTTCAGACGCAGAGACTGGAGGCCTTGGTCCTTTGCGAAGCCTGCGTAACACAGGCGACGCCTGTGTAGTTGGAGTTGGCTGGGCCTCAAAGTCTTCTTCCTCTTGTGGGCGATCAGCCCATGAAGCATCCTGAGCGATTGGCGTCAGAGGACGACCAATGCTGATGAGTTCGCTGTGCTCGAGCTGAGGAAGGACTGCACCATCTTCTACATGGTCATGGTGACCAATGTCTTCAGCAGCGATGGGATCAGCTGCTGGAAAGTCTTCAGCTTCATGAGCCTCTGTGAAAGCAGGCTCATGGATTGTCAGTTGGCATTCAGCGTCAGGACGAACCATAGTAATGGGTTCAACTATCAAAGGCTCTGTCGGAGCAGCCCGATCTTTCTTGGTCTTCCTCTTCTTCTTGGAGGGGGCAATAGGAGAGGCTTCAGGATGTTTCCTCTTCCTGGCTTCAGCCTCAGCAGTCCTCGTCTTCTTGAGCTCTGAAGTGGTTGACCGGCTTTTTGGCTTCGAGCTAGTCATTCTAGTTGGGAAGACAATGGGATCTGCTTCCTGCCTTGGTGCGTCAGGTTCAGCCGTAGCGGGCTTCTTCATCTTCTTTGCTGCCATCCTGGGGTCGATGCCAGGACGCCCAAGGGCCTTGCGCTTCTCAGCCTCATTGTAGGCTTGCACACATATGTCAGCCAGAACCTTCATGCGCTCATGCGAACCCTGAGCTTCCGCACGTTTCTTTAGAAAGGCTTCCTTGAGCTCGTGCAGCATAATCTTGAAGTTCTTCACCTCTTGCACGCTGAGCTTGGCCATATGCTTCTTGAACTGAGCCTTTTCATAGTCAATCTTTTGCTTCAGTTCAACAATGCGCCGGGCGATAGCTAGTTCTGAAGCAATGGCGCCATGGAAGGCGACACTGAGGCCAATGGGTAGCTGCAGATCTTCGAAGCTGATGTTTGGCGAGTCAAACCACTCATCAATGAAGTTGTGGATGATTGTCACATCAAAGAGAGGCAGATCATTGAAGATTTCTGCTTCTTCTTTGCTCTTGATGAGTTGCTCAAGAGCGTCATCTGCAAGATCTTCATCACTTGATAGATCAATGGCATCATTGCGCAGAATGGCAGCAGCTGTTAGCTCTTGGCCGGTGTGTGGCAGAGGCATCTTGACCTTCTGGGGCTTGGAGATGCGTGATGAATCTTCGGACTGACACTATCTTCAGGAGGTGCAGTTGCTAGTGGCTTCGCTCGTGAGATTTTTGGTGAAGGGGCAGGCTTTGAAGCTTTAGGCTTCTTCAACTTCTTTGGCTTCGGTGCTGCAGGCGCTTCATCTGATTCAGCGTCAGCTGCAGGCTCATTCACTGCAGTCCCTTGAACCAAGATATGGGTGATGAGGCCTTCAAGGTTGTAGAAAGGACCGATGACATTGGGTTCTGCATCTCGTGTGCCATCAGCCCTTGGAGCTGAGGGACCAGGGTTGAAGTCTAGTCCCAATGTCTTCTTGTTTTGCTTCACTGAGTTCTGGGCAAACTGGAAGTTGCGCTTGAACAGAATGTCGTCACGACACCATAGTAGTGACGATGGGTGTGCATCAACAGGCTGTGGCCCACAGACCATGCAGGGATAGAAGCCTTGTTCAATGGCTTCATCTCTGGACCTGGGTTGAAGATTCTTGTATAGGATATCTCCCCACGGTCTCTTGATGGCATTTTTCTCAGCATATTCCTAGGTTACAAATCGGTATTTGAACCATTGTTCTGCCCAATATCTTCGAATCCATTGGATTCGGGTCTTGCGCTGATTGTAATCCTCTTCAGGATCTGTCTTGTACAGTTCTGAGAGGTCATCTGGCAGATCTCTAGATGTTTCTCCATGACGCTTTCTGCCACCCTTCCTTGCTGATTTCTCTGAAGCCATGAACTTTAAACTGAAAGGCTTCAACACGTTCAAAGGCTTCAAAGGTTTTCGCTTGCTGGACAAACAGGAACTGGCTTCAGGAGAATTTATGTGATGCTGTAAGAATTCTGCAAATGAATGCAGACTGTGACAACCAAAGGATTCTCCCACGGACATGTACCTGTGACAGCATTAAGGTGCGAGGGAAGGGGAAGAGGTCATATGCATTCTCAGAAGATTTTGAAGATAAATCAGTTTAGAAGACATTGACCTCATCGTGCGAAGACATTCACTCATAGATAAGGAGTTGGTTCCAGATTTGTATGAATCCAGAGATTAGTACAAGTGAGGAATCTAACTACTTTGTGAAGCATAAGTGAATATACTAGGCATGTTATGAGATGCAGTATGAGAGAGATCTAACTTGTGTGAATAGAAACTGCTTGTGGTAGAAAGTGACAAAGCCATAGGATCAACAGTGCCGTAAAAAGGAAGTTTTATTTACCACACTAAGAAATGCTAGACGGAGTGGAAGATGAGGCCAAGCAGTTCGATCTTCCGTGCCCTAACTTGGCGACGGAGGACACCTACGGCGACGGCGGAGAGGACGATGTCCGCGGTCGGCGTGAAGACGGCGTCGGAGAGGTTGCGGCAGCGAAGCGCTTCATCGCCGGCGTCGTCGAGGGCTAGCGGTGGCGCTAGGGTTCGTGCGAGAGTGGAAGAAGAGATAAGACTATGGTGAGGCGTGTATTTATAGGTACAGGGCGGCACTGCGTTATTACACAGGTGCCCCTAGCGATTCGCATCTGAGGGGTACGTGGCCGTCATGTAGCATATCGGGGGTTGTTTCACGTCCCACGCACGCCTGGATTGTCGGGTGGTCGTTCCCACTTCTCCGGGTTTCAGGTGAAGGAATGAGCATTGAAAACAGACTTAATGTTTGTCTCTGTATCTTCTACTGACAAGGACACAGAGAAGACATTCGACAGTTTCAATAGAATGCATATGATTTGGAGATGATAGAGTTTGAGATAGAAAGCATAGAGAGGTTAGGGTCCGATCACATTCACTTAGTTCAAAAGATTCAACAAGAAGACATAGCTATAAGTGAATGCTGTAGAGGACAGAACACTAGTATATATATATATGTATAATCAACATAGTGAAGATAATCATGAAGACATGTTGAGATTGAAGCCAAACCAAATGTGAAGACATAGCAAGGTAACGCCATGAGTGAAACACTTCAAAATAGAACATTTGGTGGTGGCGTTACCCACCGTATAGGAAGTATTAGACCCAGACACGGCGCACAATTAACATGGCGCTCCGAAGTCAAATTCCACATTAATGTATTCACACTTAGAATGTATGTCTTCATTGATTGAAGATATACTTTACTTCGTGTGTTGCACATCTAAGTCATCAATATGCATAAGGGTTAGGATGTGTGCCTGATCACAGGACATTTGATGATTCCAGGATATTTAGCTCACACCGTAACTTGCAAAATCTCTTCTCATCCAAGGGCTTGGTGAAGATATCTGCCAATTGCTCTTCAGTGTTGACGTGTATGATATCAATATCTTCCTTCACAACATGATCTCTGAGAAAGTGATGACGAATTTCAATGTGCTTTGTCTTCGAGTGCTGAACTGGGTTGTTGGCAATCTTGATGGCGCTTTCGTTGTCGCAGTAGAGTGGCACTTGCTTCAGATGAATGCCATAGTCTTTGAGCGTTTGCTTCATCCACAGAAGCTGAGCGCAGCAAGATCCAGCAGCAATGTATTCAGATTCAGCAGTGGAGAGAGATACACAGTTCTGCTTCTTTGAAGACCAACATACAAGTGATCGTCCCAGAAAGTGACATGTGCCTGATGTAGACTTGCGATCAACTTTGTCACCAGCATAATCAGCATCCGAGAATCCAACCAGATCAAACTCTGAGCCCTTTGGATACCATAATCCTAGAGTTGGGGTGTGAGCCAAATATCGAAGAATTCGCTTCACAGCTAAGTGATGCGACTCCTTTGGTGCCGCTTGAAATCGAGCACACATGCAAACACTAAGCATAATATCTGGCCTAGATGCACATAGATAAAGTAAAGAACCAATCATGGAGCGGTATACCTTTTGATCGAACTCTTTACCATTGTTGTCAGGACCCAGATGATGCTTGGCTGGCATTGGCGTCGTGAAGCCTTTGCAGTCTTGCATACCGAACTTCTTCAGGCAATCTTTGAGATACTTCTCTTGAGATATGAAGATGCCGTTGCGTTGCTGTCGTATTTGAAGACCGAGAAATAACTTCAGCTCTCCCATCATAGACATTTGATATTGCTCTTGCATCATATATCCAAACTCTTCACTGTACTTCTGATTGGTGCAGCCGAAGATAATGTCATTGACATATATTTGGCACACAAACAGTTCACCATCATATGTCTTCGTGAAGAGAGTGGGGTCTAGGGAACCAGGTATAAAGCCTTTGCTCTTCAGGAAGTATTTGAGTGTGTCATACCAGGCCCGAGGGGCTTGTTTGAGGCCATACAGTGCCTTGTTGAGCTTGTATACCATGTCAGGATGTTTTGGATCTTCAAAGCCAGGAGGTTGTGCAACATACACTTCTTCTTCAATCTTGCCATTGAGGAAGGCGCTCTTCACATCCATTTGATAAAGAGGTATGTTCTGATGATTTGCATAGGCCAGCAGTATGCGTATGGCTTCAAGTCTAGCCACAGGAGCAAATGTTTCATCGAAGTCAATGCCTTCCACTTGAGTATATCCTTGAGCAACGAGACGAGCTTTGTTTCTGACAACTTGACCATGCTCATCTTGCTTGTTGCGGTATATCCATTTGGTGCCTATTATGTTATGCTTCCGAGGATCGGGACGCTTGACCAGTTCCCATACATTATTCAGCTCAAACTGTTGAAGCTCGTCTTGCATAGCTTGAATCCATTCAGGTTCCATGAAGGCTTCTTCAACTTTCTTGGGTTCTGTTATTGAGACGAATGCGAAGTGCCCACAGAAATTTGCTAGCTGAGTTGCCCTTGAATGAGTGAGTGGACCGGGTGCATTGATGCTATTAATTATTCTTTCAATCTGCACTTCATTGGCAACGCGAGGATGTACAGGGCGAAGATTTTGCTCTTGCTGATCATTGTCGTTGTTAGAAGGAATGTCTTCAGGCTGAGCATTGTCTTCATGTTGATCAGGTGCTGAGTTGATAAGTTCTTCTTCAGGATGAGCTTCAGAAGGTATAATTTCTCCAGTTCCCATTAGCTTGATTGATTCACTGGATGGAACTTCATCTAGCACATTTGGCAGTTGCTCTCTTTGTGAACCGTTGGTCTCATCGAACCGCACATCCACTGTTTCAACCACTTTGTAATGAAAGAGATTGAAGACTCTATAGGAGTGCGAATCCTTTCCATATCCAAGCATAAAACCCTCATGTGCTTTTGGTGCAAACTTTGAGGTGTGATGTGGGTCCTTGATCCAGCACCTGGCGCCAAATACTCTGAAGTAACTGACATTTGGCTTCTTGCCAGTAAGGAACTCATAAGATGTCTTGTTCAGAAGCTTGTGAAGATAAACACGATTGATTGTATGGCATGCAGTATCAATGGCTTCAGGCCAGAATTTTCTTGGAGTCTTGTATTCATCTAGCATCGTTCTGGCCATCTCAATGAGTGTTCTGTTCTTGCGTTCGACGACCCCATTCTGCTGTGGCGTGTACGGGGCTGAGAATTCATGTGTGATGCCCAAGGTATCAAGATATGTATCAAGGCCAGTGTTCTTGAATTCAGTGCCATTGTCACTTCTGATATGCTTTATCTTGGCGCCATAGTTGTTCATTGCTCGATTGGCGAAGCGTCTGAAGACATCCTGCACTTCAGTCTTGTAAAGGATTATGTGCACCCAAGTATATCTAGAATAATCATCAACAATGACAAAGCCATAGAGACAAGCAGTAGTAGTAAGAGTTGAGTAATGAGTGGGACCGAAAAGATCCATGTGAAGCAGTTCGAAGGGTCGAGTAGTGGTCATGATTGTCTTCGAGGGATGTTTGGCCCTCGTCATCTTTCCTGCCTCACAGGCACCGCATAAGTGATCTTTCTTGAACTTGACGCCCTCGATGCCTATGACATGCTTCTTATTTGCCAGGGTGTGGAGGTTCCTCATGCCAGCATGCCCAAGCCTCCGATGCCAGAGCCAGCATTCTGAAGCTTTTGCTAGAAGACATACAGCAAGCTGTGGTCCTGCTGAGAAATCTACCACGTACAAATCATCTTTTCGATACCCTTCAAATACTAGAGACTTGTTAGATTCCATTAGAACAAGGCAACGATATTTTCCAAATATTATGATCATGTTTAAATCGCAAAGCATTGAGACAGACATTAAGTTGAAGCCAAGGGATTCAACAAGCATGACTTTATCCATGTGTTGATCCCTTGAGATTGCAACTCTACCTAGGCCTAATACCTTACTTTTACCAGTGTCAGCAAATGTGATGTGGCTCTTGTCGGATGGACGTAAGGTTGAGTCCATAAGAAGGCTTCTTTTGCCAGTCATGTGATTTGTACACCCACTATCAATAATCCATTCTGAAGACGCTGGTGTCGTACCCTACAGTGCAGTTAGGGGGATAGGCTTCACGAAGAGCATTGTGAAGCAAAAACATTTGACGAACCAGTGGGTTATGAAAGCTTAGATCCAGATTAGGACTAATGGGGAGAGTGGCAAGCGATTCAGGAACGAAGTACATAGTAAGACCATTCAGGCATTTGATCTTGCGCCCTACAAGATGTTTAAGGTCCCCAGCAATAGCGTCAGACGATTTTGGTTTTCTGCTGGAGACCTTTCCCTGCAAAAGAGAGTTAAGCTTTCTTAGCCACCCACATCTTCAAGGGTGGCTTAGAAGCAATAAGTCTATGTGCAGCATCTAAGAACTTTGGCTTTGGAGCCCTAGCAAACAGTCTTGCAGGCGGACAATAGTACTCATAAGAATAAGCAGAATAGTTCTTGGTCTTATGAACATGGCAGTTTGATGAACCGCTCTCATATTCATATGCCTGAGTATGGTTTCCCTGCAAAACATTTGCGTTAGTGCGACTCAGGTGAGTCCTCTGTCTGTATGAAGCCTTTGGACCGTATGAAGCCTTTGGTCTGAGGTTTGTCTTCTTCACGTGAGGTGTCATGATGACATTCACAGGAAGATTCTCCAGACACCTTTTCGGAACCCAGATCTTCTTCATAGGCGGTCCATTCCTGCAGTTAGTACCAATGTACCTGGCAAACACTTCACCATTCTGATTCTTAAACAGTTTATAGTTTGCATCAAGGGATTCATCAATGATAATGGGGTTAGCACAATTGAAGCCAGATAGATTGGATGGATCTGCTGAAGGTTCCTTTGCAGCAACCCACGTGGTTTTGGGGTACTGCTCAGGTTTCCAGTAAGAGCCATCAGCATTCATTTTCCTTACGAACCCAACACCCTCTTTCCTCGGGTTTTGATTCAGAATCTGCTTTTTGAGGACATCACATAGTGTCTGATGCCCTTTAAGACTTTTGTACATCCCTATTTCAAGCAATGTCTTCAACCTAGCATTCTCATCAGCAATAGCAGTGGTATCCTCAGCAGAGGGGTTAGTTACCACATCAACAGTTGAAGATATTGCAACAGCAGTAGCAGTAGAACATTAAGCAAAAGAAGTAGCATTATCACGCTCAATGCATTTAAGACATGATGGTTTAAATCCTTCCTGAGCGGAACTGGTCTGTTTGGCGCGAAGTGACTTGTTTTCCTTTTGAAGATCTTCATGAGCCGCTCTCAATTTCTCAAGATCTTGCTTCCTTTGAAGATAATCATAGGAAAGCTTTTCATGAGTTGTTGAGAGAGTTTCATGACGACTTTCAAGTTCCTGATACTTAACGTGAAGATTTTTTATGTCTTCAATTAAGGATTCAGATCGAGTCATTTCAGCACCTAACAGATCATCGCTTCTATCTAACAGTTTTTGAATATGTTCCATAGCTTTCTGTTGTTCAGTTGCAATTTTAGCAAGTGTTTGTAGCTGGGTTTTGAACCACAATCAGAGTCATCATCACTAGATGTTTGATAGTGAGTAGTGCGTGTGTTTACCTTGGCACCGCATGCCATGAAGCAGTAGGTAGAAGCGGAGTAGTCCTTGTCATTTGCATCGGTGTCGGTGATGAAGTCATTGTCTTCAGTGTTGAAGATGGACTTGGCAACGTATGCAGTAGCCAGACTTGCGACGCCTGAATCGGACTCCTCCTCAGACTCCACCTCCGCCTCCTCAGAAGCGGACTCCTCCTCTGAATCCATTTCCTTGCCAACAAACGCACATGCCTTGCCAGATGAGCTCTTCTTGTGTGATGAAGACTTTGAGGAAGACTTGGAAGAAGACTTTGAGTATTTCTTCTTCTTCTTTTTGTTCTCATTGTACCACTATGGACACTCAGAGATGAAGTGGCCAGGTTTCTTGCACTTGTGACATGTTTTCTTCTTGTAGTCGTGAGCAGAAGCTTCATCATTCCTTGAGCTTGATCGGGAAGACTTTCTGAAACCTTTCTTTTTGGTGAATTTTTGGAACTTCTTCACAAGCATAGCAAGTTCCCTTCCAATTTCTTCAGGATCATCCGAACTGCTGTCAGATTCTTCTTCAGATGAGGAGACAGCTTTTGTCTTCAAGGCACGAGTTCGCCCATAGTTTGGACCGTAGATATCTCTTTTCTCAGAAAGATGAAACTCATGTGTGTTGAGCCTCTCAAGTATGTCAGACGGCTCGAGTGTCTTGAAATCAGGACGTTCTTGAATCATCAGGGCTAGGGTGTCAAACGAACTATCAAGTGATCTCAGTAGTGTCTTGACGATTTCATGCTTGGTGATCTCAGTAGCGCCAAGGGCTTGAAGCTCATTTGTGATGTCAGTGAGTCGGTCAAATGTGAGCTGGACATTCTCATTGTCATTTTGCTTGAAGCGGTTGAAGAGGTTGCGAAGGACACTGATTCTCTGATCTCTCTGGGTTGAGACGCCTTCATTGACCTTGGAGAGCCAGTCCCAGACCAGCTTAGATGTTTCCAAAGCACTCACACAGCCATACTGTCCTTTGGTCAGATGACCACAGATGATATTCTTGGCAGTAGAGTCTAGTTGAACGAACTTCTTGACATCAGCAGCAGTGACACCTTCTCCAGCCTTGGGAACGCCGTTCATGACGACATACCATAGGTCAATGTCAATGGCTTCAAGATGCATGCGCATCTTATTCTTCCAGTAGGGATATTCAGTTCCATCGAAGACGGGGCACACAGCGGAGACTTTAATTATCCCTGCAGTCGACATAGCTAAAACTCCAGGTGGTTAAACCGAATCACACAAAACAAGGGAGCACCTTGCTCTGATACCAATTGAAAGTGCGTTATATCGACTAGAGGGGGGGTGAATAGGCGATTTTATGAAAGTCTTCAAAACGTGGAAGTTATGAAGGCAAACGATAGAAATAAACCTATTACCCTGCAGCGGAAGGTAGACTACACTAGGCAAGCCATAGTCAAGTATTCAATAGAGTGAAAGCACAATGACTAATAGCAGCAATGTAGTATGGATCAGGTAGGAAGATATTGTGAAGCCCTACACAGAACACGCAGTCACTCAGTGAAGACAAAAGATAGTGCGAACATATAATGACTTCACAAGGAGTAACAGTAAGTAAGGGGAAGGGAAGATGAAACCAGTGACTCGCTGAAGACAATGATTTGTTGGACCAGTTCCAGTTGCTGTGACAACTGTATGTCTGGTTAGGGCGGCTAGGTATTTAAACCTTAGGACACACAGTCCCGGACACCCAGTCCTGAACACGCAGCTTAGGACACCCAGTCCTCACCGTATTCCCCTTGAGCTAAGGTCACACAGACCTCGCCCAATCACTCTGGTAAGTCTTCAAGGTAGACTCCAAACCTTCACAGACTTCGTTCACCGGCAATTCACAATGTCTCTTGGATGCTCAGAACGCGACGCCTAACCGGCTGGAGGATGCACAGTCCTCAAGTGTAATAAGTCTTCAGATCACACAGACAAAAGAAGACTTAAGTGATGCCTAATTCTCTTTGGCTCTGGGTGGTTAGGGCTTTATCCTCGCAAGGAAGTCTCTCAAGGCTTCGAGGTGGGTTGCTCTCAAACGATAAAAGCCGTACTCTGAATCTGAGCAGCCAACCATTTATGGTTGTAGGGGGTGGGCTATTTATAGCCACTTGGCAACCTGACCTGATTTATCCAAAATGACCCTGGGTCACTAAGGAACTGACACGTGTTCCAATGGTCAGATTTCAAACTCACACGGCAACTTTACTTGGGCTTCAAGCAAAGCTGACTTGCCCGACTCTGGACAAGATTCGCTCTCAAAGTCTTCACTCGAAGACATAGGTTTTGTTTAAGCATCACTTCAGTCATTCTGACTGGTTCTCTTGGACCCCACTTAATAGTACGGTGGTTCCTATGACTCAACACAGAAGAAAGAGAACTACGAAAGATCTAAGTCTTCGAGCTCCATAGGCTTCATGTGGTGTCTTCTCTTGTCATTGTCTTCAATGTGAATATCTTCATATACCACCTTTGACTTCAATGTCTTCATACATTTTTAGGGGCCATCTCTGGTAGGAAAACCGAATCAATGAGGGACTTCTACCTGTGTTATCCTGCAATTCTCACAAACACATTAGTCCCTCAGCTAGGTTTGTCGTCAATACTCCAAAACCAACTAGGGGTGGCACTAGATGCACTTACACGTCCAATCAACCGCCACGTGACGCCCAAGACCGCAAGCTGTTAGGGCCCGCGGCGCTTCGCTCTTGCCCTTCCGCCTCCCTGCACGGCTAAGTCCGGGCGTGCCTTGGGCCCGGGGGCTACTGTCGGCGTTTTGGGAACGGGGGTCCCCAGACTTGCCTGCCTGCGGCCTGCGGCGTGGCTCGAAGGGGGGCCCAGCACGGCCCATCTTCATCAACACAGACCCAAGACCCTCGTGAGGGGCCAAGCCTCGCGGGGCGGATGACACGGAGCTTCCTCAGGCATGGCCTCACCAGGCTGGCTCGCGAGGAGGCGGAGAGATCAAGGCGGGGTACCTCACGAGGTGCCCATGATGCAAGCCATGACGACCAAGGGCGCCAGGCGGGCGCCAACCCGCGTAGTGTCCTCCTTTCCCCTTTGGTGCAAAGGGGGCAAGCGCAACCGCGGGGTACCGAGGCATCAGGCAAAGGTTGCCATTTCGGTGCAACAAGACCAAGACCAGGAGGACTGCAAGATGGAGGTCATCGTGGAGCCCAAGACGGCGTCACCACCAGAGCTTTGTGCAGGCGAGGACCAACTTTAGTCAAGATAAGTGTACCAGATGTTCCCCTTCAAAATGGCCAATTGTTGGCGCCCTTCCCGCTCAATATTTGGGAAGAGGCCCAGGGCCATTGCCTATAAATAGGACCAGCCACCCATAGAGAGGTTAGAGGTTAGAGGTTAAGGGATCGAGATCAGGTTCGAGATCGAGCATCGAGGATCAAGGATCAGATCAAAATCAGAGAGAGAAGGGTGACGGAACTCCTCCTAGCAGTTCGTCCCCCCCCCAGCAAAGAACAGACCCTCGCGAGGCTGTTCTTCCTTGTATTGTTCATCATCATCAGCCCAAGAGGCAATCCACCACACCACACACTGGAGTAGGGTATTACACCACAACGGTGGCCCGAACCAGTATAAACCCTGTGTCTCTTGTGTTGTTCTTTCCATAGCTTAGATCTTAGCGAGGTGAAGGGGTGCAGGTAGGTAGGAGGCAAAATCTCCGCGCGCACCCCAGTGTTCGAACCTCAAGGGTCTGCCGGAACCCGAAATCCGACAGTCTTTGCTCTGCTGTTATTTTTATGCCATGTATTCATGTTGCTACAGAGAGATCCATGCTTCTTTTGAGTATGTTCAGTAAGGATGATTTGGACATATGGTTATGATCTATCCATCCATGTACCTGTTTGCATTTATGGAGTGCCCTAGAAGGACTCAATCTTGCTCTACTTTTTCTATAAAATGTTCCTGGCAGATTGTTTACGTGTTAATCAATTTTGCCAAGGTTGTTGTAGTTGATCCATGCATGCTATGAGATTGTTCTTGCCATGGTTAGTTTCTTGATCATGTCTTCTTGCTGGTAGTATGTTTAGTTTGTCATGCAATGCCTTGTGTTGAGTGCATCGAGCTCGCAAACATGCCTTCATAATTCTGTTTATGCCATGTCCAGTTTTCTGCGAAGTCTGAATCTGTTAACGAAACTTGCTATGTTTACATGGGTGCCATCATATCTTCTGATCCTTTTTGGCTTATGGTCAGTAAGGGACTTTTGTTATATGCTTTGAGTAGATTCATGCCATGCCTTTGTTTGCTATGTTCTGTTCCTGTAGCATGTTGTTATCTTGCTCTAAACATTGCTTCCTGATGTTAATTCCTGACATGTTAGTATTTTCACCAAGTCTGTGATGCTGATATCTTTTGCACTTTTGCCATGCTTGTTTGAACCTGCTCTTGTGTGATTTAGCTATATCTTAGTGTTCATCTTTTGTCAAGCATTTTGAGTAGATCACTGCCATGTGCTTTGTTGCTATGTTGGGGTGCAGTAGCTTAGTTTCTTGTTGCATTCTAGATGGCATCGTACTGTTTATCGCAGAATTGTGCCATTCTTGTTTTGCTTGCCATTTGCAAACCGTGCATCCGTTTCCGGCGATCTTTATATCGACTTCGACCGAAATCAACTCATATTTCCAACGGCACTCTTGGTTTGCCAAGTTGAGGCCTGGTTCAATCTTTTCCTTCTGGAGCACGCATATGCATTGCATATCACATCCCACATATCATGCCATGTTTTGCATCATGTTGCTTGCGCATTGCACCGTGATTGATTGTTGGTCCTTTTTCTTGTGTTCTTGCTTTGGGTAGAGCCGGGAGACGAGTACATGTTCGAGGAACCCGTTGAGTATTCTTACGAGGATCAAGCTTTCGTCAACTCGGAGAACTTTGCAGGCAAGATGACCATACCCTCGAAATCACTTCTATCTTTGCTTGCTAGTTGCTCGCTCTATTGCTATGCCGCGATACCTACCACATGCTTTATTATGCCTCCCATATTGCCGTGTCAAACCTCGAACCCACCTTGTCCTAGCAAACCGTTGTTTGGCTATGTTACCGCTTTGCTCAGCCCCTCTTATAGCGTTGTTAGTTGCAGGTGAAGATGAAGTTTGTTTCATGTTTTTGGAACATGGATATGTTGGGATATCAAAATATCTCTTATTTTAATTAATGCATCTATATACTTGGTAAAGGGCGGAAGGCTCGACCTTATGCCTGGTGTTTTGTTGCACTCTTGCCACCCTAGTTTCCATCATACCGGTGTTATGTTCCTTGATTTTGCGTTCCTTACGCGGTTGGGTGTTATGGGAACCCCTTGACAGTTCGCTTTGAATAAAACTCCTCCAGCAAGGCCCAACCTTGGTTTTACATTTTCCTAACAACCTATTACCCTTCCCTTGGGTCGGCCAACCCAAGGGTCATCTTTATTTTAACCCCCCGGGCCAGTGCTTGTCTAAGTGTTGGTCCGAACCGGGCAGCCTGCGGGCCACCTTGGGGCAACTCGAGGGTTGGTTTTACTCGTAGCTTGACCTATCCGGTGTGCCCTAAGAATGAGATATGTGCGACTCCTATCGGGATTTATCGGCACATCGGGCAGCTTTGCTGGTCTTGTTTTACCATTGTCGAGATGTCTTGTAACCGGGATTCCGAGACTGATCGGGTCTTCCCGGGAGAAGGAATATCCTTCGTTGACCATGAGAGCTTGTGATGGGCTAAGTTGGGACACCCCTGCAGGGTTTGAACTTTTGAAAGACGTGCCCGCAGTTATGTGGCAGATGGGAATTTGTTAATGTCCGATTGTAGAGAACTTGACACTTAACTTAGTTAAAATGCATCAACCGCGTGTGTAGCCGTGATGGTCTCTTTCGGGCGGTGTCTGGGAAGTGAACGCGGTTCTTGTGTTATGCTTGAACGTAAGTAGTTTCAGGATCACTTCTTGATCACTTCTAGTTCAGGACCATTGCGTTGCTTCTCTTCTCGCTCTTATTTGCATAAGTTAGCCACCATACATGCTTAGTGCTTGCTGCATGCTCCACCTCACTAACTTCTCCTACCCATAAGCTTAAATAGTCTTGATCTCGTGGGTGTGAGATTGCTGAGTCCTCGTGGCTCACAGATACTTCCAAACAGTTGCAGGTGCTGATGATACCAATGCAGGTGACGCAACCAAGCTCAAGTGGGAGCTCGATGAAGATCTTGTTTGTTGTGTGGTATCGTTTCCTGTTGATTAGTAGTGGAGCCCAGTTGGGGCGATCGGGGATCTAGCATTAGGGGTTGTCTTATTTTATTTTGGTTTCGTAGTCGGACCTTGATTGTATTCTGGATGATGTAATGCTATATTTATGTATTGTGTGAAGTGGCGATTGTAAGCCAACTCTTTATCTCTTTCTTATTAAGTACATGGGATGTGTAAAGATTACCCCTCTTGCAACATGCCTACAATGCGGTTATGCCTCTAAGTCGTGCTCCGACACGTGGGAGATATAGCCGCATTGTGGGTGTTACAAGGGCCTTGGTGTAGTGTCCTTTGTTATCTAGTTGTCAGCTCAAATATATGTTGTTTGGCCGTTGCCTATGCGACGAATGATCCCTTACTTTAGCAAGTCCCACCCTTCAATTATCGATCTTGGGATGGTCTGCTTTCGAGCTCCGCCTCGATAATGTTTCCCTCAGGAAAATATGAGGCCTTTAAAATTCTGGCACTCAAAGTGTTCGGTTGTTGCATTAATCTCCAGGTTTGTCTGGCTAGTAGTGCAAGGTTAAAAATCTCGAGATCTTTAAAACCAAGCCCTCCCAGACTTTTGGGTCTTGTCATAATGTCCCATGAAACCCATGGTGGTTTTCGCTCTCCCTGTTTACATCCCCACCAAAACTTACGTATGATGGATTTGATATGATCACATAAACCCCTCGGGAGCTTAAAACACGACATAGAGTACACCAGAATTGCCTGAGCCACCGATTTAATGAGAACATCCTTTCCTCCAGCAGAAAGGCATTTGCTCATCCATCCTTTCACCTTGTCCCACACTCTATCGCTCAGATATTTGAAAGTTCCCTTCTTTGAGTGCCCCACATCTGACGGCATCCCCAAGTACCCGTCACTCAAAGATTCATTAGGAACATTAAGGAACCCTTTGACAGCATTACGAACTATCTCAGGGCAGCCCCTACTGAAAAATATGGAGGACCTCTCTTTATTAACTCTTTGGCCCGAGGCCATGCAATAAGCATCCAATAGGTTTGATACCTCTTCAGCTCCATTAATGCTTGCCCTAAAAAACAGCAGGCTATCATCCGCGAATAAAAGATGGTTCACCGCCGGCGCCGACGGTGCCACCCTAATGCCGCTGAGCTGGGATGACTGGTTCTAAGACTTTAATAGGCACGAAAGGCCCTCCGCTGCTAACAAGAAAAGATATGGAGAGATAGGATCTCCCTGTCGAATGTCACGTGTTGGCTTTAACACTTCTGATTTGTTGCCATTGAACATCACTGAAAAAGAAACTGAGCTCACCATATTCATGATCACATTGATCCATGGTGCAGCAAAGGCCAGCTTCTCCATTATCGATCTCAAGTAAGAGCACTCCACACGGTCATAGGCTTTCATCATGTCAAGTTTCAGTGCACAAAAACTATTACTCCTCGCCCTGTTCCTCTTCATGAAATGCAAACATTCATAGGCAAAGATTATGTTGTCAGTTATTAGTCTCCTAGGTACAAAGGCCGACTGTTCCTCTGAAATAATATCCGAGAGGATCTGCTTGAGAAGGTTTGAAAGCACCTTTGAGGCAATCTTATAGAATACATTGCACAAGCTTATAGGTCTAAACTGAGAAAGTAATGTGGGATTGGTTACCTTTGGGATCAGCACCAACAAAGTATCATTTATGCAAGCATGGCTCTCTTCTCCCCTCACAATGCCCAAAACAGATTTTGTGACCGCTTCTCCACATATGTCCCAATGCCTCTGGAAGAAATGAGCAGGGAAACCATTGGGTCCCGGGGCTTCCGTAGGAAACATTTGGAAGAGCGCCACCTTGACTTCTTTTGCATCGTACGGGCCATTAGAATGTTGTTCATAGCAGCGGTAACCCAAACTAGAACGTGCTCAAGTACCTCCGCTACCCTCTGGACACCCTCTGATGTATATAGATTTTTATAAAACTCTAATACCATCTGTCGCATCTCGGTCAAGTCGTTCGTGAGCTGTCCGTTTGGACGTTGGAGGGCTTTGATCAAGTTCTTCCTTCGCCTCATGGATGCTCTCATGTGAAAGAAGTGGGAATTCCGGTCACCCGCAGCAAGCCATTCGATTCAGGAACGTTGCCTCCACATCAGTTCCTCACGCAAATAGAGCTCAATTAAGCGGTCATTAATTTTTATCTCCGCATGTGAAGGGCCTGTTCGTGCCACATCACTCTGTAGGCGCTCAAGTTCCTTATTTAAGCTTCTAATATCACCTCTGACACTCCCAAAAGTTGTCTTGGACCGATCACCAAGATTGTTTGCAAGTGCATTAAGCTTGGCTTGGACTTCCGCGACCGTTAGATTGTGGATGTTCGCCTCCCATGCAAGCTGGACGGTGGGCTTCAAGTCGGGGTGAGTATCCCACATTACTGCATACCAGAACTGCTTTTTCCTCTTTGTTCCACTCGGTGGTGGGGTTAGTTGTAGCAATATTGGCGACTGGTCTGGCATTGCTGATATTAGATGTTCCACTATAGCACCAGGAAATTGGTCACACCACTCAACCAAGCCAAGGGCTCTGTCAAGTCTGACTCGTGTAAAAGAGCCTCCAACAACTCTCTTTTCATATGTCCACCTTGTCCCTTTATATACGAGATCAACCAAACCACAAACATCAACGGCTTCCCTAAAACCTTGAATTTGTGCTCGACTTCTTGTTGAGTATGTATTTTGTGTTGCATGTATATTGGAGTTGTGGCCCACCTCCTAGTCCTGTATAATTGAGGCAGAGACCTACCCTGTAATTATATATACGCCCACCAGCACCCCATCAATACAACGACTATTGTATTGCAAACTCTCCATCTACATGGTATCATCCTTTTCGTTCCAACCCTAGGGTCGCCAACGCCGCTGTGCCTCCTTGCGCCGCCGCCGCACCCCACCATCGTTGCACCCCGCGGCTGCCGCGCCCCTCCTTCCCCTATCCTGTGCCGCGCCGCCCGTGCATGCCGCTTCCGCCAGCCCCGCGTGCCACCCGTAGTCACTGCCGCGCGCCTCCTCCATCGCGCCGCCGCCCGCTGCCTCCCGCCGCGCACCCCAATGCCGCTGCCCCGTCCTCCCTGCAGTCGCGCCTCTCACCCTGCCGCCGCACCCCCTGCCGCTGTTGTCCTTCTCCTCCTCTCCCACAAAAATAGAATAAAAAACTAACCCTAGCCACGCCGCCATGTCCTCCCCAGGCTCCTCCACGACCCGCTCGTCGAACCCCTTCGCCGGCCCCGAGCCCTCCGCCGCAGCCATCCGTGACCTCAACATTGAGGCCCGGGTCCCTATCCATCTCGACAGCTCCGGCATGTCATACTACACGTGGAAGACCTACTTCAACCTTATCTTCCGTGAGTACTATCTCACCGAGCACATCGACGGTTCCGTGGACAGCGAGTTGATGTCTACTACACAACCGTCTTCTTGTAGACGTTGTTGGGCCTCCAAGTGCAGAGGTTTGTAGGACAGTAGAAAATTTCCCTCAAGTGGATGACCTAAGGTTTATCAATCCATGGGAGGTGTAGGATGAAGATGGTCTCTCTCAAACAACCCTGCAACCAAATAGCAAAGAGTCTCTTCTGTCCCCAACACACCCAATACAATGGTAAATTGTATAGGTGCACTAGTTCGGTGAGGAGATGGTGATACAAGTGCAATATGGATGGTAGATATAGGTTTTTGTAATCTGAAAATATAAAAACAGCAAGGTAACTAATGATAAAAGTGAGCACAAATGGTATTGCACTGCTTCGAAACAAGGCCTAGGGTTCATACTTTCACTGGTGCAAGTTCTCTCAACAATAATAACATAATTGGATCATATAACTATCCCTCAACATGCAACAAAGAGTCACTCCAAAGTCACTAATAGCAGAGAAAAAATGAAGAGATTATTGTAGGGTACGAAGCCACCTCAAAGTTATTCTTTCTGATCAATCCATTGGGCTATTCCTATAAGTGTCACAAACAGCCCTAGAGTTCGTAGTAAAATAACACCTTAAGACACAAATCAACCAAAACCCTAATGTCACCTAGATACTCCAATGTCACGTCAAGTATCCGCGGGTATGATTATATGATATGCATCACACAATCTCAGATTCATCTATTCAACCAACACAAAGAACTTCAAAGAGTGCCCCAAAGTTTCTACCGGAGAGTTAAGATGAAAACGTGTGCCAACCCCTATGCATAAGTTCACGAGGTCGCGGAACTCGCAAGTTGATCACCAAAACATACATCCAATGGATCACGTGAATATCCCATTGTCACCACAGATAAGCACGTGCAAGACATGCATCAAGTGTTCTCAAATCCTCAAAGACTCAATCCGATAAGATAAATTCAAAGGGAAAACTCAATCCATTACAAGAGAGTAGAGGAGAAACATCATAAGATCCAACTATAATAGCAAAGCTCGTGATACATCAAGATCGTGCCGAATCAAGAACACGAGAGAGAGAGAGATCAAACACATAGCTACCGGTACATACCCTTAGCCCCGAGGGTGAACTACTCTCTCCTCGTCATAGAGAGCGCCGGGATGATGAAGATGGCCACCGGTGATAGATCCCCCCCTCCGTCAGGGTGTCGGAACGGGTCTAGATTGGTTTTAGGTGGCTACGAAGGCTTGCGGCGGCGAAACTCCCGATCTAGGTTATTTTCTGAAAGTTTGGGGATATTTAAGAGGTGTTGGCGTCAGGAACAAGTCAGGGGGGTCCATGAGGCGGCCACGAGGCAGGGGGCACGCCCAGGGGGTAGGGCGTGCCCCCACCCTCGTGGTGGCGTCGGGGCTCTTCCGGTCCATCTCCAATGCTCCGTGGGCTTCTTCTGGTCCAAAAATGATCTCCATAAATTTTCAGGTCAATTGGACTCCGTTTGATATTCCTTTTCTGCGATACTCAAAAACAAGGAAAAACCAGAAACTGGCACTTGCTCTAGGTTAATAGGTTAGTCCCAAAAATCATATAAAATAGCATATAAATGCATATAAAACATCCTAGAAGGATAATATAATAGCATGGAACAATAAAAAATTATAGATACGTTGGAGACGTATCAAGCATCCCCAAGCTTAATTCCTACTCGTCCTTGAGTAGGTAAATGATAAAAGGAGAATTTTTGATGTGCAATGCTACCTAACATATTCATCAATGTAATCTTCTTTATTGTGGCAAGAATATTCAGATCCGAAAGATTCAAGACAAAAGTTTAATATTGACATAAAAATAATAATACTTCAAGCATACTAACCAAGCAATTATGTCTTCTCAAAATAACATTGCCAAAGAAAGCTTATCCCTACAAAATCATATAGTTTGGCCATGCTTCATTTTCGTCACACAAAATTCTCCCATCATGCACAACCCCGATGACAAGCCAAGCAATTGTTTCATACTTTAATATTCTCAAACTTTTTCAACTTTCACACAATACATGAGCGCGAGCCATGGACATAGCACTATAGGTGGAACAGAATATGATGATGGAGGTTAGATGACCCACAAGTGTAGGGGATCTATCATAGCCTTTTCGATAAGTAAGAGTGTCGAACCCAACGAGGAGTAGAAGGAAATGATAAGCGGTCTTCAGCAAGGTATTCTCCGCAAGCACTGAAATTATCAGTAACAGATAGTTTTGTGATAAGGTAATTTTGTAACAGGTAACAAGTAATAAAAGTAAATAAGGTGCAGCAATATGGCCCAATCCTTTTTGTAGCAAAGGACAAGCCTGGACAAACTCTTGTATAAAGGAAAGCGCTCCCGAGGACACATGGGAATTATCATCAAGCTAGTTTTCATCACGTTCATATGATTCGCGTTTGGTACTTTGACAATTTGATATGTGGGTGGACCGGTGCTTGGGTACTGTCCTTCCTTGGGCAAGCATCCCACTTATGATTAACCCCTATTGCAAGCATCCGCAACTACAACAGAAGTATTAAGGCAAACCTAACCATAGCATGAAACATATGGATCCAAATCAGCCCCTTACGAAGCAACGCATAAACTAGGGTTTAAGCTTCTGTCACTCTAGCAACCCATCATCTACTTATTACTTCCCAATGCCTTCCTCTAGACACAAACAATGGTGAAGTGGCATGTAGTCGACGTTCACATGACACCACTAGAGGAAAGACAACATACATCTCATCAAAATATCGAACGAATACCAAATTCACATGACTACTTATAGCAAGATTTCTCCCATGTCCTCAGGAACAAACGTAACTACTCACAAAGCATATTCATGTTTATAATCAGAGGGATATAATATGCATAATGGATCTGGACATATGATCTTCCGCCAAGTAAACCAACTAGCATCAACTACAAGGAGTAATCAACACTACTAGCAACCCACAGGTACCAATCTAAGGTTTGGATACAAAGATTGGATACAAGAGATGAACTAGGGTTTGAGATGAGATGGTGCTGGTGAAGATGTTGACGGATATTGACCCCCTCCCGATGAGAGGATCGTTGGTGATGACGATGGTGATGATTTCCCCCTCCCGGAGGGAAGTTTCCCCGGCAAAACAGCTCCGCCGGAGCCCTAGACTAGTTCCGCCAATGTTCCTCCTCGTGGCGGCGGAGTTTCTTCCCGAAAGCTTGCCTATGATTTTTCCTCGATGAAAGACTCCATATAGCCAAAGATGGGCATCAGAGGGTGTGACGCCCCAAGACCGGAGCTTCAGATGCCTTCCGTGGTTTTCGGGTTTCGTCGTGTGTATTGTTTGGTTCTTTGCATCATGTGCATTGCATCATGTCATCATGCAACCCGTTTTAAAACTCACTTAAATAAATTGCATGGATCTTCGGTCCATTTAAACCGAGGGAACTCACATGGTGGTTTCTCTTTAAAACATATCCTCCCGATAGTAGGGAGCTATATTCATTATTTCTTTAATTTTAAATTCACTATAACACACGTGCAAATCCTAATGCCTTTGTTATCACAACCCTTGGCCTTGAACTTAGTCCGTAAATTCTTTCGTCATTTTCTGGAGCTCCACCAAAAATCCGAACATTTTTGGACCTTCCTTTTACCAAGTCCCAGTTCAAACCCTTTCGAAGTAAATTCAAATGAGTTTGAATTTGTATCTTTCAATCTTGCCGTTTCTATTTTTCTTGGGTCAAACTCATTTTTGTGAGTCCGGGAAATTTATCCGCGAGTCCAACTTCGTTCCCTAATCCCCCCTCTTTATTTCTTTTTCTTCTCTTGTTTTCTGTTAAAGAAATAATAAGAGAGAGGGAAGGAGAGAGCAGCCCAGCAGGCCTCTGGCCACTTCCCTCCCCACGCTGGTCGACCTCCTAGGCCCAGCCGTAGTCAGGCCTACCCACCTTGGGCCATGGCCCATCTATATATCCCCTCAAACCCTAGCCCAGAACACCCCCCTTCCGACCCCCTGGTCTCTCCCCCTCGCTTTCCCCTTGTGCCGCCAGGGAGGACCGAGCCCGATCCCATCTCTCCCCATCGAACCTTCCCCTCGCACGCAGGAGCCTTCGTCCTCCTCCTGCGCCGCCCTGCAATCAGAGAAGGAGGGAGAGTTCCACACGCATAGGACTACGCCCTCGATCTTCCCTCATCTCCCTCCTTCAGCCGATCCTCGTCTCTCCCTCATCTTCCTCGAAACCCTCCCATGGCGCTGCACCATTACCCCGAGCTCGCGACTTCTCCGCTCCCCCTTCCATGCTCCAGCGCTACGCCACTGCATCCTTTCTGCGCGTCGTGCCCGAGACCCTGCGAGCCTCCCGCTCGTCCGCCGTGCCTCCTCTCCTCTGCATCGTCTCCCCATCACCATGGCCTATTTCGCCTCGCCGCTGCTGCTCTGCTTCGCTCCGCCTCCCTGCATACAAGCACCAAGTGCCGCCACTCGTCGACCTCCTCTGCTCCAGTCGTGGACAGCCCCTGCCTCGTTCGACCACCACCATCGCGCCCTGCTGCCGCTGCTCTTCTCGCGTGCCGCCTGACCTGCGCTGCTGCAGCTTCGCGCTTGCTGCCGTGCCTTGCTGCTGCTTCGTCCGACCGCGGACGACCTCCGTCGAGCTTGCCCGGCCACCTACGACCTTGGCATGGCCCTTCCTCGACTAGCATCCTCCTCCTGCCGGCCGTTTTCATGGGTTCGGGGAGCCCCAAGTCATGTTCGTGGCCTCGTTGGCTGTTGATGCTACGTTGTTGACTTTCTCCATCGTCTATCGGGGCTCGTCAAACCCTGTACCCGGAGCCCAAGTCAGAAGAATCCGTGGACGTGCTTCTCACTTGTGCCATTTTGGATCATCAAGAACGTTTCGGGATTCACCAAGTACCATTATGCCCGGAGGCCACGGATTCGTGAAGTTCCACTACCGTTGCAAGAACCGAGACCGGCAAGTCCGAAGACCCAAGTACCATGACGCCAAGTACCTGGACGACGAGGACCGCCAAGTTCGTCTTCCGCCGTCTCCGAAATCGTCAAGTACCGCTATGAGATGTGCAACTACTTCCACGACGAAACAAGAACAACTACCACCGTTGAAGGTCATCAAGTGAACATCTACCGACGACGTGTACGACCTACTCCGTGAACGTGTACTACTATGTTCGGAGACCTCGAACCCGTCATGTCCGACAACGTTTGTGTACAACTACCGACGATGTGCATGTTGCCAAGTACCCTCTCCGGACCGTCATGTTCGACTACAAATAAACATGTACCACTACCATCGTCGAGATCGCGAGAACCTCTACCATCGACCCTAGAGCATGCGAGATCGACTACTTCCACTACCGCCATCGCGAGAACGCCTACTTCCGCTACTATCGAACCCAATCCGCTTCGGAGATGAACGCTTCGAAGGTATAACCTTGAGACGACGTCTGTGAATGAATGCTTGCGATGTTTGAGATGCTCGTGTTTGCACCGTGTCCAAATTGTCACTCGTTCCCTTGTCGCCAACTCATGGGACACCCGGAATCCGGGAACGCTCCACCATCTTTTGCCCGCATCGGCACTTCTCCTTTGCATCGGTGTCTCAATCGAATTACCGGAGCCGGAATGTTGCCGTGGCACCATTTCCGTTGTCGTTGCTGTGGCACCCCTTTCGTTTCCGCCACGATGACAAATGCCTCATATCTTATCATGCCAACATTTTCATAAAAATTGCATAAACTTGAATATGTCATCCGCATCATGTTAACAACTTTAAGATGTTTAAAATTGTTGTTTGCTTTAAATTGCTAATGCACATGAGGATATACCAGAATTGTTGTTGTTGTTTCCGACCTCATTTAAAATGCCTAGCTGTGTATTTTCACTCATGTTTCACCTCTTGCCATGTTAACCAACCTTTAATATTGTTGAGTACTTAACCGGGAGAGAACTAAATAATTGATGTGGTGTTCCATCAATATGCATCCCGATGCATATTGAGCTCCACTTAATTTGTAGTTTTGTTTGTGCACTTTGCCATGCCATGCCGCATTAAACCGGACATGCATCTTAATTGTTTGCGCATCATGCCATGTCATGTGATGGTTGTTTACTATGTTGTTTGCTTCTTTCCGGTGGTGGTGCTTCGGGTTAGTTCCGATAACGCCGCGTTTGTGAGGATTCGTTCGTCTATGTCCATTTGTCTTCTTCATGGACTCGTTCTTCTTCCTTGTGGGATCTCAGGCAAGATGAGCATATCCTCGAAATCACTTCTATCTTTGCTTGCTAGATGCTCGCTCTTTTGCTATGCCTATGCCGCGATACCTACCACTTGCTTATCATGCCTCCCATATTGTTAAGCCAAGCCTCTAACACGCCTTGTCCTAGCAAACTGGTGTTTGGCTATGTTACCGCTTTGCTCAACCCCTCTTATAGCGTTGTTAGTTGCAGGAGAAGTTTGGAGTTTGTTCCTTGTTTGGAACATGGATATTTTGTTGGGATATCACAATATCTCTTATTTAATTAATGCATCTATATACTTGGTAAAGGCTGGAAGGCTCGGCCTTATGCCTCGTGTTTTGTTCCTCTCTTGCCGCCCTAGTTTCCGTCATATCGGTGTTATGTTCCCGGATTTTTGTGTTCCTTACACGGTTGGGTTATAATGGGAACCCCTTGACAGTTTGCTTTGAATAAAAATCCTCTAGCAAGGCCCAACCTTGGTTTTACCATTTGCCTCACCACCACCTACTTTTCCCTTGGGAGTCGCTCTCTCGAGGGTCATCTTTTTTTAACCCCCCCGGGCCAGTGCTTCTCTAAGTGTTGGTCCGAACCGAGTAGACTGCGGGGCCACCTCGGGGCAACTTAAGGGTTGGTTTTACTTGTAGGATGTCTCATCTAAGTGTGCCCTGAGAACGAGATATGTACAGCTCCTATCCGGATTTGTCGGCACATTCCGGCGGCTTTGCTGGACTTGTTTTACCATTGTCAAGGATGTCTTGTAACCGGGATGCCAAGTCTGATCGGATTGTCTTGGGAGAAGGAATATCCTTCGTTGACCGTGAGAGCTTGTGATGGGCTAAGTTGGGACACCCCTGCTGGCATTGAACTTTCGAAAGCCGTGCCCGCGGTTATGGGCAAATGGGAATTTGTTAATTTCTGGTTGTAGAAAACCTAAAGTTGATCTTAATTAAAATACATCAACCGCGTGTGTAACCGTGATGGTCTCTTCTCGGCGGAGTCCGGGAAGTGAACACTGTGTTGGAGTAATGCTTGATGTAGGTTGTTCAAGGATCACTTCTTGATCATAGTTGTTCGACCGTGCTTTTGCCTTCTCTTCTCGCTCTCATTTGCGTATGTTATCCACCATATATGCTAGTCGCTTGCTGCAGCTCCACCTCATACCTTTTACCCTTCCTATAAGCTTAAATAGTCTTGATCGCGAGGGTGTGAGATTGCTGAGTCCCTGTGACTCACAGTTACTTCCAAAACCAGTTTGCAGGTGCCGATGAAACCGTGCAGGTGACGCTACTGAGCTCAAGGAGGAGCTCGATGAAGACCGTGTTTGTTTGGTTGTTCCGTTTTTCTTTTGATCAGTACTGGAGCCCAGTTGGGATGATCGGGGATCTGTGTAGCATTTGGGGTAGTCTTCTTTTATTTTGGTTCCGTCAACAGACCTTGATTGTATCTGGTTGATGTAATGCTTTATTCATGTATTGTGTGAAGTGGCGGTTGTAAGCCAACTATGTACCTCCTTTCTTATTCATTACATGGGTTGTTGTGAAGATTACCTCACTTGCGATATTGCTTTCAATGCGGTTATGCCTCTAAGTCGTGCTTCGACACGTGGGAGATATAGCCGCATCGAGGGCATTACAAGTTGGTAATCAGAGCCTTCCCCGACCTTAGGAGCCCCCTGCTTTATCGAATCGCTGGCGTTGTTGAGTCTAGAATTTTTTTTTGAGTCATTTAGGTATATATATATCGGAGAGTAGGATTCTTTTTACTCCTCAGTCCCTTCGTCGCTCTGGTGAGGCATCCTGACGTAGAGTTTTGACTCTTCTCTTCTCAAATTTCACTAAAAAAATTTAGGATCACGCAGGTATCTTGGAATCGTTCCGATGGTTTTGTGACGAGAACATTGTTCTTGGTGCCTCCTGACATTTAGGGGTTGTGGCAGTGTCCCGGGGAGTTGAGCTCCGAGGTGTTGTCGTCACAAATTTATCACTGCAGTTCTGGAATACCTGAGTTTCGCCGACATCGAAAATCTCTTTTATGCAGTTGTTGGTGAGATAACCTCGACACCACCCAGTACTGGGGCGGGAGTTCGGGAGTATTGCCATAACTTGTATAACGGATGCTTAAGGTTGAGGTAAACGATTTCCGAAGGTTTCTTGGTTATGTGTTGAAGGATGGATACAGCTGGATGTAGGATTTGCTAGTTTTGGGTGAGATATTATGCTTCCCGTGTATCCCCAACACCTGATTGCATAACCGGATAGTGTCGGGAGTTTATAAGTGGGAATTCAAGTAGCTCTTAGGATATCTTTCCGACAGATGTATGATATGAAATTGGGGTTCGACGTCTAGTGGTCCGCCTATTCACGGTTGGTTTTACAGTGGTCTTGTTGTGTCTTAAAGAGTCCTTGGCTATGCTGACTCAGGGACGCTTTGTATGTCATGTGCACTGCCTTGTACATGATGGTGCTGTACGATCGAGCCCGTGTAGGCCCCACCACAAAAACTTCGGACGAAATCTCTATCATATGTTTGTTCCGGCTTATTTTGCAAGCCAATCCTTTGTTTTGTTTTGAGTTGTGGTATTCGAGTTGCTTCGAAGTCAAATGTTGATTCCATACTTTTCCTAAGCGGTGCTCTCATACCTCTATGTGAATACAAATCCTTCATGATAATCGAGATTGTCATGTCAATTCTTTTCAACCGGCGTGTCTCTCTTCAAGTGGATCCGTTCATTTCAACATCTGCAAGATCAAGTATCAGTTCTTCTCAACGGTGTTCATTTCTTCCGTCTCCAAGTTGCCTTTGTTTTTCCCCCCCCCCCCCCCCCTTTTTTTTCAAGGAACCCAATTTCTCAATCAAGTATCCATTTTATTCATGTGAAGACTCTTCATTCTTGTCTTTGAATGTTCTTATCCGGCGATTCTCATGAATATACTAACGGAGCCTCAAGTTCATCATCTTTTGCTCTTTTTCTTCTCCGGTGGAACCAAATTCAAGCTTTTGGTGTTTCTTTATCCTTTCCTCGTTTCTAATGCTTTCTCATGCCGGTGCATCTCTCAACTATCCACTTCTCGCTATTCAATTGTTCCGGAGTGCTGAGGATATCTCGAAGATTCGTGTTTCCACCATGCATTCGTTCAAGCTCTTTCGAGGATGTTATCTCATTCAAGCCATTTATTTCAACCGGCGCAATCTTCCTTTTAAATCGTTCTACGGTGTATCTTTTGAGTGGGCCCTAACCCACAGGTCTTTTTCCAGGATCTTACATGACTCTTCTAATTTTTCCGGAGCTATCCTAAATTCTTCTCAAAGTTTGATGTAAGAATGAGTTATCATCAGTCAAATGCCTTTCTCCAAGATCTGTCAATTTTTTTTTTCATCGTTGACTCAACCTCTTCGCTTTTGATTCTTCTGGAGTGTTTAAATAATTCATGGTGGTGTTTCTCGTCGTCTTTCTCTACTTTTGAAGACCGAAGAAGAATTTTTCCTCCATATCTTACTCCATTCTCTTCAAGATTCGTGATTCTAGCTTGTTGCCATCCTCTCATAATTATTTTCAATTGTGGGAATTCTTTTCACCCATCCGGAGCAATTCAAGATTCTTTTCAGTTTGATTCTCCGAAGCCCATCATTTCAGAAGACTTATTCATTCTTAGCTTTCAGCTATCATTCTCTAATTCTTACCAGTGCATCGTTCAAGTGATCTCTAATCAGTTTGTGATCCCTTCATTCTCATGTATCTAGATTGTCTCAACTTTGTTCGTTCATTTGCTAATTCTTACCGGTGATTCATCATTTACTTCGTTCATTTAATTCTTACGGTGGTTCGCTCAAGATTCTTCTTCCTTCTTTTATCATATCAATTCATTCGTTGTTCCAATCCTACCGGCGGTTCATTGAAGACCTTTCCAAGTTGACACTATATCTATCTTAATCCTTTCTACAAGAATAAGTAGTATGCTAAATCCATTGTTTGTCATCAATTTAAATTGGTGAAGGATAAGCATAATGTAATTCTTATTCTTGTTCCATCGACTAAATTCAATTCCTTATTCTGGAGGTTCATCAAATTCTTGATTTCAATTGTGTCATCTTCTCTTTTTCCCGGAGTTCCAAGCTCTCGCAATTATATAATCATGGAGATCCATCTAAATCATTACAAGGTTTCACTTTGTGTTTTCAACTTCTCTTCCCTTTCGTTTGATCATTCTTTTGTTACCGGAGTTCTTCATAAAGGTTCTACATGATGGTTCATCAAGGATTTAATTCCTTCTCAAAGTGTTCATCAAGATTCTTTTCAGAGGAGCTCAAGCATTCTTCTTCTTGCTATCCGGAGTGCAATTCTTTCTTCCGTATCATTGGAGGTGGTATTATGTCATTCTTGATAACTTGAGTTCATGTTTCATGATTCACATGTTGTTAAGAATGAGGTATTTTAAATCCACCAATCTCTTTGTTGGAGTTATCTTGTGTCATGTTTCACCTATAGCCTTCCCTAAGGATTGTTGCTATTTATGGTGCTTATAAATGATCCAAGTTCTTCATTTATCCTATCGGTGAGATAAGTTTCTCGTCTCCTTGTTCTTATCAATCGAATCTTATTTTCGCTAGTGGCAGAATTTCACCTTAAGTTTTGAGATGTTTTCAAAAGCCCACAAGCAGCCTTTTGCTTTCGTTGTTGATTTTCCAACAACTCCGTTCAATACTTCTTTCTAAGGATGCTTCTCAAATTCTATTGTGGTAGAAGATGTCATTTTCTTCTCAACTCTTTCCTTTCCAATGATCCAACTTCTATTATTTTATTTCAGAGGCATTGTGATGATGCTCTTTTCGACCCATCATCTTGTTTGTCAAGATCATGTTCTATTCCTTCCATTTACAGTCGAAGTGCTGTCCAAATTATATCATTCTTTTCCCTTCTCTATCTTGTTTTAACCGGAGTGTCATGTCTATCATTCCTCTTCTAACCAGAGTCTCATCCAAGTGCTTTCGTTTGGCAAGTTTATATTCTTTACCTTCCATGTCCAACCGGAGTGTTGTTGTAATTGATCTTTATTGTTCCTTATACATCTCACTTCATCCGGAGTGCTTGCATGTACTTCTTATCCTTGGTGACACTTTTCTTATGTCTCTCAACCTTCAAGGTTCTAGTAATGTTTCTTGTTCCTCTTTCCTAACGGAGTGTTTTCAACTTTGTTCACCTTTGTTGTTTTCTTTCTTTCAATTGTTTAACCTCTCAAGGTTCTTTGGTTTCACTCATTTGTCAAAGAAGCAACTTAGTTTTACCTCTTCTCTTTCTCTTCCGTTTTCCCTCCGGTGCCATCCTAGATCTCGGGACGAGATCCTCTCGTAGTGGTGGAGTGTTGTGACGCCCCAAGACCGGAGCTTCAGATGCCTTCCGTGGTTTCCGGGTTTCGTCGTGTGTATTGTTTGGTTCTTTGCATCATGTGCATTGCATCATGTCATCATGCAACCCGTTTTAAAACTCACTTAAATAAATTGCATGGATCTTCGGTCCATTTAAACCGAGGGAACTCACATGGTGGTTTCTCTTTAAAACATATCCTCCCGATAGTAGGGAGCTATATTCAATATTTCTTTAATTTTTAAATTCACTATAACACACCTGCAAATCCTAATGCCTTTGTTATCACAACCCTTGGCCTCGAACTTAGTCCGTAAATTCTTTCGTCATTTTCTGGAGCTCCACCAAAAATCCGAACATTTTTGGACCTTCCTTTTACCAAGTCCCAGTTCAAACCCTTTCGAAGTAAATTCAAATGAGTTTGAATTTGTATCTTTCAATCTTGTCGTTTCTATTTTTCTTGGGTCAAACTCATTTTTGTGAGTCTGGGAAATTTATCCGCGAGTCCAACTTCGTTCCCTAAACCCCCCTCTTTATTTTTTTCTTCTCTTGTTTTCTGTTAAAGAAATAATAAGAGAGAGGGAAGGAGAGAGCAGCCCAGCAGGCCTCTGGCCACTTCCCTCCCCACGCTGGTGGACCTCCTAGGCCCAACCGCAGTCAGGCTTACCCACCTTGGGCCAAGGCCCATCTCTATATCCCCTCAAACCCTAGCCCAGAACACCCCCTCCCGACCCCCTAGTTTCTCCCCCTCGCTTTCACCTTGCGCCGCCAGGGAGGACCGACCCCATCCCATCTCTCCCCATCGAACCTTCCCCTCGCACGCAGGAGCCTTCGTCCTCCTCCTGCGCCGCCCTGCAATCAGAGAAGGGGGGAGAGTTCCACACGCATAGGGCTGCGCCCTTGATCTTCCCTCATCTCCCTCCTTCAGCTGATCCTCGTCTCTCCCTCATCTCCCTCGAAACCCTCCCATGGCGCTGCACCATTGCCCCGAGCTTGCGACTTCTCCGCTCCCCCTTCCATGCTCCAGCGCTGCGCCACTGCATCCTTGCTGCGCGTCGTGCCCGAGACCCTGCGAGCCTCCCGCTCGTCCGTCGTGCCTCCTCTCCTCTGCATCGTCTCCCCATCACCATGGCCTGTTTTGCCTCGCCGCTGCTGCTCTGCTTCGCTCCGCCTCCCTGCATACAAGCACCCAGCGCCGCCACTCGTCGACCTCCTCTGCTCCAGTCGTGGACAGCCCCTGCCTCGTTCGACCACCACCATCGCGCCCTGCTGCCGCTGCTCTTCTCGCGTGCCGCCTGACCTGCGCTGCTGCAGCTTCGAGCTTGCTACCGTGCCTTTCTGCTGCTTCGTCCGACCGCGGACGACCTCCATCGAGCTTACCCGGCCACCTTTGACCTCGGCGCGGCCCTGCCTCCACTAGCATCCGCCTCTTGCCGGCCGTTTTCATGGGTTCAGGGAGCCCCAAGTCATGTTCATGGCCTCGTTTGCTGTTGATGCTACGTTGTTGACTTTCTCCATCGTCTATCGAGGCTCGTCAAACCCTGTACCCGGAGCCCAAGTCGGAAGAATCCATGGACGTGCTTCTCACTTGTGCCATTTTGGATCATCAATAATGTTTCGGGATTCGCCAAGTACCATTACGCCCGGAGGCCACGGATCCGTGAAGTTCCACTACCGTCGCCGTGTATACGACAAGTTCGCGAGTACGACTACTTCCCACGACGACCTTGTACCACTACCATCGCAAGAACCGAGACCGGCAAGTCTGAAGACCCAAGTACCATGATGCCAAGTACTAGGACGACGAGGACCACCAAGTTCGTCTTCCGCCGTCTCCGAAATCGTCAAGTACCGCTATGAGATGTGCAACTACATCCATGACGAAACGAGAAGAACTACCGCCGTTGAAGGTCGTCAAGTGAACATCTACCGACGACGTGTACGACCTACTCCGTGAACGTGTACTACTACGTCCGGAGACCTCGAACCCGTCAAGTCTGACAACGTTTGTGTACAACTACCGACGATGTGCATGTTGCCAAGTACCCTCTCCGGACCTTCATGTTCAACTACCGATAAACATGTACCACTATCGTCGTCGAGATTGCGAGAACCTCTACTGTCGACCCTAGAGCATGCGAGATCGACTACTTCCACTACCGCCGTCGCGAGAACGCCTACTTCCACTACTATCGAACCCAATCCGCTTCGGAGATGAACGCTTCGAAGGTATAACCTCGAGACGACGTCCGTGAATGAATGCTTGCGATGTTTGAGATGCTCGTGTTTGCACCATGTCCAAATTGTCACTCGTTCCCTTGTCGCCAACTCATGGGACACCCGGAATCCGGGAACGCCCCACCATCTTTTGCCCGCATCCGCACTTCTCCTTTGCATCGGTGTCTCAATCGAATTACCGGAGCCGGAATGTCGCCGTGGCACCATTTCCGTTGTTGTTGCCGTGGCACCCCTTTCGTTTCTGCCACGATGACAAATGCCTCATATCTTATCATGCCAACATTTTCATAAGAATTGCATAAACCTGAATATGTCATCCGCATGATGTTAACAACTTTAAGATGTTTAAAATTGTTGTTTGCTTTAAATTGCTAATGCACATGAGGATATACCGGAACTGTTGTTGTTGTTTCTGGCCTCATTTAAAATGCCTAGCTGTGTATTTTCACTCATGTTTCACCTCTTGCCATGTTAACCAACCTTTAATATTGTTGAGTACTTCACCGGGAGAGAACTAAATAATTGATGTGGTGTTCCGTCAATATGCATCCCGATGCATATTGAGCTCCACTTAATTTGTAGTTTTGTTTGTGCACTTTGCCATGCCATGCCGCATTTAACCGGACATGCATCATAATTGTTTGCGCATCATGCCATGTCATGTGATGGTTGTTTACTATGTTGTTTGCTTCTTTTGGGTGGTGCTTTTTCTGGTTAGTTCCGATAACGCCGCGTTTGTGAGGATTCGTTCATCTACGTCCATTTGTCTTCTTCATGGACTCGTTCTTCTTCCTTGCGGGATCTCAGGCAAGATGACCATACCCTCGAAATCACTTCTATCTTTGCTTGCTAGATGCTTGCTGTTTTGCTATGCCTATGCCGCGATACCTACCACTTGCTTATCATGCCTCCCATATTGTTAAGCCAAGCCTCTAACCCACCTTGTCCTAGCAAACTGGTGTTTGGCTATGTTACCGCTTTGCTCAGCCCCTCTTATAGCGTTGTTAGTTGCAGGAGAAGTTTGGAGTTTGTTCCTTGTTTGGAACATGGATATTTTGTTGGGATATCACAATATCTCTTATTTAATTAATGCATCTATATACTTGGTAAAGGCTGGAAGGCTCGGCCTTATGCCTGGTGTTTTGTTCCACTCCTGCCGCCCTGGTTTCCGTCATATTGGTGTTATGTTCCCGGATTTTTGCGTTCCTTACACGGTTGGGTTATAATGGGAACCCCTTGACAGTTCGTTTTGAATAAAACTCCTCTATCAAGGCCCAACCTTGGTTTTACCATTTGCCTCACCACCACCTACTTTTCCCTTGGGAGTCGCTCTCTCGAGGGTCATCTTTTTTTAACCCCCCCGGGCCAGTGCTTCTCTAAGTGTTGGTCCGAACCGAGTAGACTGCGGGGCCACCTCGGGGCAACTTGAGGGTTGGTTTTACACGTGGATGTCTCATCTGAGTGTGCCCTGAGAACGAGATATGTGCAGCTCCTATCGGGATTTGTTGGCACATTCGGGCGGCTTTGCTGGACTTGTTTTACCATTGTCGAGGATGTCTTGTAACCGGGATGCCGAGTCTGATCGGATTGTCTTGGGAGAAGGAATATCCTTCATTGACCGTGAGAGCTTGTGATGGGCTAAGTTGGGACACCCCTGCAGGGATTGAACTTTCGAAAGTCGTGCCCGCGGTTATGGGTAGATGGGAATTTGTTAATGTCCGGTTGTAGAAAACCTGAAGTTGATCTTAATTAAAATACATCAACCGCGTGTGTAACCGTGATGGTCTCTTCTCGGCGGAGTCCGGGAAGTGAACACGGTGTTGGAGTAATGCTTGACGTAGGTTGTTCTAGGATCACTTCTTGATCATAGTTGTTCGACCGTGCTTTTGCCTTCTCTTCTCGCTCTCATTTGCGTATGTTAGCCACCATATATGCTAGTCGCTTGTTGCAGCTCCACCTCATACCTTTTACCCTTCCTATAAGCTTAAATAGTCTTAATCGCGAGGGTGTGAGATTGCTGAGTCCCTGTGACTCACAGTTACTTCCAAAACCAGTTTGCAGGTGCCGATGAAACCGTGCAGGTGACGCTACCGAGCTCAAGGAGGAGCTCGATGAAGACCGTGTTCGTTTGGTTGTTCCGTTTTTCTTTTGATCAATAGTGGAGCCCAGTTGGGACGATCGGGGATCTGTGTAGCATTTGGGGTAGTCTTCTTTTATTTTGGTTCCGTAGATGGACCTTGATTGTATCTGGTTGATGTAATGCTTTATTCATGTATTGTGTGAAGTGGCGATTGTAAGCCAACTATGTACCTCCTTGCTTATTCATTACATGGGTTGTTGTGAAGATTACCTCACTTGCGACATTGCTTTCAATGCGGTTATGCCTCTAAGTCGTGCTTCGACACGTGGGAGATATAGCCGCATCGAGGGCGTTACAGAGGGCCACCAGGGGGCCCACGAGGCAGGGGGCGCGCCCAGGGGGTAGGGCGCGCCCCCCACCCTCGTGGACGGTGGGTGGCCCCCTCTGGTACTTCTTTCGCCCTAATTTTTTTATATTCTGTTTCCATGGAGTTTCAGGACTTTTGGAGATGTGCAGAATAGGTCTCTAATATTTGCTCCTTTTCTAGCCCAGAATTCCAACTGCCGGCATTCCCCCTCTTCATGTAAACCTTGTAAAATAAGAGAGAAAAGGCATAAGTATTGTGACATAATGTGTAATAACATCCCATAATGCAATAAATATCGATATAAAAGCATGATGCAAAATGGACGTATCAACTCCCCCAGGCTTAGACCTCGCTTGTCCTCAAGCGAAAGCCGAAATTGAAAAATATGTCCACATGTTTAGAGATAGAGGTGCCGATAAAATAAAATACGGACATGAGGGCATCATGATCATTCTTAGAACATCAACGTATATATATATATTGTCATATGATCTCTTATGCTAAAGTAACAGTTCATTCACATACTCAAGTATGAATCAGAAACTTCATTGAAAACTAACAAACTATAATCTCAGTCATTGAAGCAATTGCAATTTATCATAACCTAGGAAAGAGTCAATATAAGAGCTTCTCAGCAAGTCCACATACTCAACTATCATTTAGTCTTTCACAATTGCTAACACTCATGCGATATTTATGGTTATGAAGTTTTAATCGGACACAGAGAAAGATAGGAGCTTATAGTTTTTGCCTCCCAACTTTTTACCTCAAGGGTAATGTCAACAATAATAGTTCATGAAAACTCACATCCAATTAGCTATATATACCTGGATATTTCCAACATATTTTGCTTGTCAAAGGATAAAATGTAAAAAGGAAAGGTGAAGATCACCGTGATTCTTTGCATGAAGTATAAGACAAGAACAAAAGATAGGCCCTTCACAGAGGGAAGCAGAGGTTGTCATGTGCTTTTATGGTTGGATGCACAAAATCTTAATGCGAAAGAACATCACTTTATATTGCCACTTGTGATATGGACCTTTATTATGCAGTCCGTCGCTTTTATTTCTTCCACATCACAAGATCGTATAAAGCTTATTTTCTCCGCACTAATAAATCATACATATTTAGAGAGCAATTTTTATTGCTTGCAACAATGACAACTTACTTGAACGACCTTACTCAATCCATAGGTAGATATGGTGGAATCTCATGGCAAAACTGGGTTTAGGGATATTTTGAAGCACAAGTAGTATCTCTACTTGGTGCAAAGATAATGGCTAGCAAGAGAGGGAAAGGCAAGCTCAACATGTTGGATGATCCATGACAATATAATTTATCTCAGATGTAAGAAAACATAACCCATTATGTTTTCTTCCTTGTCCAACATCAACTCTTTAGCATGTCGTATTTTAATGAGTGCTCACAATAATAAAAGATGTCCAAGATAGTATATTTATATGTGAAAACCTCTCTTTCCTTATTACTTCCTATTAATTGCAATGATGACCAAAACTATGCTTGTCAACTCTCAACAATTTTTATTCATCATACTCTTTATATGTGAAGTCATTACTCTCCATAAGATCCATATGATCTCTTTATTTCTTTTTATTTCTTTCTCTTCTATTCTATTTCCTCAAGATCATAGAAAGATAATCAAGCCCTTGACTCAACACTAATCTTTATTATATATGGCTCATGGACTCAATTACATAGAAGGATCATAAAGCAAAACTAAAAACTAGATCATATAAAAACTTTATTCTACTAAATCAAGATATTACCAAAAGGATTGAACTAAGAAAAATGATAAAGATAAAAGTGATGGTGATACGATACCGGGGCACTTCCCCAAGCTTTGCAGTTGCCAAGGGGAGTGCCCATACCCGATACTCAGTTATTCTTTGTTGGTGAAGGTGTTGTTGATAGCGTGTGCTTCTTCCTTAATTTGCGCTTGAGGGTAGTATTTTGCTCCCTTAGGTCCTCGATCTCCCGCTCAAGGCTTAATACCTTTTTGCATAGTTCTTGTTTGTTCTCCTGCAAGAGACGAAAAGGGATAAACTCGATCTTAGGTTTCCTTGCTCTATTGGGAAGTTTTGACTTTTTGAACTCCAAATGCATGTCCCCAGGATGAGGTAATGGGACTTCATCCTCATCTGAGCTCGTCTCCTCCTTTCTCCTAGGCTCATAGTCTTCTTCTTCTTCCGTGGTCCAACCACAATGCTCCAAGTCCCCGTAGACCTTATGATCTGCAAGGTAATCAGCCACATAGCTTTCTCCCTCCGAATCTTGGGATGACATATTGCTCTAATCTGCAGCAGAAACCGCTCGAAACAAAAACAGAGGATATTTGCATAATACGGTGGTCAAAACCTTCGGGAGGTTATATAATGAATTTTTACTGACCAAAATAAGTATCGTGCAAGAAAACGGAGTCCGAAGAGCACACGGGGTGCCCATGAGGCAGGGGGCGCGCCCAGGGGGTAGGGCGCACCCTCCACCCTCGTGGAATCCCCGTGTCCTTCCTGGACTGCTTCTTATTTTCATATTTTCTTAAATATTCCAAAACGGAGAAAAATTGCCATTAGAACTGTTTTGGAGTCGGTTTACTTACCGTACCACGTACCTATTCCTTTTCGGAGTCTGAAACGTTCTGGAAAGTGTCCCTTATGTATTCCTCCGGGGTTACGATTTCAATAACATTAATTTCAACATTTATGGGATTACCTGAGATATAATGTTTGATTCTTTGACCGTTCACCACACTCGGATTTGTGCCTTCGAAGATGTTGATTTTTATGGCACCGGAACGGTAGACCTCCTCGATGACGTAAGGACCTTCCCATTTAGAGAGAAGTTTGCTTGCAAAAAATCTCAAACGATATAGTCAAAAAAAATCTCAAACGAGAGTTGTATAATAATACATAATCACCTACATTAAACTCACATTTTTGTATCCTTTTGTCATGCCATCTTTTAACTTTTTCTTTAAATAGTTTGGCATTCTCATAAGCCTGGGTTCTCCATTCATCAAGTGAGCTAATGTCAAAAAGCCTCTTCTCACCGACAAGTTTGAAGTCATAATTGAGCTCTTTAATGGCCCAATATGCCTTATGTTCTAGTTCAAGAGGTAAAGTGACATGCTTTTCCATAAACCATCTTATACGGAGACATACCCATAGGATTCTTATATGCAGTTCTATAAGCCCATAATGCATCATGAAGTTTCTTGAACCAATTCTTTCTAGATCTATTAACAGTCTTTTGCAAAATTAATTTAGGCTCTCTATTACTCAATTCTACTTGACCACTAGACTGTGGATGATATGGAGATGCAATTCTATGATTAACGTCATACTTAGCAAGCATTTTATGGAAAGCACCATGAATCAAATGTGAACCACCATCAGTCATTAAGTATCTAGGGACTTGAAACCTCAGAAAAACAACTTCTTTAAGCATCTTAATAGAGGTGTTATGATCAGCACTACTAGTTGGAATAGCTTCTACCCACTTAGTAACATAATCAACAACAACTAAAATATGTGTATACCCATTAGAGGAAGGAAACGGTCCCATATAATCAAAGCCCCAAACATCAAATGGTTCAATAACAAGTGAATAATTCATAGGCATTTCTTGATGTCTACTAATATTACCAATTCTTTGACATTCATCACAAGACAAAACAAACTTACGGGCATCCTTGAAGAGAGTAGGCCAATAAAAACCGGATTGCAATACCTTATGTGCAGTTCTATCTCCAACATGGTGTCCTCCATAAGCCTCGGAGTGACACTTGCGTAGGATCTGTTCCTGTTCATGCTCAGGTACACAATGTCTAATAACACCATCTGCTCCTTCTTTATAAAGATGTGGGTCATCCCAGAAGTAATGTCTTAAATCATAGAAGAACTTTTTCTTTTGCTGGTAAGTGAAACTAGGTGGTATAAATTTAGCAAGAATGTAATTAGCATAATCAGCATACCATGGAGCAGTACAAGAAGCATTTATGACAGCTAATTATTCATCAGGAAAGCTATCATCAATAGGTAGTGGGTCATCAAGAACATTCTCTAACCTAGATAAGTTGTCTGCAACGGGGTTCTGAGCTCCCTTTCTATCAATAATATGCAAATCAAATTCTTGTAGCAAGAGAACCCATCTAATAAGTCTAGGTTTAGCATCTTTATTTTCCATAAGATATTTAGTAGCAGCATGATCAATGTGAATAGTTACTTTAGAATAAAAAATGTAAGGTATGAACTTATCACAAGCAAACACAACTGCTAAAAATTCTTTTTCAGTAGTAGCATAATTTCTTTGAGCACCGTCTAGAGTTTTACTAGAATATTGAATAACATTTAATTTCTTATCAACTCTTTTTCCTAGAACAGCCCCTATAGCATAATCACTAGCATCACACATAATTTCAAATGGTAAATTCCAATCAGGAGGATGAACAATAGGTGCAGAAATGAAGGCTTTCTTAAGTATTTCAAATGCTTCTACACAATCATCATTGAAGACAAAAGGAACATATTTTTGTAAAAGATTAGTTAGAGGCCGAGAAATTTTAGAGAAGTCCTTAATGAACCTCCTGTAAAAATCGACATGACCAAGGAAACTTCTTATACCTTTAATGTCCTTAGGACACGACATCTTTTCAATAGCATCAACTTTAGCTTTATCAACTTCAATACCTCTTTTCAGAAATTTTATGCCGCAAGACAATACCTTCATTAACCATAAAGTGGCACTTCTCCCAATTCAAAACAAGATTAGTTTCTTCACATCTCTGCAAAACTCGATCAAGGTTGCTTAAGCAATCATCAAAAGAAGTCCCATAAATGGAGAAATCATCCATGAATACCTCAACAATATTTTCACAAAAGTCAGAGAATATAGCAGTCATACATCTTTGAAAGGTAGCAGGTGCATTACATACACCAAAAGGCATACGTCTATAAGCAAAGGTACCGAAAGGGCAAGTAAAGGTTGTCTTTTCTTGATCCTCTTTTGACACGGGTATTTGAGAGAAACCAGAATAGCCATCTAGAAAGCAAAAATGTGTATGCTTGGATAATCTTTCTAGCATTTGATCAATAAAAGGTAAAGGGTAATGATCCTTTTTAGTACCTTTATTTAATTTGCAGAAATGAATTACCATTCTATAACCTATAACAATTCTTTGCGGGATCAATTGATCTTTATCATTAGGAACAACAGTAATACCTCCCTTCTTAGGGACACAATGGACATGACTTACCCACTGACTATCAGCAACGGGATAAATTATGCCCGCCTCTAGAAGCTTTAGTATTTCTTTTCTTACCACTTCTTTCATCTCAGGATTTAACCTTCATTGGTGATCAACAACTGGTTTAGCGTCTTTCTCCAATTTTATTTTGTGCTGACATTGAGTGGGACTAATGCCCTTAAGAACATCAAGAGTATATCCAATAGCAGCACGGTGCTTCTTCAGAGTTTTCAATAATTTCTTTTCTTCATGCTCTGAAAGGTTAGCACTAATAATAACAAGATATATCTCTTTTTCATCAAGATAAGCATATTTAAGAGTATCAGGTAAAGGTTTAAGCTCAAACACGGGATCACCTTTGGGTGGAGGAGGATCCCCTAGAATTTCAATAGGCAAGCTGTGTTTCAAAATAGGTCCATGTTTAAAGAATACTTCATCTATTTCCCTTCTTTCATTCATAAACATATCATTTTCATGGTCTAGCAAATATTGTTCTAAAGGATCAGTAGGAGGCACGACAATAGAAGCAAGACCAATAATTTCATCTTTACTAGGTAATTTTTATCATGGGGTTGTCTATGAAACTTAGCAAAATTAAACTCATGAGACATATCCCCTAAACCAACAGAAACAATATCCTTATTGCAGTCTATCTTAGCATTAACACTATTGAAGAAGGGTCTACCAAATATAATGGGACAAAAGTTCTCTTGTGGGGAACCAAGAATAAGAAAATCAGTAGGGTATTTAACTTTCCCACACAAGACTTCAACATCTCTAACAAACCCAACTGGTGAAATAGTATCTCTATTGGCAAGCTTAATTGTAACATCAATCTCTTCTATCTCAGCAGGTGCAATATCATGCATAATTTCTTTGTATAAGGAATGAGGTATTGCACTTGCACTAGCACCCATATCACATAAGCCATGATAGCAATGATCTCCTATTATAATAGAAATAACAGGCATGCCTACAATAGGTCTATGTTTATTTTTAGTATCACGTCTAGCAATTCTAGCAAATTCATTGCAGAAGTGTAGCGACCCGACCCGAATGGATCAAGTCTCTGTGCTTAAGTGTCATCCCTGGATCGGTATGCTCACACACAGTACTCGAGGATTTATAACAGAGGTAAATCACATGTATAAAGTAACATAAATACTATTACGTCAATCCAAATAGCGGAAGTAACAAGGTTGTGGATTCCCATTGACACCAACGGCAAAGTTGAGTGTAGAAATCGTAACCCTAATGTATCACTTACTCGTCGTAAGATTCCTGCAACATGAGACGTTGCAGCCACAAAGGGTCAGTACATTGAATGTACTGGCAAATTCACACCATAGAGAATGATGAATAAAGGCTATCACTACATGCATATTTGGCTGGTGGAAAAGCTCTATGGTTATAAGGTTTTTGTGAAAAGCCAATTTTTCACTACAAAGGAATAAATTTTATTTAACTATCATGGTGGTTGTTAACATTGAGAATGGTTGACAGACATTCTCAATCCCAATTAAGTAACATCATTAAACCCAACAAAATTAATTTTAAAGTCACATGATGAGATTCATATGATAATCCAAGTACTAGATACTCAAGATGTCCATAACCGGGGACACGACTAATCATGATTAGTTTATACACTCTGCAGAGGTTTGCGCACTTTTCCCCACAAGACTCGATCTCCTCCGTTGGATTTCTCGCACTACATGGTGTTTGAGACGGATGACCAAGACATAGTCTTTCATAAGCGTTTGCACCTTACGATGGGTAGACCGTACCACCTACAACCCCTACATCTGCTAGTCTACCACTGTAAGAGTTCACACGACTTAATCAACTATGCTAGAGCCCATAATAGCTTGTGGCTGCACACGGAAGTTTCTAGTATGAACAATCTCATGATCCCTTTGAGCCTGGGTGGCGGTCCATAAAAAAACAGGCAATCCTGGAATACCCAGGTGCCTAGACAGGCAACCGCTGGAATACCCAGGTGCCTGAATCCACCCAGATGTGTGTTAAAGTTGCCACCTTAAGTAAACCCTTAATTAACAATCTCACATCTGTCATGAAATACTCTCAAACCCAATCCACGTCTACGAGCATAGCATGGCAATATAAGCATAACGTAATAGTAAATCCCAAGGTTTGAATGCAGGGCAATAGGTTCCTACCTCATCAACTACTTCCCAATGCCCACATGTTATCAATCCTACTCATGCAATGTTTGAGGTTGAAACTAATGCATAAAAACTGGGTGAATAAGGGGTATGATCAAAGTGTGAACTTTCCTGCAATGTTGATGAAGATGATTCGCACTCAAAACTCTTGATAGTTCTACTCGTCACACTCTGGTCAATCTATCGTAAGCAAGCAATAGTAACCACACATAAGCAATCACTCAAAGATCGGAGAGAATAAAGAAAACAATTCGGAAAACGTCAAAACCAACCAAATAACTCTTGCAACATAAAACAATTTCTAACAGTACCAAAATTAAGTGAATTTGGCCTTATCATAAAGTTTAGGTTAAGAGCTTCGATATGCAAAAAGAATCAACTAAATTGGAGTTACGAAACTCAAGTTATGATCAAACGAAGTTTGAATTCAAATCTGATCTAATTCAAATTTTAAACTTTTCAAAAACATGTTTAAGTTGTTTTACTGGATATAGGAGATCATAACAAAGACGTGAGCGTTGGTTTCATTGGATTTGGACAAACGAGCGAAAAGATGTGGTCGTTTGAAGTAAAGGGACTAATCTGCAAATAAAGCATCTACAAAGAGGTCCCTGTCTAAAACTAACAGAAAAAGAAAAAGGCTAAAATGCGAACGTTCGCTTTCTAAACCTATCCAGCGAACGCTCTAAAAAAACCTAACAAAAAAATAGAACCGGCTAAACCGAAGAAAACCTAAAGAATAAATCGACCGGGCGGTTTTATACCGGTTCACGTTGGTTCGTACGAAACCAGCGGCGGCTCGGTGGGGAAAACCGGCGACGGTAGTTCAACGAGGTGGTGGACTCTGGCGAGCTCGGCGTGGCAGCGACAGCAGCGGCGGGCGGTGTCGGAGGCGCGGGGCGGAGGCGGTGAGCGAGGGCGGCGAGCGGCGTAGCGCAAGCAGGCGGCGGCGCAGGCGACGGCGGTGAAGCAGCGGCGACGGCGAGATCTGTCGCGGCGGTGCGACTTTGCAGAGGGAGGCGGCGGCGAGGAGAGGAACGGGCCCGGGGCAGCACCCTTTATAAAAGGAGGCGAGGCGGTGGACTTGGCGTGCGCGAGGGGCAGGCGAGGAGACCGGGGCGAAGACGGCGGCGCCGGCGGTGTCGGGCGGGAGCTGGACTCCCGCTGGAGGTCGGGGACGAGCGCGGGCGCGCTGGGCCACGGCCTGGCTCGGGCACTGGGCCGGCCCAGTCAGCGAGGAGAATTAAAAAAAACATTTTCCAGACAAATAAAATAATAACGGCAAAAATAAAATTATTATATAGGCATATAATATATCAAAATTTTCAGAAAAAGATTTTCTATGACATGAACATTTTTCTAGCATTAAATAAAATACACACAAATTCTAATAATTCCAACAGTGCTCCTGCTCTAATAAGATCCAACAAAATCATTTTAAAAATACCAAAATGAAATCAAATTTATTTCTCTCCAATTTTCTGTTATAGGGAATCATGTTACCCTATTTTCCATGTATTTTACTTTTGGAGAAAAATGATTTGAATAAAATCCGAATAACTCCAAATTGAAAAATAATTCCAAAAGACTTTGAATTTGATCCTTTGAAACTCCCAACTCATATTTCATATAATTTGAAGAAAGTCATTTTATCTCCTCTCGTGAAAATCATTGAGTTGCATAAAGTTTCAGAATTGGAAATATTTTCCAATGGAATTCAAATATTTTTCAAACACCCTTTTCATTTATTTAAATGGAAGAAGTCATGTCATCTTCTCTCTAGGGTTTTGTATTTGAAAAGAATTTGAATTCACGAAGATCATAAATGCAAAATGAAAGTTTGGGAAAGTCCTTTTATTCCCTCTCATCTAACTTTCAAAAAGTTTCGAATTTCACTCAATCAATCACACAACAATCAAGCAACCAATCAAATCTATCTTTTTAATATAACATTCCAAAATTTAGAATTTTGGGATGTTACAAACCTACCACCCTTAAAATGAATCTCGTCCTCGAGATTCGGAGAGGCTAGCAAGAAAAAGGTTAGGGTTTGGGGGTCTCTTCAAAATTTCATCAATCGCCTCCGGGGTCTGGGGTGCTACCACCCTTAGAGGCATGGTTACGGTTCCATCGAACCTCATATACTTCATCCATATTGTTAACAGTGTCGGTCTTCTTAGATCTTCAGGATAATTCCTTATCCGGGCTCTTCCGGTAGTGGCATAAACTTTTCCTCAATTCTTCTATACTTCCATCCTAGTAAGGTTATTCCGAGACTGGGTCTTCTTAGCTGACGGGTCTGGCGCCAATACTAATCAACTAACGATATCTCATGGTGGTAATCCAATTATGGTTTCTCCTGCAGGAAATGGGTCTGGGTTGATCCTCACCGTATAACCTACGGTTGGCAAAAACTGCCTTGTACAAGGGAAAAATACATATACCATTCTAAGGCTTAAACAAGGTTTTGATCGTCGTCTCTCTACTATAGGTAAGTCACTCAGATTTACCATCCCATATATCAAGGCAAACAATAAGAGTAAGTCGGTATGGTGATCAACCATCCCGCACCCAAATCATTACCTTGTATACGGTTTAGCGAATCTCGCATTCTAACACTCGGTCATCCTCACAAGCATTGCAGAATTTCTCTTGTCCATGAACTGCGTTCGGAATAATCCATTGATTCTGCAAGCCAAACAAAGATCTATCGTCCCTTCACAACTCTCAGGTTTTGCGTTACTCCTATAAAATCGTCGGTGGGTAAGGTCATACTCTCTTCCAGGGTTTTTCCTTCAGCAAGAATGTGCTTGCTTCTTGGCAGGTCCTAGGGCATGTGGGTTATGGCCCATCTCATCACTTGTAGTCCTTGAATTTATCATCGGGCAACTGATCATTATTCCAACTTCCAACTTCCTAGTATTCTTAAATCCATCCAATTGTATTGTCTTCTTTCCTTCTATTGGCACCAAACTAGGACATGATTACTCAGACTCATCATGGAGTTTCCATTGATCCATATTTCCGACATCATACCTCCTTTATATCCAATAGTAATTTATCTCTTCATCCTCGTGGGATATCCCACATACCGAGATAAAAATTTATACTTATGGAGTCCATATTCCACTTCATGGAACATCATTATCCTTTCCAGGGTCAAGCATCCTTACAGGGGAATATTGGTCATCTTTGCATGGCACTTCTTCAACTGGGAAACGTGAAACACATCTTGAACTCCTGACAGTCCTTCGGGTGACTCCAACTTGTTGGCCACTTCTCCCATACGCTCCAAAACACGGTATGGTCCTACAAATCTCGGGGCTAACTTTCCCTTAACTACAAATCTTTTAACTCCTCGCAGAGGGGTCACACGAAGACATGCTCTATCTCCAATTTCATAGACTACCTCCTTGCATTTTTTTAGTCTGCATAACTCTTCTGCCTGGACTGAGCTACCTTCAGTCTATCTCGAATCAACTTAACATTCTCTTCTGACTCCTTGATCACATTTGGTCCAACAACTGACGTTCTCCAACTTCATCCCACATACTCTTGGGGCATCACACATATCGAGACAAAACTCGTATTCATTTTATCTGAAATCCACTTAGTGGAGTATCCTTATCTTTTCCAGGGGTCAAGGGTTCTTACAGAGTACTACCACCCTTTAAAATGCTCAAACCTTCCATAGATCATATTTCTCATATCCTCAGAATGGTCAAAATCCTTCTTCATAGAGTAACAACTCATAAAATCCATATCAGTACCAATGATGCTAACTTTATTCGTTCTCAAATGATTACAATCTCTCGCTTTTCCATTACATGTCTCAACTCAACACCTCAATATAAAAAAATGTTCTCACTTCTACTACTCCATTTCTTTTGTTGCAAACTCAACTATGTAGCACAAGTTTCCTTCTCCTTGGGGCATTCTCTGGCAAAGTGCCCTGCTCCATTACAACTAAAACATATTACTTCTGGCAAGTATCGAGGTTTCCTTTTTGGGCAACTGTTGAGGTAGTGCCCTAACTCCTTGCACCTGTAACAGGTGATATGACTCAGGTCCCTCCTGGGCTCCAATCGGTTTCTCTTGCTGGACTTTTCCATTCCAATCAGGGCTTCTATTTCCTGTGGGTCATATTCTACTTCCTCTGTCGGGAATTCTATTAGATCCCCATTCAAAAAAATTTGGGAGATGTGACCTTCTTCTCCACATGAATATCAAGACTTAGTGCAGGGTTTACTCGGGTCTTCTTTAGGTGTGTCCTCCATCTCTTCCTTCATCACAGTTTCTTCTAAAATTTCCATGAGGGCTCCTTTCATTACTTCTTTCTTCTGCTGGATGGTTCATTGTACCATGGGGTAAATGTGACACTGAGCAGGATAGTGGGTAGTCCCTTCACACAAGAAACAAGTAATCTGCCTAGTTGTGCATTCTTCAACTGGGTGACTTCCTTCACAATTAGGGCATTCATCCTTGTTTTCTTTATGGGTGTGTCCTATTTCTCCACAAATCTTGCATGCACAAGGATTCCTCATATCCTTTCCATAAGGCTTCAACTTCTAGGACACAAACCGAGACTTTGGCAGAGTCAACTTAAATTCTCTCCAAGTGGTTACTCCTTGCCATCCATTCGTGGTTTGGTACATCCTCCACCAAGTAGCGGCACCTCTTTAAAAGCACCGAAGAGCATGCTGGGTCATATCCTTTCCGACTATAGGGTTATTCTCCATGTGATCCTCCATGTTCTGAATCCATCGGTCTGTCTCCAACTGACTCATCGGTCCAGAAAATACAAGCTCATCTCCATTCATCCTCTATTGGGTCCATGTGGGTTTGGGGTAAGATAAGAGAGAGGGAGAGGGATACACACAATACAAACAAAAGATTTGAAAAGACAGATTTTATTTGTGGCCGTTGGGAAAAACATCAAACAAATGACAGCTCACAAACGTCACATCTAACGTAGGTATATAACAGGGGTTTGGTCTTCTAAAGGTCAATAAATCTTCAACGTCTCCAAACTCTTCAAGCCTTGTTCATGCCTCCAATGGCTTCCTCCGATCATGCTTGTCTTTCTCAAGTTCTTTTGCCAGATCAACTCTGTTGATGCGAAGTCTCTCGTGACGTCCTTTAATATTCTAGAGTTGCGTTCCAAACTTCTGGTTTCAACATCCTTCACATGAACCATGGTCATATTGTCCTTCAGTTCCTGACAAATCTCTGGTATCTCGAGGTTGTAGCTCCTCCAGCTTGGCTACTTTCAGCTTTTGGTTCCTGAGTTCTTCACGAAATGCTTCCTTGTCTAATACGGCTTCATGGAGCTCCACCTTAAACTTCTTGATGTACTTCTCCAGATCCTGGTGATACACCGGCTAAGGTTAAAACTTCATCTTACTAATAGGTGCTCAATCAGCCTTGTTCCATCAAATCCATTCTGAAGAAATGCATCCTTAACTCAGCACGGTGACAATAGCATTAGCGGGCGATGACATCACGGATAACCGTGTTTCTGCTCTTGTCATTCCCATGAGCTATCATTCCATAGTTGATATCTCCTGCCTTAGGGTTTTCTTTGACAAAACTTCGAGTTCTCATGCTCCTTGTTTCAGTCTTTCTCCGATGCACCTTGATCTCGGGTATTGACAACTCCCATAGTCTGCCAAGTTCCATAAGGGTAGCCTTCCTAGGTCATACAAATCTGGGAATTCTTTAGAGCCTTCAAATTCTACTTGACTTCGGTCTTCAACCGTTGTAGTTTCCATTATTCAGATGCACGGAAAATACTCTTCATTCCGAAGTGGTCTTAGTTGTCCGATATCTTGTACTTCTTGGAGTGGTCTCATTAGTCAAATCTTCGTGTGGTCAAAAGGGGAAAGGGGTATGGTCTCACTAAAGGGAATTTTTGAATAAGCTCGGAAGAGAAGAGAGGTAAAAGATCTTTTTTAAAGGGAAAGTTTTAGAGAAAAATCTTTGCTACGGGCTTGCCAGTTTCTAGGGTCACGTCCTACAGTCAACATGTGCTCTGATACCATCTTGTAGCGACCCGACCCGAAAGGATCAAGTCTCTGTGCTTAAGTGTCATCCCTGGATCGGTATGCTGACACACACAGTACTTGAGGATTTATAACAGAGGTAAATCACATGTATAAAGTAACGTAAATACTATGACCTCAATCCAAATAGCGGAAGTAACAAGGTTGTGGATTCCCATCGACACCAACGGCAAAGTTGAGTGTAGAAATCGTAACCCTAATGTATCACTTACTCGTCGTAAGATTCCTGCAACATGAGACGTTGCAGCCACAAAGGGTCAGTACATTGAATGTACTGGAAAATTCACACCATAGAGAATGATGAATAAAGGCTATCACTACATGCATATTTGGCTGGTGGAAAAGCTCTATGGTTATAAGGTTTTTGCGAAAAGCCAATTTTTCCCAACTACAAAGGAATAAATTTTATTTAACTATCATGGTGGTTGTTAATCATTGAGAATGGTTGACAGCATTCTCAATCCCAATTAAGTAACATCATTAAACCCAACAAAATTATTTAAAGTCACATGATGAGATTCACATGATAATCCAAGTACTAGATACTCAAGATGTCCATAACCAGGGACACGGCTAATCATGATTAGTTTATACACTCTGCAGAGGTTTGCGCACTTTTCCCCACAAGACTCGATCTCCTCCGTTGGATTTCTCGCACTACATGGTGTTTGAGAAACGGATGACCGAGACATAGTCTTTCAGAAGCATTTGCACCTCATGATGGGTAGACCGTACCACCTACAACCCCTACATCTGCTAGTCTACCACTGTAAGAGTTCACACGACTTAATCAACTATGCTAGAGCCCATAATAGCTTGTGGCTGCACACGGAAGTTTCTAGTATGAATAATCTCATGATCCCTTTGAGCCTGGGTGGCGGTCCATAAAAAAATAGGCAATCCTGGAATACCCAGGTGCCTAGATAGGCAATCACTGGAATACCCAGGTGCCTCAATCCACCCAGATGTGTGTTAAAGTTGCCACCTTAAGTAAACCCTTAATTAACAATCTCACATCTGTCATGAAATACTCTCAAACCCAATCCACGTCTACGAGCATAGCATGGCAATATAAGCATAACGTAATAGTAACTCCCAAGGTTTGAATGCAGGGCAATAGGTTCCTACCTCATCAACTACTTCCCAATACGCACATGTTATCAATCCTACTCATGCAATGTTTGAGGTTGAAACAAATGCATAAAAACTGGGTGAATAAGGGGTATGATCAAAGTGTGAACTTGCCTGCAATGTTGATGAAGATGATTCGCACTCAAAACTCTTGATAGTTCTATTCGTCACACTCCGGTCAATCTATCGTAAGCAAGCAATAGTAACCACACATAAGCAATCACTCAAAGATCAGAGAGAATAAAGAAAACAATTCGAAAAATGTCAAAACCAAGAAAATAACTCTTGCAACATAAAACAATTTCTAACAGTACCAAAATTAAGTGAATTTGGCCTTATCAGAAAGTTTAGGTCAAGAGCTTCGATTTGCAAAAAGAATCAACTAAATCGGAGTTACGAAACTCAAGTTATGATCAAACGAAGTTTGAATTCAAATCTGATCTAATTCAAATTTTAAACTTTTCAAAAACATGTTTAAGTTGTTTTATTGGATATAGGAGACTATAACGAAGACGTGAGCGTTGGTTTCGTTGGATTTGGACAAACGAGCGAAAAGATGTGGTCGTTTGAAGTACAGGGACTAATCTGCAAATAAAGCATCTACAAAGAGGTCCCTGTCTAAAACTAACAGAAAAAGAAAAAGGCTAAAAAGCGAACGTTCGCTTTCTAAACCTATCCAGCGAACGCTCTAAAAAAACCTAACAAAAAAATAGAACCGGCTAAACCGAAGAAAACCTAAAGAATAAATCGACCGGGCGGTTTTATACCGGTTCACGTTGGTTCGTACGAAACCAGCGGCGGCTCGGTGGGGAAAACCGGCGACGGTAGTTCAACGAGGTGGTGGACTCTGGCGAGCTCGGCGTGGCAGCGACAGCAGCGGCGGGCGGTCGGAGGCGCGGGGCGGGGGCGGCGAGCGAGGGCCGCGAGCGGCGCAGCGCAAGCAGGCGGCAGCGGCGGCGGCGCAGGCGGCGGCGGTGAAGCAGCGGCGACGGCGAGATCTGCGGCGGCGGCGCGACTTTGCAGAGGGAGGCGGCGGCGAGGAGAGGAACGGGCCTGGGGCGGCGCCCTTTATAAGAGGAGGCGAGGCGGTGGACTTGGCGTGCGCGAGGGGCAAGCGAGGACACTGGGGCGAAGACGGCGGTGCCGGCGGTGTGGGGCGGGAGCTGGACTCCCGCTGGAGGGCGGGGACGAGCGCGGGCGCGCTGGGCCGCGGCCTGGCTCGGGCGCTGGGCCGGCCAATCAGCGAGGAGAATTAAAAAAAACATTTTCCAGACAAATAAAATAATAACGGCAAAAATAAAATTATTATATAGGCATATAATATATCAAAAATTTCAGAAAAAGATTTTCTACGACATGAACATTTTTCTAGCATTAAATAAAATACACACAAATTCTAATAATTCCAACAGTGCTCCTGCTCTAATAAGATCCAACAAAATCATTTTAAAAATACCAAAATGAAATCAAATTTATTTCTCTCCAATTTTCTGTTGTAGGGAATCATGTTACCCCTATTTTCCATGTATTTTATTTTTGGAGAAAAATGATTTGAATAAAATCCAAATAACTCCAAATTGAAAAATAATTCCAAAAGACTTTGAATTTGATCCTGTGAAACTCCCAACTCATATTTCATATAATTTGAAGAAGTCATTTTATCTCCTCTCGTGAAAATCATTGAGTTGCATAAAGTTTCAGAATTGGAAATATTTTCCAATGGACTTCAAATATTTTTCAAACACCCTTTTCATTTATTTAAATGGAAGAAGTCATGTCATCTTCTCTCTAGGGTTTTGTATTTGAAAAGAATTTGAATTCACGAAGATCATAAATGCAAAATGAAAGTTTGGGAAAGTCCTTTTATTCCCTCTCATCTAACTTTCAAAAAGTTTCGAATTTCACTCAATCAATCACACAACAATCAAGCAACCAATCAAATCTATCTTTTTAATATAACATTCCAAAATTTAGAATTTTGGGATGTTACAAGAAGTAAATAACATGCCCATCAATATTACCGGCCAATAGATCTTTAACCATAGCAACACTAGGTTCAACTTCAATTTGCTCAGGGGGTTTGGGTGTCTTAATATTGCTTTTGTTGACCACAGTTGAAGCTTTAGCATGATCATTTATTCTATCAGGGAAAGGTGGTTTCTCAATATAAGCAGTGGGAACAACAGGATCATTATAAGTGATAGTCTTTTCTTCAACTTTAATAGGTGCAACTACTTTTACTTCAATGGGAGGATTATATTTAAACCACTTCTCCTTAGGGAGATCAACATGAGTAGCAAAGTATTCACAGAAAGAAGCTACTATCTCAGAGTCAAGTCCATATTTAGTGCTAAATTCACGGAAAGCATCGGTATCCATAAAAGATTTAACACAATCAAACTTAGGTGTTATACCTGACTCCTTACCTTCATCGAGGTCCCAATCTTCAGAGTTGCGCTTAATTCTTTCTAATAAATCCCATTTGAATTCAATAGTCTTCATCATAAAAGATCCAGTACAAGAAGTATTGAGCATGGAGCGATTACTGAGAGAAAGCCGAGCATAATTTTTTTGAATAATCATTTCTTTTGAGAGCTCATGATTGGGGCATAAATATAACATAGACTTAAGCCTCCCCCAAGCTTGAGCAATGCTTTCTCCTTCATGAGACCAAAAATTATATATATAATTACGATCACGATGAACCAGATGCATAGGATAAAACTTCTGATAAAATTCCAATTTCAATCATTGGTAGTTCCATGATCCAATATCATCACATAGCCTAAACCATGTCAATGCCTCTCCCTTCAAAGATAAAGGGAATACTTTCTTCTTGATAACATCCTCGGGCATACCTGCAAGCTTAAATAATCCACAAACTTCATCCACATAGATTAGGTGCAAATCGGGATGTAATGTTCCATCACCTATGAAAGGATTAGCTAGCAGTTTCTCTATCATACCCGAAGGAATTTCAAAAAACATTTTCAGTAGGTTCAGTAGGTTGAGGAGCAACTCTTTGCTCTACTGGTCGGGGCGAAGATACCCCGAACAATCCCCTCAAAGGATTATGCTCCATAGTAACAAGTGACAGTAAATTTCAGCGCACTATATAAATTTTTCCTTACCAAATTCCACCTACCAAAGGAGCTTCACTCCCCGGCAATGGCGCCAGAAAAGAGTCTTGATGACCCATAAGTGTAGGGGATCTATCGTAGCCTTTTTGATAAGTAAGAGTGTCGAACCCAACGAGGAGCAGAAGGAAATGATAAGCGGTTTTCAGCAAGGTATTCTCTGCAAGCACTGAAATTATCGGTGACATATAGTTTTGTGATAAGGTAATTTGTAACAGGTAACAAGTAATAAAAGTAAATAAGGTGCATCAATATGGCCCAATCCTTTTAGTAGCAAAGGACAAGCGTGGACAAACTCTTATATAAAGGAAAGCGCTCCCGAGGACACATGGGAATTATCGTCAAGCTAGTTTTCATCATATTCATATGATTTGCGTTCGGTACTTTAATAATTTGATATGTGGGTGGACCAGTGCTTGGGTGCTGTCCTTCCTTGGACAAGCATCCCACTTATGATTAACCCCTATTGCAAGCATCCGCAACTACAACTGAAGTATTAAGGTAAACCTAACCATAGCATGAAACATATGGATCCAAATCAGCCCCTTACGAAGCAACGCATAAACTAGGGTTTAAGCTTCTGTCACTCTAGCAACCCATCATCTACTTATTACTTCCCAATGCCTTCCTCTAGGCCTAAACAATGGTGAAGTGGCATGTAGTCAACATTCACATGACACCACTAGAGGAAAGACAACATACATCTCATCAAAATATCGAATGAATACCAAATTCACATGACTACTTATAGCAAGACTTCTCCCATGTCCTCAGGAACAAACGTAACTACTCACAAAGCATATTCATGTTCATAATCAGAGCGGTATTAATATGCATAATGGATCTGAACATATGATCTTCCAGCAAGTAAACCAACTAGCATCAACTACAAGGAGTAATCAACACTACTAGCAACCCACAGGTACCAATCTGAGGTTTGGATACAAAGATTGGATACAAGAGATGAACTAGGGTTTGAGATGAGATGGTGTTGGTGAAGATGTTGATGGAGATTGACCCCCTCCTGATGAGAGAATCGTTGGTGATGATGATGGTGATGATTTCCCCCTCCCAGGGGGAAGTTTCCCTGGCAGAACAGCTCCACCGGAGCCCTAGATTGGTTCCGCCTCGTGGCGGCGGAGTTTCTTCCCGAAAGCTTGCTTATTATTTTTTCCTCGAGAAAAACTCCATATAGCCAAAGATGGGCATCAGAGGGCCACCAGGGGGCCCACGAGGTAGGGGGCGCGCCCAGGGGGTAGGGCGCGCCCCCACCCTCGTGGACGGTGGGTGGCCCCCCTCTGGTACTTCTTTCGCCCAATATTTTTTATATATTCTGAAAATAATTCCCGTGGAGTTTCAGGACTTTTGGAGATGTGTAGAATAGGTCTCTAATATTTGTTCCTTTTCCAGCCCAGAATTCCAACTGCCGGCATTCCCCCTCTTCATGTAAACCTTGTAAATAAGAGAGAAAAGGCATAAGTATTGTGACATAATGTGTAATAACATCCCATAATGCAATAAGTATCGATATAAAAGCATGATGCAAAATGGACATATCAAGGTTGTGTGGAGAAGACAAAAAAGGAGAAAGTCTCACATCGACACGGCTAATCAACGGGCTATGGAGATGCCCATCAATTGATGTCAATGCAAGGAGTAGGGATTGCCATGCGACAGATGCACTAGAGATATAAATGTATGAAATCTCAACAAAAGAAACTAAGTGGGTGTGCATCCAACTTGCTTGCTCACGAAGACCTAGGGAATTTTGTGGAAGCCTATTGTTGTAATATACAAGCCAAGTTCTATAATGAAAATTCCCACTAGTATATGAAAGTGACAAAATAAGAGACTCTCTATCATGAAGACCATGGTGCTACTTTGAAGCACAAGTGTGGAAAAAGGATAGTAACATTGCCCCTTCTCTCTTTTTCTCTCATTTTTTGGGCCTTCTCTTTTTTTATTTGGCCTTTCTCTTTTTTTTATTTCCTCCCACGGGACAATGCTCTAATAATGATGATCATCACACTTCTATTTATTTACAACTCAAAAATTAGAACTCGATACTAGATCAAAATATGACTCTATATGAATGCCTCCAGCGGTGTACCGGGATGTGCAATGATTCAAGAGTGACATGTATAAAAAATTATGAGCGGTGGCTTTGCCACAAATACGATGTCAACTACATGATCATGCAAGGCAATATGAAAATGATGAAGCATGTCATAATAAATGGAACGGTGGAAAGTTGCATGGCAATATATCTCAGAATGGCTATGGAAATGCCATAATAGGTAGGTATGGTGGCTGTTTTGAGGAAGATATAAGGAGGCTTATGTGTGATAGAGTGTATCATATCACTGGGTTTGGATGCACCGGCGAAGTTTGAACCGACTCTCAAGGTGAGAAAGGGCAATGCATGGTACCGAAGAGGCTAGCAATGATGGAAGGGTGAGAGTGCGTATAATCCATGGACTCAACATTAGTCATAAAGAACTCACATACTTATTGAAAAAATCTACAAGTCATCAAAACCAAGCACTATGCGCATGCTCCTAGGGGGATAGATTGGTAGGAAAAGACCATCGCTCGTCCCCCACCGCCACTCATAAGGAAGGCAATCAAAGAACACCTCATGCTTCAAATTTGTCACACAACGGTTACCATACGTGCATGCTACGGGACTTGCAAACCTCAACACAAGTATTTCTCAATTTCACAATTACTCAACTAGCATGACTCTAATATCACCATATTTATATCTCAAAACAATTATCAAGCATCAAACTTCTCATAGTATTCAATGCATTCTATATGAAAGTTTTTATTATACCCATCTTGGATGCCCATCATATTAGGACTAGTTTCATAACCAAAGCAAATTTCCATGCTGTTTAGGACTCCCAAAATAATATAAGTGAAGCATGAGAGTTCATCTATTTCTTCAAAAAAAAACCACTGCCGTGCTCTAAAAGGATATAAGTGAAGCACTAGAGCAAATGACAAACTACTCCGAAAGATATAAGTGAAGATCAATGAGTAGTCGAATAATTATGCAACTATGTGAAGACTCTCTAATATTTAAGAATTTCAGATCTTGGTATATTATTCAAACAGCAAGCAAAACAAAATAAAATAAAATGATGCTCCAAGCAAAACACATATCAGTTGGTGAATAAAAATATAGCTCCAAGTAAAGTTACCGATGAACAAAGATGAAAGAGGGGATGCCATCCGGGGAATCCCCAAGCTTAGGCTCTTGGTTGTCCTTGAATATTACCTTGGGGTGCCTTGGGAATCCCCAAGCTTAGGCTCTTGCCACTCCTTATTCCATAGTCCATCGAATCTTTACCCAAAACATGATAACTTCCCAACATAAAACTTAACAGAAACTCGTAAGCTCCGTTAGTATAAGAAAATAAATCACCACTTAGGTACTATTGTGAACTCATTCTAAATTCATATTGGTGTAATATCTACTGTATTCCAACTTCTATATGGTTCATACCCTCCTATACTACTCATAGATTCATCAAAATAAGCAAACAACACATAGAAAACAGAATCTGTCAAAAAGAGAATAGTCTGTAGTAATCTGGAGGTTTCGAATGCTTATGTAACTCCAAAAATTCTGAAAAATTAGGAAGTCCAGGATAAAAAGTATATTGATCTACTTCATTTGGAATTGGTATTTTATCGCTCTCTGGTAAAAACTGATAATTATTTTCGTGAGCGCATACTTTCTATTTTTATCAGCAAGATCAAACAACAATCACCCAAGAAGATCCTAAAGGCTTTACTTGGCACTTTATTGAAACAAAAGCTATAAAACATGATTACTACAGTAGCTTAATCATGAGGACACACAAAAACAGTAGGGGTAAATGTTGGGTTGTCTCCCAACAAGCGCTTTTCTTTATTGCCTTTTTAGCTAGGCATGATGATTTCAAGGATGCTCACATAAAAAATAAGAATTGAAACATAACGGGAGCTTCATGAAGAATATGACTAGCACATTTAATTCTAACCCACTTCCTATGCTTAGGGATTTTGTGAGCAAACAACTTATGGGAACAATAATCAACTAGCATAGGAAGGCAAAACAAGCATAACTTCAAGATTTTAAGCACATAGAGAGGAAACTTGATATTATTGCAATTCCTACTAATTTATATTCCTCCCTTATAAAAAATTTCAGTAGCATCATGAATGAATTCAACAATATAACCATCACATAAAGCATTATTTTCATGATCCCCAAGCATAGAAAATTTACTACTCTCCACATAAGCAAAATTCTTCTCATTTGGAATAGAGGGAGTATCATAAGAAACTCGAATACTATAAATTGTTTCCACACTAAAAGAGTAATGTTCAGAAAAAGGATAATCATAATCAGGACAAGTTTTGTCAATATAATCATCACTACTTTTTATAACATAAGTATCATCACAATAATCATCATAAGTAGCAACTTTGTTCTCATCATAATCAATTGAAACCTCTTCCAAGATAGTGGATCATTACTAAATAAAGTCATGACCTCTCCAAATCCACTTTTATAATTATCACAAGAAGATTCAACATCCTCCAAAATAGTGGGATCATTACTTCCTAAAGTTGACACTCTTCCAAACCCACTTTCATCAATATAATCATCATAAATAGGAGGCGTGCTACCATCATAATAAATTTGCTCGTCAAAACTTGGGAGACTAAAAATATCATCTTCATTAAACATAGCATCCCCAAGCTTGGGACAAACATTAATTGCAGCAAATAAATTCTCAAACATGTCATTCTCATCAAACATAACATCCCCAAGCTTGGGCCTTTTCATATCATAAGCATAATCACTCTCATCATTAATAGTACGGATAGCACCAATAGTATAGAAATTATCATCATCACAATGAGTAATAGGAGCAACATCATTTGGGAGAGATACCTTTTTACCTTTGCTTCTCCGTCTTTTCTTTTTCTTCTTCACATTATGTGTGGGTTTAATCCTCTTTTTGGAGCTCCTTATTAATGAGATTGGTTGAATAGAAGGCTCCTCCTCGTTACCTGATTCATCATAAGAAATAATAGGAGGATATTGGGAAGTCTCTTCCCTTTCATTAGTATTCTCTTCATCTTATATTTGTTTTCTTGTCTTTATGTAATTGGCAATATAAGGGTTTTCAATGCAATTCACCGCATAATACATATAAATTTCCTCTAGATCAAAATCAAGAACTTTATCAAGGACAAATTCTGGAAGATCCTTAGTTATACGTTTCATTTCTTCATAACCCACAAGCAAACTAAGTTCATTATGATATGCAAGGGAAATCAAGTCATCACAATTTTTGGACATGATTCGATCATGAAACAATTTGCATTGGATATTTAAATGACCACGTTCATTGCAAAGTTCATACGGATGGCTAAGAAAATTTAAATTATCAGCACAAACATGTAGCCTTTCTTGCAAGCATTTAGTTTCTAAATACTTATGCCTCTTGCAAAATCCATCTTCCCTATTCGGTCTGTACTTGCAAACCCTATGCACTCCACAAAAATTGACATGCTTATAAGAGACATTTTCATCATGACTAGTGCAATCATAATTGGTACTATGGATATTCAAAGAGTTCGTACTAATAACATTGCAATCATGCTCATCATTCAAAGATTTAGTGCCAAACATTATGCATTCTTCTTCTAGCACTTGGGCACAATTTTCCTTTCCATCATTTTCATGAAAGATATTAAAAAGATGGAGCATATGAGGCACCCTCAATTCCCTTTTTTTAGTTTCCTTTTATAGACTAAACTAGTGATAAAACAAGAAACAAAAAGATTTGATTGCAAGATCTAAAGATATACCTTCAAGCACTAACCTCCCCGGCAACGGCGCCAGAAAAGAGCTTGATGTCTACTACACAACCTTCTTCTTGTAGACGTTGTTGGGCCTCCAAGTGCAGAGGTTTGTAGGACAGTAGCAAATTTCCCTCAAGTGGATGACCTAAGGTTTATCAATCCGTGGGAGGCGTAGGATGAAGATGGTCTCTCTCAAACAACCCTGCAACCAAATAGCAAAGAGTCTCTTGTGTCCCCAACACACCCAATACAATGGTAAATTGTATAGGTGCACTAGTTCGGTGAAGAGATGGTGATACAAGTGCAATATGGATGGTAGATATAGGTTTTTGTAATCTGAAAATATAAAAACAGCAAGGTAACTAATGATAAAAGTGAGCACAAATGGTATTGCAATGCTTCGAAACAAGGCCTAGGGTTCATACTATCACTAGAGAAAGTTCTCTCAACAATAATAACATAATTGGATCATATAACTATCCCTCAACATGCAAAAAAGAGTCACTCCAAAGTCACTAATAGAGGAGAACAAATGAAGAGATTATTGTAGGGTACGAAACCACCTCAAAGTTATTCTTTCCAATCAATCCGCTGGGATATTCCTATAAGAGTCACAAACAACCCTAGAGTTCATAGTAAAATAACACCTTAAGACACAAATCAACCAAAACCCTAATGTCACCTAGATACTCCAATGTCACCTCAAGTATCTGCGGGTATGATTATACGATATGCATCACACAATCTTAGATTCATCTATTGAACCAACACAAAGAACTTCAAAGAGTGCCCCAAAGTTTCTACCGGAGAGTCAAGACGAAAACGTGTGACAACCCCTATGCATAAGTTCACGAGGTCACGGAACTCGCAAGTTGATCACCAAAACATATATCAAGTGGATCACATGAATATCCCATTATCACCATAGATAAGCACATGCAAGACATACATCAAGTGTTCTCAAATCCTTAAAGACTCAATCCAATAAGATAACTTCAAAGGGAAAACTCAATCCATTACAAGAGAGTAGAGGGGGAGAAACATCATAAGATCCAACTATAATAGCAAAGCTAGCGATACATCAAGATCGTGCCGAATCAAGGACATGAGAGAGAGAGATCAAACACATAGCTACTGGTACATACCCTCAGCCCCGAGGGTGAACTACTCCCTCCTCATCATGGAGAGCGCCGGGATGATGAAGATGGCCACCGGTGATAGATTCCCCCCCCCCCCCGATAGGGGGCCGAAACAGGTCTAGATGGGTTTTCGGTGGCTACGGAGGCTTGTGGTGGCGGAACTCCCGATCTAGGTTATTTTCTGGAAGTTTGGGGATATTTAAGAGGCGTTGGCGTCGGGAACAAGTCAGGGGGGTCCACGAGGCGGCCACGAGGTAGGGGGGCGCACCCCCACCCTCGTGGTGGCCTCGGGACTCTTCTGGTCCATCTCCGATGCTCCGTGGGCTTCTTCTGGTCCAAAAATGATCTCCGTAAATTTTCAGGTCAATTGTACTCCGTTTGATATTACTTTTCTGCGATACTCAAAAACAAGGAAAAAAACAGAAACTGGCAGTGGCACTGGGCTCTAGGTTAATAGGTTAGTCCCAAAAATCATATAAAATAGCATATAAATGCATATAAAACATCCTAGATGGATAATATAATAGCATGGAACAATCAAAAATTATAGATACATTGGAGACGTATCAAGCACATGCGTGGCGATCCGGAGTGGTCCGCCATTGAGGCCACGATCATCCGATGGTTCTACCAGATACTCTCGAACGACATCTTCCACACAGTTGTCGCTGAGGACGATGACGCCTGCGGCGCATGGGCCAAGATCAATGTGCTCTTCACCGACAACAAACTTCAGCACCTTGTTTTCTTGCAGCAGGAGTTCTTCGATTGTCACTAGGACAACTCCATCATCGATGAGTACTGCATGAGGCTCAAGATGCTCACCGACGAGCTTCAGGACATCGGTGCTAAGGTCTTTGATGACCTCATGCTGAGCACCCTCACCGTCGGCCTTAACGAGGACTTCGGCAATGCGGCATCCAACCTCACCCTGCTGCCGCAACCCACTTCCAGCGCGTCGTCGCGTACCTCAAACTTGAGGAGCGCCGGATGATGAAGCTGAAGCAACGTGTCCAGCACACCGCCCTCGCCGCCGGCACCAGCCGCGGCGGCCCTGCTCCTCCGGCCGCGCCCTGTCCGCCCGCGCCGCCCGCGCCTGATGACCCATAAGTAAGAGTGTCAAACCCAACGAGGAGCAGAAGGAAATGACAAGTTGTTTTCAACAAGGTAATGTCTGCAAGTGTTGAAACTGTAAGTAGCAGAGTAGTTTGATAGCAAGATAATTTGTAACGAGCAAGTAAAGATAGTAGTAACAAAAGTTCAGCAAGGTTGCCCAATCCTTTTGAGGCAAAGGATAGGCCAAAACGGTCTCTTATAATAAGCGAAGCGTTCTTGAGGGTACACGGGAATCTCATCTAGTCACTTTCATCATGTTGGTTCGATTTGTGTTTGCTACTTTGATAATTTGATATGTGGGTGGACCGGTGCTTAGGTGTTGTTCTTACTTGAACAAACCTCCTACTTATGATTAACCCTCCTGCAAGCATCTGCAACTATGGAAAAATTATTAAGAATAAATTCTAACCATACCATTAAACTTTTGGATCCAATCGGTCCCTTACGGAATAGCACATAAAACTGGGGTTTAAGCTTCTGTCACTCTCGCAACCCATCATCTAATTGCTACTCCACAATGCATTCCCTTAGGCCCAAATATGATGAAGTGTCATGTAGTCGATGTTCACATGACACCACTAAGGGAATCACAACATACATACTATCAAAATATCGAACACATATCAATTTCACATGATTACTTGCAACATGATTTCTCCCGTGACCTCAAGAACAAAAGTAACTACTCACAAATGATAATCATGCTCAAGATCAGAGGGGTATTAAATAGCATAATGGATCTGAACATATAATCTTCCACCAAATAAACCATATAGTAATAAACTACAAGATGTAATCAACACTACTAGTCACCCACAAGCACCGATCTATAGTTCTGGTAACAAGATTGAACAAAAGAGATGAACTAGGGTTTGATATGAGATGGTGTTGTTGAAGATGTTGATGGAGATAGCCCTCCCCAAGATGGGAGAGTTGTTGGTGATGATGATGACGATGATGATGATTTCCCCCTCCGGGAGGGAAGTTCCCTCGGCGGAATCGCTCCACCGGAGGGCAAAAGTGCTCCTGCCCAAGTTTTGTCTCGAGACGGCAGCGCTCCGTCCCAAAAGTCCCCCCTTATTTTTCTAGGTCAAAATGACTTATATACCAGAATATGGGCACCAGAGGTGGGCCTGGGTGAGCACAACCCACCAGGGCGCGCCTGGGCTCCCTGGCGCACCCAGCTGGGTTGTGCCCACCTGGTGGGCCTCCTCTGGTACTTATTTGATCCAATATTCATCATATATTCCATCAAAAATCTCCGTGAAGTTTCAGCTTGTTTGGAGTTGTGCAGAATAGGTAGCCTGACGTATCTTTTCCAGGTCCAGATTTCCAGCTGCCGGAATTCTCCCTCTTTGTGTGTACCTTGCAAATTATGAGAGAAAAGGCATTAGAATTACTCCAAAAAGCATTATTATGCATAAAAACATCATAAATAACCATAAGAAAACATGATGCAAAATGGACGTATCAACTCCCCCAAGCTTAGACCTCGCTTGTCCTCAAGCGAAAACCGAAATCGAAAAACATGTCCACATGCTTAGAGAGAGAAGTGTCGATAAAAACAAAATACAGACATAGAAGCATCATGTGAATTATTATAAGAGCAACAAACTTTAACATAAAACTTTTAACATAGAACTTTTATCATATACTTCTTATGAATAAGTGACAATTCATCACACAATCGAAGTATAAAGCAAAAAATCTATTAGAAACCAACAAACCATGTTCTCAGTCAACTTTGCAACTACAATTCATCATATTTTCAGGAAGGGTCACGTGTTGGAGCCTTTAGGCAAGTCCACATACTCAACCACCATATAGTCTTCTATGATTGCTAACACTCACCGCATACACATGAGCAAAACGTTTCAACTGGACACATAGAAAGATAGGGGCTTGTAGTTTCACCTCCCAACGTATTCACCTCAAGGGTGATGTCAACAATAATAACACATGCTACCCATATTCAACTGGACATATGTGCCTAGATCTTTCCTCACCACATGATGCTTGCCAAAGGAGGAAAATAAAAAGGAATTGAGAGAAAAACTTTGACTCTTTGCATAAAAGTAAATACATAAAAGTAAAAGATAGGCCCTTCGCAGAGGGTAGAAGAGGTTGCCATGCGCTTATTTGTTTGTATGCTCAACCCCTTAGTGCAAAAGAACGTCATGTTGGATTGCCCCTTGTGATGGTAACCTTCATTATGCAGTCTGTTGCTTTTATTCTTCACCATCACAAGTTCATACAACGCTCAATTTTCTCTTACACTAAATTATCTCACACTTTTAGAAGCAAATTTTATTGCCTTATTGTGCCGATGACAACTTACTTGAGGGATCTTGCTCAATCCCTGGGTAGGTATGGTGGACTCTTGAAAGTAAGATTTGGGTTTAAGGGTTTTTGGATGCACAAGTAGTATCTCTACTTAGTGCGGAATTTTTGGCTAGCAAAGATAGGGGGCAAGCACCACATGTTGAAGGATCTATGACAATATGACTTGTATGTGAATATGAACAAACATAAATCATTAAGTTGTCTTCCTTGTCCAACGTCAACAATTTTGGCATATAATATTTTGATGGGGGCTCACAATCACAAAAGATTTCTAGGATAGTATATTTATATGTGAATCTTCTCTTCCCTTATTAATTCTTTCATGAGTTGCATCATTGACTAATGCTATGTTTGTCAATCTCTAATAAAGTTTTCTACTTATACTTTTCCTTATGTGGTGTCATCACCTACCATAAGATCAGCATATGATCTACTTGATTTATTTCCTTTCTTTTTATTGTAACATGAAAGTAGAGAAACCAAAAACTCAAACTAAACTTTATTATATATCTCGCACACGATTACAAAGATAGATCACTAAGCAAACTCTTGAAAAGAAAGGATCAAACTAAACTTTTATTCATCTAAAGGAAAAGATCAAACTAAAATAAGTAAAGGCAAACGATAGTGGGGATGATACGATACCGGGGCACCTCCCCCAAGCTTGAGTATTCTATAGTCTCACCTAAATAGCTTGGCGTAATCATGGTCATAGCTGTTTCCTGTGTGAAATTGTTATCCTCTAATATAACCATGACTAGATCTTTCAAACCTTGGATCTCCCGAAGGGCTTGATTAAGTAACTCACTGTTTTGAAGGAAATATGCCCTAGAGGCAATAATAAAGTTGTTATTTATATTTCCTTATATCATGATAAATGTTTATTATTCATGCTAGAATTGTATTAACCGGAAACTTAGTACATGTGTGAATACATAGACAAACAGAGTGTCACTAGTATGCCTCTACATTGACTAGCTCGTTGAATCAATG